>NC_040905.2:156257794-156574079 GCF_004126475.2 Phyllostomus discolor | reverse complement strand
ACTTTTCATTTTAAAATAAGTCCATCAGGGAATTGTGGCATAAAGTAAATAACTTGAAGTTAAATGTTAGAGAGTAAATGCAAAATTCTAGTGAAGTAACAGGTAAAATGGGTTTTTGGTCTGGAATATATCTTTCATTAGAGTATAAATAAAAGCTAAAGGGCAATAAAAAATGTCACTCCTTCCTGCTTTTTCCCCCCTTCAGTTTAGCCTTATAAAGTTTACATGCATTTCCTCTCTGAAAGTACTTACATTTGAATATTTTAAATTAATAATAATGTCCTTAATTAATTTCAACAAATGAATGTGAATGAGAAGGTCGGGGAATATGATGAGAGGTTAAAAATAACTAAAATATCTTTGCTACTCCTCCCACTGAAGCAGCAAATGAGAGTACAGTTTCCTGGCATGAATTTAGTGAATTGTTAGATTAATAGAATATAATGGAAACCAGATAATAATGGATTGGTCAAAAAGTCCGTATTTTTCCTATAAAATAAAGACACTCTTTTATTTTCACCAACAACTTTATTGATTTGGATATTTTGAATGTGTCAGCTATTTCCCATGTAGCATAATGTTGGTTGTTCTCAATTAATGTCTCAATTTGAGTGCTATCAGCTTCAACTGGTCTACCCAACTGTGGAACATCGCCCAACCAGAAATCGCCAGCATGAAACTTTGCAAACCACTTTTGACATGTTTGATCATTCAGAGCACTCTTTTCCATACACTGCACAAATCTTGTTTTTTTTTTTTTCATTTCAGTTGCATTTTTACCTTTCTTGAAATAATAAAGTATAATATGTCAACATGTTGCATTTTTCTTCCATCTTCAATATTAAAATGTCTACACAAAAATTCACCAATTTTGATGTTTTTTTCTTTTTTAATGCATGCTGGTATGACAGCTGTCACAGGACAATCAAAATAGTTTCAAATGAAGTTAAAGACAACTAAGCACTACCATAGCCGTCTTCTGGGGGAAAAAAAAACTTTTGGGCCAACCCAATAGGAAGTCTGTAGCTTCAAACCAAGACTCGTGGTACAATCTTCCTTTGAGCCATCACAAAAAGAAATCCAACAACCGTAAGACCATAACTGAAAAGCTAAAGGGCCATTTCAAGTCTGTTGCTTCAGGCAAAAGACTCGTTTTTTCTAATATTAGGGTTTTCTTTCCTAGGCCTTTCCATTTGATTCTTGTAATTTCCCTGGCTCTTCTCTTGTAAGAGACTTAACTCAAAGAGGGAGAGAAAGAATAGCTGATCCCTGGGCAAAGCAAAGACAAGTTGTGGCTAAGGGAAGAGTCAAAAAGATAAATCCCTCTCTTCCTGCTACTGCTATTACACATAAGTTTTATTCCTAGAGAGAGAAAGGAAATTCCTGCCCAAGACCAGCTAGAAACTTAAAGCAAATTTTGGTTGCCATTATGAGGGGCAAAAACACTGAATATTCACTTGTGTAATCTTTTTACATATATTTCATATGTACATGAATCATTATATGTAATTGTGTATACAATATTTTAGGCAAAATATTTAGGCAAAATGCTACTCCACTCTTTCTTAGGTTTTCCACCAGGAAAACCATCATTCTACCATCAAAATGTATTTAATTCATTGGGATAGAGTGAGAATAGGAAAGAGAAGATGGTATAAACTGAACACAATTTTTGAATCTAGATAAATTTGTTGTCTTCTCTGTGAGTTGCTTTTCAAAAACAGGTATTTTAAGATATCATTATAGACTGTCAAGAAAGTGAAAGAATCTGTTCCTTTAAGATCTACACACAAATCTACTAACTCAAGTGATCTGGATAATTGGTACAAGTACCTGAACTTCTTCACTTTTTTCTAAAACCTTTATCTTCATTAAAAATCTCCATTATTTTGCTGGTTTTCTTGAGTGTAAATATAGTATTAATGACTGTATTTACTCTTGATTTCTCACACCTGCTTCCTTATTATGCACTTTATTTTTGTCTGCCTCACCAAAGTGGGAGGCTTTACAAACTGCAAAAATCAAAGGCAGAACCCCTTTTTAAATTAATGTAACTTTTTTTTCTGGATTCCTAATATTTGACCTCCTTCATTTCTAACCCGTTCAAACTCTGTTTCATCTTTTTAGGTTGATTTGATCACAGTAGAGTTTTCCTTTTAAAAGTCATATCTGAGTGAAACTGGCATCTCTATCAAGAGCCTTTATTGCATGTCACATCACTTGTTATCTCTTTTACTCATTTCTACTTCAAAATGCTTTCCCACACATCTGGTAGAGCTATTGTGAGTACAGTAGTTTGTTGAAAGCCATTTTTACAATATATCGTGTCCTTGGGAAAATGTGCTTCATTTGGCTCATTTTGGGAGATTGCAGTTTTAGTGGAATATTTTGTATGTGTCCTTGAGCACTTGAAAAGAATGTGTATTCAGTTATCATTGAGTGGAATATTCTAAAAATGTGAATTAGTTCAAGTTAGTTGATAGTGTTATTCGGGTCATCCACATCCTTTCTGGTTTTCTGATCTCTTGTGCTATCAATTACTGAGAAGGAAGTATTGTAGTTACCAACTATAACTGTGGATATATATATATATTCTAGCACAAATAACACCCCTTTTGATTACAAAATATTTCATTATAAAATCATAAGCATGTTACTATGTAACATAACAGTATCACACTCAAGCATACCATATGACATTTGAGGTGAAATGTTCAAATTAAAACTATAAATTATTACACCCATATATTACCCTATGGACCATACTCAAGCAAGTTTTACTACTGCCAGACCCTAATCTATATCTATTTCTATCTATATCTATATCCATATATCTATATATCTAAGTCTATATCTAATCTATCATCCATCTATATCATCTATATCTATAATAATCTATATCTATCTTCTATATCTCTATCATGTCTATCTATATATATTATAATCTTTAGATCTACCATTTTTGTCTCATTTCGAACATCTATTATTAGATACGTACACAATCAGGATTATTGTACTTTTGAAGAACTGATCTTTTTATGAAAGTGTACTGTGCCTCTGCTTCTAATTATACCATTATTTCCCCCTGATGTTTCCTTTTTTTCTGAAAGCAATGTAATTAGTCCAGTTCTTTTTGATTAGCATTTGCATGGTATATCCCAGTTTTGGGATCTAGCTTATGTTGACCTAATGAAATGTGTTATAAATTTTTTTCCTTTTCTATCTTCTAAAAGTTTGTGTAATTTGGTATTATGTATTTCTTCTTCAGATGTTTGATAGATCTCAATGATATAGTATTGTGCATGTGGATTATTTTGTGGAAATACTTTTTATTAAATATTTTTTTAATTAATCTTTCTTGTATTTTTCCATTATCAGTTACTTCCTTTATACTGCCCCACCCCCAGGAATCACCACACTATTGTCCATGTCCATGAGTCCTTTTTCTTCTCCCTCAATCCCTCCACCCCTTATTTAACAGATACAAAATTATTTCTATTATATTTTACATGGATTTTAAGTTTTTTCTAATGTAAATTAATTACATATTATTTATATTAATAATATGCTTATTTAATGTTAATTTTTATTTATTTGAATATTTTGTTTATAATATTCTATATATTTTGTTTAATGCTTGAAAATTGAACATGATGTGAGAACTGGATTATTCTACAGAATGATTTCCTTTAATAGGACAGGACTCATGGCAAAGGCAAATTAAAGGATTATTCTCTAGACAGAAAAAATCTTTGTTATCACTCTATTTCCTTCATTTCAATTATTTAAAATGTTAAAATATTCAAAAATACTGAAACATACATTAAAGTAGAAAGAATTTTACAGTGAACATCCATGTATCAAATACATAGTTTTACCGTTAACATTTATGCTGTTTTAACATTGTCTGTCCATCTAAGTTTCTATCCATTTGTTAATCTATCTTATTTTTAAGACATTTCAAAATAAACTGAAGATATTTGTATATTTCATTCTAAATACTCCACCCAGCATATAATTAAGTACAGTTTGCTATTTGCTTGTTTCTTTCAGTTGATATAAAATGCACATATGATGAAATGTACAAATCATAAGTGTACATTTGTGGGATCTTTCAAATACAAGCACTCCTGCAGCTCTAACTTGGATCAGGATAAGAGTAAATAGTCATCATTCCACAGTGTCTCCTGTTCTGTTCCTATTCCTGAAGCAATTATTGTCCTGAGATTTTTTCCTACCAAGTTCTTTTTTTTTTTAAATAAAATGTCATGTAAAAGGATTCATATAATGTGTTCTCCTGGTGTAGGGCTTCTTTCCACCAGGGCCATTTTGGGATTCATCGAACATATGGTAGTTTTTCCCTTTTCCTTGTTCAGTGGCAATTCATTGTTATGCCACAGTTACCCATTCTCCTATTGATATGTGGGCTGTTTCCAGTTTTGGCTATTATAAATAAAGTTTGCAATGACTATTATAATCTAAAAAAATTCTGCTTTTCCCTTTTTCATTTCATAATATTTGCCACTGGTTTATCCATTTTATTAATTTTTGGGAGAACCGAATTTTGGCCTCTTCCATACTTGTATTTATATTTGACTTAAAGTTTACTATTTTCTTCTTTTTGTAGTTTCACATGTTCTAGTTCCTTTGATTCTTCAGAGCAATACACTAATCATTGATTTTCAGCCATTCTATTTTTGCAAAGTTGATTTAAAGATATAAATTCCCCTCTAAACATTTTACTCAGAACATTGCATAGGTTTTAGTATTACATAATTTCACTATCACTTAATTTAAAATATTGTCTAATTCTAATTGTTATTGATTCTTCAGTCCATGGACTATTTGTATGTATATTGCTTAGTTTCCTAACATGGAGGATTTTCTTATTAACATATTCTCACTAATTCCTGTTATTTTAGGAGTAGAGAGACACAATTCTCAGTATGTGTTTAATCATTTAAAATTTAATGATAGTGCCTTAAGTCTTAAACTGTTTTCCATTTGGATGATTTTCCACATGAACATTAAAAAAGAGTCCATTCTGAAGTTTCTTTGTGCAATTCTAAAAAGCAATTCAGTAAACACTTGTACTTAAAATTTTCAATTCTCCATCTCCTTCAGATTTTTGATAACTTTTCCACACATCACCAAGAAAAGTGTTTTCAAATCTAACGTCACCTTTCTTCATTTTAAAATTATATTTATTTATTTATTTTTAGAGAGATGGGAAGGGAGAGAGAAAAAGAGAGAGAGAGAAACTTGATGTGCTAGAGAAGCATCGATTAGTCACCCCACCGGCCCACAACACAGGCATTTGCCCTGACCAGGAATGGAAACCAAGAACCCTTTAGTTTGTGGGATGATGCCCAAGCCACTGAGCAACACTGTCATTTATCTTCATTTTTCTATTTCTCCAGATTCTGTAAAGTTTTATTTTGTATATTTTGTATGTTTATAGGAATACACACATTTAAAATTGCTATATATGCTTGGTGGGGTGTTTTTAACCTTTATGAAGTATAATTCAGGATGTCTCGTCATGATTTTGCTTTTATATTTTATTTGTCTAATATTGATGTTTTATGAGTTATTTTCTGTTAGTTTATCTGTGGTAAAACTTATTTCACACTTCCACATTCACACTTTTTCAGTTATTGTTAAGGTGTTCCCTTTTAAGCGTCACAAATTTTCTACTTTTTAAAATATAGGCTAATAAAATATTTTTAAACTGAATAAAATTTTATTTAGTGTAATGACTGATGTATTTTAGTTTAAATATATAATCTTTATCTCACCTATTTCTTTGTCCTTTATCTCTTTCTGTATTTGATTATTTTTGGCTTAACTAACTTTTCTTTTTAAAATCATTCTTGATTTTCTTCTTTATTAGATATACATTCTTTTTAAATTTCATTCTATTTTAGTGTTCACCATATGTATTATATGTTCTCTTTCTTTCTTATTTGATTTCTACATAAAAAATATTTTGCTAATTTTTGGGTGGCATGAGGTGCTTAGAAAACTAGTTCATTTTATTAGAAAATTAATTTTCTTATTTTCCAATTAAAATTTACATTAAGTATTATTTTGTATTAGTTTCAGATGCACAGCAAAGTGTTTAGAAAGCTATGTACTTTACAGTGGTTCCCGCACTGCTTTGTATATCTATGTGGCTCCGTACATAGTTATCAAGATATTATTGACTGTATTTCCTATGTTGTGATCTATATCTCTGTGACTATTCTGTAACCACCAAATTATACTGCTTAATCCCTTTACCATTTTCACCCAGTCCTCCAGAACCCATGCCTTCTGACAACTGTTAGTCTGTGCTCTGCATCTATGAGTGAGAGATTCCAATTTCTAAATTGCCTTGCCTTTTTGCCACCCAGGTGACTGTGCAGAGACCCCATAGAGCTGTAGGAAGACACTGGGTTATCTGCACTTCAATCTTAGCTTCAGAGCACTGAAGAGTAAGGATTCTTTCCCTAGTGACACTGTGAGAATGTTTATGAAGTGTTTGAGCTCCTCAGATGAAAGCATGATATTCCACAAGTTTGTACAGTATTGCCAAATAAGACTTTCAGTGGATTTCAAAATAGGTTTAAAGAAAAATTGAGGGGAAATGAAGAAATCCCATTTGACCTGTGGAGTAAGCTTTTGAATTATCCATGCTTACCAAAATGGCTACATCTGTTAGCCCTGCCTGAAGGTGCTTGTAATTGTAGATGGCCAAAGATGGACAGGTCAGTGCTGCTACCACGAGCTGGGCATAGGCTTCCAAAGAAGCAGCACACATGTCAACCTGCCGGTCCTGGCTGCAGGGTTGCCCTGAATGTCCACTGTTCTGTATTGACCCTCCCTCACTCAGTGCCTCTCTGATTCATTTAAGTTTCATGGAGAGCTTATTGTCTAATATCTTTAATTTTTCTCTTCTTTGAATATTTTAGTATTTATTCTATCCCTTTTATCTTTTTTTTCTACATGCAATCTTACTGAATGAATTTGGGGGGATTTTCGGTCTGTTCCTGACATCTCTTAATATTTCCCCCCATACTTTCTATCCCATTTTCTTGTTTTTATCTGCAATCTAGAATTTTCTATTCAGCAGGATACTATTTCTTTTATATGCTTTCTTCTGTTTTGTAACTATTTTATACTTTATTCTACCTAATAAAATGCCTAATATTTGAAAGCTGGCAATAGTATTACCTGTTTTATGTAGCAAATTCTCATTTATATTTACATATGTGTATTTTTTTTGCTTTAATTCTGCATATATGTAGAATCTTAAAAAAAATGAACTCATAGAAACACGGAGTAGTAAAGCAGTTGCTTGGGGTTGGAAACATGTGTGAAGAAGAAAAAATTTGTTTGAAAGGTACAAAATTAATGTTATAAGATCAATAAAGTCTGAGGACCTAATGTATTTCCTGGTAACTATAGTTGATAGCATTGTATTATATAATTGAAATTTGTGAAGAAAGTAGAACTTAGATGTTATCACACATCAAAAATGATAAGTATGTGAGGTGATGAAATACGTTATTAACTCAATGGGGGAAGTCCACTTTATTTGCAAAGTATGTTTCCTAAAGCTGGGGACCGGTGGCTAAAGGAAGAGCTTAGGATAGAAGTGCAATAGGAGACAGCTAGGCTGTCTGCTTTGACTCACTGAGAAGTCAGAGGAACAGGAATCTTAAGAGACAGGTTCAAGGGTTGGCCTGGGACAAGCTGCCACTGCCCATTGCTCTCCTGGTTGCAAGTCTTGTGGGGGCCTCTTAGAATTTAGGAGATATGTGCCTGTGAGGAAAGAAGGGGAAGGGAAAGGTTTTGAGAATGCTCCTGGGATAGAGAGGGTATGAAAAAATTTTTTCACAGTGAGTACATACATTAAATCACCATAGTTACTCTTGAAATATTTTATAATTGTACTTAAAAGCATGCTTCTTAAAAAAGCTGAAATGATCATGGATCAATACATTAAAGTTATTGCCAAATTGATGTGTTATATATAATATAAAACAAAACTTTATTCAAATATAAAGGAAATAGAGGAATATTTATCAGATTTTAGAATCTGGATAATTTTATAAATTTAAGTGTAACGAAGGACATTTTTTCTCTGCCTCTCTCAGGGCAGCCAGTTTGGCCATCTCAAGGGTTGCTTTTCAGGATAGAGGACTGGGGCAGAGCAAAGGAAATAAACTTTCAAGCCTGGCCTTCACTCCCTTCCCTAGGGCTCACCAGCAAGAGTTCTAGCTCTTGGCCACCTACTGCCTGCATAATGCAAACACTCTGAGAGCAGTGCTTGTACAAGGAGGCACACATCTTATAGTTTGTTCAACACTACTCCAAATTACTAAAATTGTGCTTGGATCAACAATCTTCAGAGATGGGAGCAAGGAATGAGAATCTCAGAATAAATGCTGAATAGTATCAGGTTCATATGTATCTAACAAAACAAATGAAAATATCTTCCAAGGACCCAAGATGGCAGAGGAGTAAGTGGAAGCTACACTAACCTCCTCCCAGGACCAATCTGGAATTACAACTAAATTGTAGAGAAATCATCTGGATTAACCAACTGAACAATAGCTGAAGAGAAGCTATTATAACCACAACAGGCAGAAGAAAACGCTTCACCACAATGTGACTAGTAGGGAATTAGAAGAGACATGAGAGGGCTGGCTCTGTTCCCATGGTGGCAGCTGAAGTGCTGGTAGGAATTTCAGTGGCTGAGGGGTTTCTCCTGAGAAATGTGGGTGAAGCATAAGCCGGACTCATCAACCTATATAGCATCAAAGCTGGAGAGGAGCCCAGATAACATTCAGCTGTGGAAAGTGGTGGGGCTTTTGTCTGTCAATGGAAGACAGTTGGAGACACAGAGCTTCTTAAAGGGCCAATGCATAAAATTTCACTTGAAGCCTGGGCTCAGGCAGAGGGGAGGTGCTTGAGGAGAGTCTGGGGATGGTGGCTTTGGGGAGAGAACTGAGGGAGCAGCTGCAAGGATCCCTGTGCTGAGTCATTCCCCATACTGCAGGGTCCATTTTGCTTGGCAGAACAGTCCTCTCCAAGTGGCATCAGCCTGAGGTGAAGCAATAGCTCTGTCTGAAGGAATTACTCTGCCCCACCCTGTGGTGCTTAAGCCTTACTGTTAATTACAAATTGACCAGATTAAGAACTAAAGGAGATAGTCACAGACTGTGGATCACTGGTAGTCTTGAACAACCTGCCTAGGGCCAGGCTGGGACATGACCTGACACTATTGGGGGCAGATCCAGAAAGAGAAGACAGTGGTAAACACTAGATTCTACTGAGACAAATTCCACCATGGTCTTCTTAATGATTTGTGTTATCTCCTGCATAGCTTTTTAACATTCATTTCTTTTTCTTCAAGTTCATGCCTATTAGGTTACTAGTTTTTATATTATAGTTTATTTCAAATCTTGTATTTTACTCCTCCTTTTTCTTACTCCATTTTTACCTTCTTCTTTCCTTTGCTTATTTTTGTTTTAAATTTTATTTTCTTTCTTGCTACATGTTGTTTCCATTTTGAAGTCTTATTATTTCTTCCCTCTCCAACCTTTCAAAACCAGTTTTCTTGTCATTAGTCACCTCTTTTTCCATTTTTAAAATACCTTATTCTCTCTCTATCTTTATCAATATTGCCATTGGTTGTGGATATTCTGGTTCTTGTTGCATTTCTTCAATTTTACTTCTGCATCTTTGCCATTTTGTATTTCAATCCAAATTTTACTATTTCTCTCTCCAACTCCATTTTGCCTTCCTCCTGCCCCTTTTTACATGTCTTTGCTTACAATTTTCCTAATAGAACTACTAAGATTTATTTCAGCTCATGTATGATAAAATATCATCTATAATTTTGAATATAATTAATTTTAAAGAATAATTTTATTTGGAGTCAAATCCTGACCTGGTAGTTTTTTCCTCTCAGCACTTGGATCATATAATTTTATTAATCTTTGGCCTATATAATTTCAAGGTGACTTCAACTGTTAGAATTATTATTGCTCCTTGAAGGTAATATGTTTTTTGGTCTTCTATTAATGCTTATATATTTTTCTCTTTGTTTTTGGTTTTAGCAGTTTTACTTTGGTGGTTCTAACAGTGACTTTCTTTGGATTTGTACCATCCATTGTTTGTAGAACCCCCAATTTGGGGTATTTTGCCTTTCATTAGTTTAGAATATTTGGGGCTATTATATCTTCTAGTAGAGTTTCTTCTTTGTATTTTCTTCTTTCATTTGCAACCTCATTTACAGTCATGTCAGATCTTTTCACCATTTTTTCTTATGTAAATAATGATCTAAGTACATTTTAAACCTTATTCTCTACATCTGAGTATTTTCTTCTGGACATTTTCTGTTAGGTTAGTGATTCCCCTCATCTTTTATGTCTAATTTCCTTTAAGTCATCTAGTGTTTTCTGATGTCAGTTGTTGTAGTCTTTAATTTTACATTTTTCATTTAATAGTTATTTTATAGTTCTCTGGCTTTGTTATATGAAAATACATCTCTTGTCATCCATTCTTCTAACTACAATTTTTGGAGGACAATGTGTTGGATGTTACTGTTTTGTTTTATTCATTTGAGTTTGTCTTCTTGGGCATTCTCATCATTTGTCTGAAATTATCACTAGTCATTTAATATGAAAACAAACTAAAGTAACGTTTGAGACTTCAAATACCGTTAACTTTGTCGTGAAAATGTTATCATGTTACAATTGTTTAGAACAGGAACAGATTAGTCAATTTCATGTTGGAAATTGAGTTTAGTCAAAGCTATTTTTTCTGTCTTTCGAGAGGGCTACTCTATGTCTAATTTGCTCTTACTCTTATTTTGCTGCATTTTATGGGATCATGTCTGTGTGTGTCTGTGTTTACCAAGACCTTCAGTACTAGGTAGGCTCTGAAGATTTTTTTTTTCTCCTCAGCATTATGATACTACTGAAAACATTCATCAGCTTCTTAGCTTATTAGCTACCCTTTTCGCTGGTGTTAAATTTATCATAGTAAGACCAGTTAGAATTCAATAAATGCCTTGACTTTTAAAAGTGCTTTCAACTGTTGGGCTCACTTTAAAGTGTTTTCTTTCACACTAGCATATAAGTCATTCATGCCTTAATTGTCCTGGCAGTATAGAAACTCAAATTTTGTCCTCCTTCTCTAAGAGAGTATAAAAAGTTAACTTCTATTTACCAGGTACAGCCACAACTTTCCACTTGGGTTATTAGTTTGTCCTTTGGTAGCTGTTTTCAAGAATGGTAAATGCCTTGTGGGGGAAAACGTTAACTAAGTCTGCTCTGCTTTAATATACTTCAATTCTGTTTGTGATTTTTACACCTCAAGCCCTGGATGTTTTGGTCTGCCTCTGATGAGTTTAGAGATGCTTTTTGCATTCCATAGTTATTATCAATGAGGATTTGATGTGCAAAAAGCTAAAATGCAATCATACTATCAGTTGTTCTATTATTTTTTATTAGTTCTATGTACTGATTTCTATGTGTGCAGCTTAATTTTTACTATTAAATTTTATAATATCTACATTTCAGACTTTCATATATTTTACCTATTTTTATATTTATACTTCTCAATGTATAAATAAGAAAGTTATGCCTCAGAAAAATCATTTTTCTTGACTACTAAATTAAATAAATTAAGTATCCAGAAAAAGCCCAGCCAATGTTAATACAATGAGAATGGTTAATGCAAAATCCATGTAACCTGACAGCCAAGGAGAGTGGACCGCAATGCGCATGCATGAACAATGATGACTTCACTGTTCTAGTCAGTGGGAGTGATAGGGCCCATTCACTGAATGATCATGAGTGTACTGTGTTGCTGTCATATTCAAAACAAGTGAGCAAGTGAAGTGATGAATCTTTATCACATTTTGCATTAAGCTTGAACATTCCTCCAGGGAAACTATTTGGGTGATTCAGAAGGCTTTTATAGATGATGCAATGAGTGCAATGCAAATAAAAGTGTGATACAAATGCTTCAAAGATGATCAAGAATCTGTGGAAAATGATCCACATGCCAGAAGGAGTGCAACAAATCACCTGAGAATGTTAAATGTGTAGGGCTGCAATCAACAAAGATCTGCCACTGACAGTGTGAGAACTAGAAGCTGATCTTGGGATTCTAAAAACTACTGTGTCCAAGATTTTGATGAAGGATCTTGGCATTTATGCCAAGACAAAATTTGCCATGGCAAAATTTGTTCCACAGCTTCTGCTACCAGAGCAGAAGGAACATACGGCTGAACTTGAGAGAAATATGTGAGTTCCCAAGGTGCCTACATTGCAGAGGACTGAGACATCATTGTCTTATATATAATTTTTGTTTTATCTTGTATTTTATTCAATAAATGCCTCTTTTTTACATTATATGGCTAGATACTTTCTGGACAGACCTTGTACAGTGAAGTTGTTATGGTAACATAATTCTCTGGAGGGAGCTATTTATGCTAATCTAAAATTACCATTTCTTTCCTTTTTCTTGACACTGTCCTACATATATTTTGGGAAAACTTCACACCTTTTCTGATAATAATGATTAAAATTTTTGTGCCATTTTTTGCTCAATAGTGTAGTCAATTTTGCTCATGCTACTGTGCAATCTCAGATAAAACAGAAATGGAGAAATAGGGAATTTTTTCTTCTATTTTTTTTTTTACTTAGTGGTGTCCTTATTACTGAATTTTGTCAAAGGATAAAGGCAAAAAGAAATGGCATGGTGTCTGTGTTGTTTTTGTAGCATCATTGTGATTAAGCAGAAAGTGAAACTGTCTTTTCAGCAGCTAAGGGAAAATAATACTAACATTACATGCTCTGTGGATTTTACCACAGGGAAAAAAAGTTTAGACCCCCATTTTTATAATATCTTGCCTTTATAAGCCAAAATGCAAAAATTAAAAAAGTCAGGTCCAAAAATTTCTGTTTCATATTCTTTGTAATAATCATTATGCTCTGATTACTGATTTAATTCTAGTGTACAATGTATTAATGTGGCTGCTTCATAGAACATCTTGCTCCTTGGGGAATGGAAAAATGATGGAGAAGAAAAACAAAATTTTAGATGCAGTTTTGAATAACCTTGAAAGAGCGATTGGCACATGCTGCAGAATCAATAGCCAGACATTTTCAGTAGCAGGTCCAATAAGAAGAAAGAGAACTTTGTGAAGAGAGGGAGATATGAAGTGGGGAAAGTGACTATCAGAAAGAGTGAACATGGGCAAGATTATTAAGCCAAAGTGAAACTGATTGGCTGTGCCAGACTGTGTTGTGCTGCTTTTAAAGCTGAAATTTGATTCCCACAAAAATGTCAGATGTTGCAGTTTTGGCCAATCAAAAGACAAAAAAATATAATAATTTTATTCTCTGCTATCTATGTAGTAGCTACTTGAACACCACTCTGCTGGTTGAAGGTAATCAAACATTAAACATGCATTTTATAGCCAAGGGAAAAAATTAAAGAAGGCAATAGAAAAATAATTATACATACCTATGTAAGAATTATAGATGAAATAAAGTTATAGTAAACATTTTACTCTACAGAAGTCTAAAAAGAGTCACACTTGTGTAATAACTAATGAATAAAATTTTGTTTCTATTTTTCAATGAGTAATCTGTTACTTAAAATTGTTAATATCAATTCTTAGAGAAAAAATACATTTTCATTTTATTTTGTCCAATTAGTTTTTGTAATAGAGATTTTACAATGAAGTATATACGCCCCCAGAGAAATGCATAATCAATGCATTTCAGAACTTTTGCCCATTTAAAAAAATATTTTATTTATTTTTAGAGTGAGGGAAAGGGAGGGAGAGAAATATCAATGTGTGGTTGCCTCTCACACAATCACTACTGGGGACCTGTCCTGCAGCCCAGGCATGTACAGTGATTGGGAATCGAACCAGTGACCGTTTGGTTCAGAGTCGAGCACTCAATCCACTGAACCACACAAAACAAATCCAGGGCATTTTTGCACATTTTAAAATTATAGTAAAATAAACATATTATCATCTTAACCATTTTAAATGTACTGTTCAAAAATATCTTTTTTTCTTTCTACTTAACAATTTCTTTTTTTTAATTTTATTTTAATCATTGTTCAAGTACAGTTCTCTCCCTTTTACTCCCAATCCAGCCCACCCTTCCAACCCTCCCCACTTCCCTCCCATTACCACCCTCCGCCTAGTTTTTGTCCATGTGTCCTTTAAATTTGTTCCCGTAAACCCTTCCCATTATCCCCTGAAATTCCCTCTTCTCTCCCCTGTGGTCACTGTCAGCCTGTCCTCTATTTCAGTGTCTTTGGTTATATTTTGCTTGTTTCTTTGTTTTGTTGTTTAGGTTCCTGTTAAAGGTGAGATCATATGGTATTTGCCTTTCACTGCCTGGCTTGTTTCGTTTAGCATAATGCTTTCCATCTCCATCCATGCTGTTGCAAAGGGTAGGAGCTCTTTCTTTCTTTCCGCTGCATAGAATTCCATTGTGTAAATGTACCATAGTTTTTTGATCCATTCATTTACTCATGGGCATCTAGGTTGCTTCTAGATGCCCATGAGTAACAGCATCTAGCTATTGTAAATTGTGCTGCTATGAACATTGGGATGCATAGGGTCTTTTGGATTGGTGTTTTAGTATTCTTGGGATAGAGTCCTAGCAGTGGAATTTCTGGGTCAAAAGGCAGATCCATTTTTAGTTTTCTGAGGAAGTTCCATACTGCTTTCCATAGTGGTTGTACCAGTCTGCAGTCCCACCAACAGTGCACTAGGGTCCCCTTTTCTCCACAACCTCTCCAACACTTGTTGTTTGTTGCTTTGTTTATGATGGCCATTCTGACTCATGTGAAGTGGTATCTCATTGTGGGTTTTTTTTTTAAAGATTTTATTTATTTATTTTTAGAGAGGGAAGGGAGGGAGGGAGAGAGAGAGAGAGAGAGAGAGAAATGTCAATGTGCGGTTGCTGGGGGTTATGGCCTGCAACCCAGGCATGTACCCTGGCTAGGAATCGAACCTGGTCTCATTGTGGTTTTAATTTGCATCTCCCTGATAGCTAGCGATACTGAACATTGTTTCATGTGTCTTTGGATTTTCTGTATGTCCTCCTTGGAGAAGTGTCTGTTCAAGTCCTTTGCCCATATTTTAATTGGATTCCTTGTCTTCTTCGAGTGCAGTCGTGTAAGTTCTTTATATATTTTGGAGATTAAACCCTTGTCTGAGGTATCCTTGGCAAATATGTTTTCCCGTACAATTGGTTGTCTTTTAATTTTGATACTGTTTTTTTTAGCTTTGCAGAAGCTTTTAATTTTGATGAGGTCCCATTTGTTCATTCTTTCCTTTATGTCCCTTGCTCTAGGGGACACGTCAGTAAAAAAGATTCTGCGTGAAATATCTGAGATTTTCCTACCTACGTTCTCCTCTACGACTTTAATGGTGTCACATTTTATATTTAAGTCTTTTATCCACCTTGAATTTATTTTTGTATATGGTGTAAGTTGGTGCTCGAGTTTCATTTTTTTGCACATGGCTGTCCAGTTCTCCCAACAGCATTTGTTGAAGAGGCTATTTTTACTCCATTTGATGTTGCTGCCTCCTTTGTCAAACACTAATTGACCATAGAGACTTGGGTTTATTTCTGGACTCTCTGTTCTGTTCCATTGGTCTATGTGCCTGTTTTTATGCCAGTACCAGACTGTTTTGATTACAGTGGCCTTGTAGTATAGTTTAGTGTCAGGTATTGTGATCCCTCCTACTTTACTCTTCTTTCTCAAAATTGCAGCAGCTATTCAGGGTCGTTTATGATTCCATATAAATTTTTGAAGTGTTTGTTCTATGTCTGTGAAATATGCCATTGGTACTTTAATGGGAATTGCATTGCATGTGTAAATTGCTTTGGGTAGTATGGACATTTTGATTATATTAATTCTTCCAATCCATCAACACGGTATATGTTTCCATTTGTTTGTGTCTTTTTTAATTACTTTCCTGAGTGTTATGTAGTTTTCTGAATACAGGTCTTTTACCTCTTTGGTTAGGTTTATTCCTAGATATTTTATTTTTCTTTTTGCTATTTCAAATGGGATTTTTTCCTTGATCTCTGCTTCTGCTGTTTCATTGTTGGTGTACAGAAATGCTTTTGATTTCTGGATATTGACTTTGTATACCGCTATTTTGCCAAATTCATTTATTAGGTCAAGCAGTTTTTTTTGTGGAGTCTATAGGATTTTCTATGTATGCTATCATGTCATCTGCAAACAGTGACAGATTTGTTTCCTCCTTTCCGATTTGGATACCTTTTATTTCTTTTTCTTGTCTGATTGCTGTGGCTAAAACTTCCAGTAGTATATTGAATAGAAGTGGTGAAAGTGGACAGCCTTGTCTTGTTCCTAATCTTAGTGGAAAAGATTTTAATTTTTGCCCATTGAGTATGATGTTGGCTGTAGGTCTCTTATATATGGCCTTTATTTTGTTGAGGAATGCTCCCTCTATTCCCACTTTGCTGAGTGTTTTTATCATGAATGGTGCTGTACCTTATCAAACACTTTTTCTGCATCTATTGATATGATCACGTGGTTTTTCTCTTTGCTTTTGTTCATGTGATGTATTACATTTACTGATTTGTGAATATTGTACCATACTTGCACCCCTGGAATGAATCTCACTTGGCCATGGTGTATGATCTTTTTAATGTACTGTTGGATGTGGTTTGCCAGTATTTTGTTGAGGATTTTGGCATCAGTGTTCATCAGTGATATTAGCCTGAAGTTTTCTTTCTTTGTTGTGTCTTTATCTGGTTTTGGAATTAGGATGATGTTGGCCTCATAGAAAGAGTTTGGGAGTCTCCCATCTTTTTGGATTTTTTGGAATAGTCTGTGGAGGATAGGGGTTAGCTCTTCCTTAAATGCTTTGTAGAATTCTCCTGTGAAACCATCTGGCCCAGGGCTTTTGTGTGTTGGAAGTTTTTTGATTACTGCTTCAATTTATTTTGTTGTTATTGGTCTGTTCAGGCTTTCTGGTTCTTTTTCAATGAGTTTTGGAAGGTTATATTTTTCTAGAAAGTTGTCCATTTCACCTAGATTTTCAAATTTCTTGACATACAGTTCTTTGTGGTAATTATTACAATCCTTTGTATTTCTGTGGTATCTGTTGTAATCTCTCCTCTTTCATTTCTGATTGTGTTTATTTGGGTTTTCTCTCTTTTTTTTCTTGATGAGTCTGCTTAAAGGCTTGTCGATTTTGTTTATCTTTTTAAAGAACCAGCTCTTGGATTCATTGATCCTTAGAATTGTGCTTTTAGTATCTATGTCATTTAATTCTGCTCTGATCTTGGCTATTTCCTTCCTTCTACTTGCTCTGGGCTGTCTTTGTTGTTGTTCCTCGAGTTCTTGTAGATGTAGGGTTAGGTTGTTTGTTTGGAATGTTTCTATCTTTTTTAGGTGGGCCTGTATCACTATGAACTTCCCTCTCAGGACTGCTTTGGCTGTGTCCCATAAGTTTTGGGTTGTTGTGAGTTCGTTTTCGTTTCCAGAAACCTTTTGATTTCTTCTCTATTATCATTCTTGACCCATTCATTGTTTAATAGCATGCTATTTAATCTCCATGGCTTTGAGTGATTTGGGTTTTTTTTCCTTGGGGTTGGTTTCTAGCTTCGGTCCCTTGTGGTCTGAGAAAATGCTTGGTATGACTTCAATTTTCTTGAAATTGTTGAGGCTTGTTTTGTGTCCTATCATGTGGCCTATCTTTGAAAATGTTCCGTGTGCATTTGAAAAGAATGTATATTTAGCTTCTTTTGGATGGAGGGATCTGTATATATCAGTAAAGCCCATTTCATCAAGGGTATCGTTCAATGCCACAATATCTTTGTTGATATTTTGTTTGGAAGATCTGTCCATTTTTGATAGTGGGGTGTTAAAATCTCCCATTATAATTGTGTTTCTGTCCATATCTTTCTTGAAGTCCTCTAAGATTTTCTTTATGTATTTGGGTGCTCCTATGTTGGGTGCATATATATTTACAATATTTATGTCTTCTTGGTGGATTCTTCCCTTGAGTGTTATGAAGTGACCTTCTGGGTCTCTCTTTATGGACCTTTTTTGGAAGTCTATTTTGTCAGATATGAGTATTGCTACCCCGGCTTTTTTTTTCCTGACCATTTGCTTTGAAGATTTGTTTACAGCCCTTCACTTTCAGCCTGTGCAGGTCTTTTATCCTGAGGTGGGTGTCTTGTAGACAGCATATATGTGGGTCATTTTTTTCTTATCCATTCAGCTATTCTATGTCTTTTGATTGGAGCATTTAATCCATTTATATTTAAGGTTATTATTGATAGGTACTTATTCATTGTCTTTTATGTATGTGTGTTCCTCTCTCTCTCTCTCTCTTTTCTTTCCCTTCCTTAAAGCAGTCCCTTTAGAACCTCTTGCAGAGCTGGTTTGGTGGAGGTGTATTCTTTTAGACTTCTTTTGTCTGAGAAGCTTCTTATTTGGCCTTCTATCTTGATTGAGAGCCTTGCTGGGTAAAATAGCCTTGGTTGCAGACCTCTGGTTCTCATTACTTGGAGTATTTCTTGCCATTGTCTTCTGGCTTGAAGTGTTTCCATTGAGAAGTCAACTGTTAGCCTTATTGGGGCTCCCTTGTATGTTCCTTCCTGTCTTTCCCTTGCTGCCTTTAAGATTCTCTCTTTGTTTTGAAGTTTTGCCATTTTAATTATGATGTGTCTTGAGGTGGGCCTCTTTGGGTTCCTTTTGATTGGGACTCTCTGTGTTTCCTGGATTTGTGTGACTTTTTCTCTCATCAAATTAGGGAAGTTTTCTTTCATTACTTTTTCAAATAGGTTTTCTATCCCTTGTTCTTCTTCTCTGGTATCCCTATTATACAGATATTATTACGTTTCACATTGTCTTGCATTTCTCTTAATCCCTCTTCATTCTTTCTGAGCCTCTTTTCCTTTTCTTGCTCTTTCTGGGTGTTGTTTTCTACTTTGTCCTCTAGCTCACTAATCTCATCTTCTGCTTCATCAATCCTGATTTTCATTCCTTCTACTGTGTTCCTCAGTTCAGAAATGGCATTCTTCATTTCTTCTTGGCCCTTGTTGAGAGTTTCTATTTCCTTTTTCATGTTTATGTAGTTTGCAGTGAGATTGTTGTAGCTTCCCTCTAGTTTCTGATAGCTCATTGTGAGTTCATTGAACTTCCTGGTAATCATTGTTTTGAACTCACTATCTGATAGTTGAGTTGCCTCTATTTCATTTAGCATTTTTCCTGAGGATTCCTCGTTTCCCTTCAATTGGGGATTGTTTCTTTGTTTTCTCATTGTTCGTGGGTTTCTTTTTGTTAGCCTCTGTTTCTTAAATTGATCTGTTCTGGTTCCCTGTAATTATGTTGTGAACTTCTGTGGTAGAATATTTGTCAAATTCAGTGATGCAGTCTCCTTAGTGTATCCTGGAGTTCACAACTTCCCCCTACTCTTTTTTGTGATCAGTTGGAGGAGTAAGGCAAAATGGTTTAAGACAGCAAGACAGTATACTATGATATTTACATTAGCAGACCGTAGAGAAGATATGGGTTATCCTTTGGCTCCTTATAGTGTAAACCGTGATCCTCCACCCCGCTATGCATGTTTTAGAAAGGATAGAAAGAAGGTAAGACTCTTATTGGGGACAAAAGGATTGTTAGTTGGATCTAGAAAGCTGTGAGGCTGTGGGACGTCAGATTCTATGGTAGGGTTGGAATAAAGATTAGTAAATAGAAGTAGTGTGTAAAAGAATAGAGACAACCCCCACAATAGTATAGTTCAGGAAATTGCAAAGTGGGCTGAGATCAGGTAGGGGTGTTGAGTAGTATTTACAATTGCATGAACTAGGTCTTATTTACAGTAATAGTAAAGCAACAGTCTTGTGGCAGAATCAATGAGATCTAGATAACAAGAATAAGGAGTATAGAACCTTGAGAGGTGTATTAATGGAACACAGATGAAGGATAGTAAATTATCAACACACTGTGACTGAGATACCAGGGGGAACCTATGAAATGACAGTATAACCAGCCAAGCAAAGTAGATTATACAGAAAGAAAAAGAATAGTAAAATACTATTAAAATAAAAAATGTCAGAAAAGTGAGAAAAAGACAATACAAATTTGCAGTAACTTGCAAGATCAAAAAAAAAAAAAAAGAGAGAAGGAAAAAAAAGCAGAAGATGGAGTGCAGGAGAGATAAATTTGGAGTGGAAGGGATAATACCAGGATGAATGGAAGAGAAACAAGGGATTGACAGATATAAAAATAATAAGAATTGAAAAATAAAAAGTCACTTAAAACACAAGATAAAATCAATTAATCAATAACAGCCAAAAAACCAAACCAAACCAAACCAAAAAAAACCTCTTGTTGGTTTCTAACTGGCCAGACCAGTTTTTCTGATCTTGCTGGCTTCAGCTGGCTGAGGGACCTTTGAAATGCTCATCACTCTTCCCAGCCAAATCTCAGTAAGTCTCTGAGGTACTATCCCCAGGGCCAATCTGACTTTCCCCTACAGGACCCTGGCATGCTCTCCGGAGCTCGCTGCCGCCATCTCCTGGGCTCGGGGCCCTGCAGGGTTCCTGCAACTTTTCAGTTTCAGAATGTAAGCTCCGGGGATTGCAAGGAGACTTGCCCTTCTTCCAGATTACACTGCGCGAGCTCTATGATCTCAGGAAACACCCGGGACATTTTGGGATTTACGGTGCCATCTCTGGGGATCGTAAAAGGGCATGCCCATCCACCAAATTTTTGAGTTTCAGGCTCTAGGAATGCACTAAGCACCGTGTCCCTTCCGGGTTCACAGCGTGAGAGTCAGGATTCCCTAGGGGGTGCAAGCTTCTGCAGTTCAGCACCGCAGGCTCCAGAAACCTGAGAACACCCTCGCCCTTTCCTGGATGGGCCTGTGATGTCTGGGTTTTCCACCAATCCACACTCCCACCAGGCTAGGGGTGCGTGTGTGGCTGCACTTCCAGGCCACCCCTTGTCGTGCCCACTGGAGGCACTCACTTCTTGCAGGGCTATGGGTGGGTGCTCACAGTCCCTGGGCGATTTATTCCCAGTCCAACTGGCCTCTCTGTGCCTTCAAGCAACAAGGTCTCCCCTGGTGTTGCTCAACCCCTGAATTCCAGGGAGGGAGCAGCGACTCCACTCTCCCGGGTCCCCTGAGGCAGACCCAGGAGCACCGGGCCTGGGGACTGCAACCCCCCTGGTCCCCAGGCTGATCCCTGGGTCCCCTTTGCTCCTCAGCAGTCTCCTTATGGATTCTCCGTCTGGTTTTTCAATGATCGTTATAATTTTTGATGTCCTGTTTTCAAAAATGTTTCGGTAACCTAGGCCACTTGCTCTGTTCCTCCACCAATCCGAGAGTTTCCCTCCTCTTCACAGAAGCTGAGAATCATGCTGCCTATAGTAAAGCTGCCATCTTTGGAACCCAAAAATATCTTAATATGTTGATAATATTGTGCTACCTTCTTTGTCATCTATCTCCAGAATGGTTTTCATATTTTGAAACTGAAACTTTATCCTCATTACATAAAACTTCCCCATTTTTACTTCCCTAGTTTTTGAAAACTACTATTTTATTCTGTCTCTATAATATTGACTATTCCAAATTACCCCATATTAATGGAATCAGATGATATTTTCCTCTTTGTGGCTGGTTTATTCCACATAGCCTAAGGTCCTCCAAGTTCATCCATGTTGTAGCATGTGTCAGAATTTTCTTCCTTTGTAAGGCTGAGTAATATTCCTTTTTATGTATATTTCACATATTTTTTTTACTGTTCTATCAGTGGACATTTGGATTGCTTCTACCCATTGAGAATAATGCTGCTATGAACATAGGTAGACACATATCTCTTTGAGACCTAGCTTTCAATATTATTGGGTATATACTCAGAGAATTTGTGGATCTTATAATTTTACTCTTAATTTTTTTGAGGAATTATGACACTGTTTTCTATAGTTGCTGTACCATCTTACATTACCATTAATACACAAGGTTCCAAATTCTCTGAATTTTTGCCAACACTTATTTTCTGTTTTGTTTTCTTTTTTAATGGAAGCAATTCTAATGCATGTGAGTAATACTTTATTTTAGTTTTGATTTGCATTTTACTAGTAGTTAGCTATATTGAGCTTCTTTTCATTTCCTTACTGGTTATTTGCATATCTGCTTTGGAGAAACATCTGTGTAAGATCATCTTCATTATTGAGTTGAAATGTTAGAATTTTTCTTGACAAGTTTTAGAACTTTAAAAAATATTCTAAAGATATTAATCTTTTATAGGATGTCCCTCTGGATCTAAGTGAGCACCTATAAACAGCATATAGTTGGATCATGTTTTTTCTTAGTTTTCTTTTTTAATATGGTTTCAATCTTTGTCTTTTAATTAGAGACTTTAACCCATTCACATTTAAAATAATTACAGATAGTAATGTATTTATTTCCACCATTTTCCTATTTGTTTTCCACAAGTCTTATAGCTTTTACCCCTCAATAGCTGCATTATTCTTTTCTTTTATGTATAGTTGTTTTTTTATTTAAACATTTAAATTTATTTCTCATTTCATTTGTGTATACTGTATAGCTACTTGCTTTGTGGTTATTATGGAGATTACATTTCCAACCCCTTTCACTTGTTGATGTCACAAAATTACATCTTTATACATCATGTCCCCAACAACATAAACTTATACTTTTAAAAATGCATCTGTCAAATAAAATTATTTTAAAATTTTAAAAAATAATATTAACCAAGATGTTAAAATATATTGAAAGTGTGTCTGTCTTTTGGATTAGGTTAAAAAACAAAATGTAGAGTTATAAGCCAAAGTTACAACATTACTAGATTTTAGACAAATTTTTTGTTAATGTATTAGTTTATAAAACATTTAGAAAATGAAATGGATTTACATATTGTTAAAATTAAACTGGACTTTACAATTGTCCTTTACCTCTTGCATTTACCTTTACAAAGGCATTTACCTTTAGAGAGATCTTCAGTTTTTGTCATTTGGCTTTTAGTTAATCTCTAGTGTTCTTTCATTTCAAACTGAGAGTCTCCCTTTAGCATTTCTTCATGGCCAGATCCAATGGGAACAAACTCGCAGGTTTTGGGTTTTTTTGGAGGTGGGCGGATTGTATTAATCTCTCTCTCACTTTTGAAGGGCATTTTTGCTAAATATAGAATTATTGGTTGAGAGGGTTTTTTTTCTCTTAGAATTTTGAATATATTGACACACTGCTTTTTGACCTACAAAGTTTCAGATGAAAAACCTGCTTATAATCCTATGAAAGGTCTTTTATGTGTGACAAATCACTTTCTTCTTGCTGCTTTCATAAATTCTCTTTGTCTTTCAAAAGTTTGGCTATGTTTTTCAGTGTGAGTCTACTTGGATTTATCTTACTCAGAGTCATAATATCCTTGGATGTTTATATTTATATCATTCATCAAATTTGGGATGTTATAGCCATTATTTCTTCAAATATTCTCTCTGTCCCTTTATCATTTTATTTTTCTTCTGCTACTGCCACAATGCATATGTTGGTCAATTTGATGGTGTCCCACATATTTTTTAGGCTCTTTTCACTTTTCTTCAATCTTTTTTATTCCTGTTCCTCAGAATTAATTATTTCTATTGCTTCATCTTCAAGTTCATTGATTCTTTTGTTTGCTCAAATTTACCTTTGAATCTATCTAGTGACTTTGTTTTTCCAGGTATTGAATTTTTGAGCTTCAGAAATTCTCTTTTGTTTCTCTTTATGTATTCTATCTCTTGATATTTCCATTTTATCATACATTAATTTTCTTTTTTACTTTTTCTACCTCTTCTTCAGTTTTTTGAGTATATGTAAGAGAGATGCTTAAAACTGTGTGTTTGGTATATCAGCCATAAGGTCACTTTTAGGGGCAGTTTCTGTTGAGTTTTTTCCTTTAAATGGGATTATGTATTTCTATTTGTTTGTATGCCTTATGACTTTTTGATGAGAAGTGAACATTCGAAATGGATAATGTGATAACTCTAGAAATCAAATTTTTACCTTACCCAGGATTTATTTTATTTATTGTATTTCTGTTGTTGTTTATTATTTTTTGGGGGGGGTGTTTCTTAAATTTTAGTTGATATAGGCTGTATCTTTGCTCACCATCAGCCTAAGGTATAAAATTAAGGTATCTTCAGGGTTTTTCTCAGCCTGTTCTTCTCTCTAAGCATGTTTAGTGAGTATTTTCAGTTACTTTAGAATGTGCTCTCTTTAATCTCTGGCTCCCAAAATGATTAAAAGCAAAAAATAAAAAATAAATGTGGAAGGGGAAGGTGTTTTTTCCCTTTAAGTTCTTTTGAAGTGACTTTGGCCAGATGGGGTAAGGATTGAAAAAATGAAGGTGGTACATCAACAATGTCCACATGCTTCTTTGTACCTCAGAGATCAAGAAGAAGAAAACGGAGCACAGAGCAGAACCCAGCATTTGGAGGACTGGCTTCTTTTTCCCACTGGCTCCCACAAACTATGTGCAAACTTTTCTTGAAATGCATGTGTTTCTGCCTGCATAGGGCTGGGAGTAGGAGATAGGTAGATACTAATGTCTAAGAGTTGAAATTTACTAAAATTGAAATACTGTATTCCTTTCCTGGGCATTTTTATTACCAAACACTACTACATGTGCAGGAACACATGTTTTTATATCTGGTATTTGTCCCAAAATTCTGTAATGATGCTTCAGAAAAATTATCATCTAAATTTTATTTGGAGATGAGCAATTAACCATCTTATTTTTACTTAGGTCCCAGGTAATAATACATAACATTTAAATATGAGAGTTGTAGGATTAACTGAAACAGTAAGTTCTAGATACCATAAAAACATTTCATTTTATAAGGATTAATAGTTCATCTGTTCTAATAACTCTATTTTTAAAAATAAAAAAAACATAATCAAAAAGGAAACTTTTGTGACTTGTCCAAGATCCCATGACTTCATAGATGTAGAATGAGAATAAATATCTTTAGACAAGCAATTAGTTTTAGTCTTCAACTCTAATCATAGATTTATATATGAAATACTTTGCTTTGTCATTATTTTAAAATAGAAATCAAGTTGAAATAAGATTGTGTGAGTGTGTGTGCTGTGTGTATTAGTATATTTGTACCCTCAAGCCAATTCTAAAATACAGATATTTTTCCTAAAAGATTGATTCAACTAATTTTCCATTATTATAATTGTTTTCTTCTGATATTTGTTGTTCCAAATCAATTAATTCTATTATTTTAATAACTGCAAAGTTTCAGCAATAATATGACTGTCAATCGCTCCTAGCACTTCTGTTGAAGATTTTATATATCTTCATATCCTCAATATAGATCCCTGCAGATTCTATAATATTG
This sequence comes from Phyllostomus discolor, assembly GCF_004126475.2. Lineage (NCBI taxonomy): Eukaryota > Metazoa > Chordata > Mammalia > Chiroptera > Phyllostomidae > Phyllostomus > Phyllostomus discolor. The sequence continues at coordinate 156,548,645 of NC_040905.2, read as the reverse complement.
AAGTCTTATAAATGACACTACTGTAGACTGTGAATGTATTATTAGTACATCAGTCTAAAGAATCCTTGAACCCTGTGTTGTAGGAAAGAGGGTGAACATCTAACAAGTGGCTGCCAGCAAATTAGGCTATTACTATGTATACCTTATCTAAACATATAGTGCAAAGGGATATGAATCTGGATTTAAGGTCAGGTGAGAACTTACCTAGGAAACATGTATCATCAGGAAATAAAGAAAATTTTATAAAACATGATTACTGATTTTAAATTATCTAAAATATTTTATGTATAGCTTGAATCTTTAGATGCTCAATAAATATCCTCAAAATAAAAATGCACATATTTTTTAAAGGATACAATTTCTTGAATTTTACAGTTTAACCCACTATCAATCTCTCCCTATACTCACTAGGGAAAAAAACAGATTTGACACAGATTTCAAGTGAATTTAATATAGAGCTAGGTAATTAAAGTAAAAAATAAACTTAAAAAAGATCTTGAGGTGTAATATCCCAACTACCTATGTTAATACTATTGTGATCAAAGATAAATTTATTTCAGACCATCCAGGAAATAAAGTCAGAAGAAAACTCTGAGTGTATTCTTTCATTACTGTCATTTTTATTCAATCATAAAACATTAATTGATGTGCTAGGAACTGCAATAAATTTACAGAAATATTAAAGTTGCAGTATATATTTTTCAAAGGGAAGCAATGAATAAATTACAGGCTTTAAAGAGCTCTTCTTTTTTGAATAATGGAAGTAAGAATAGCATATATTCAAATCCGAAGCATCTTTTTTACTTTTTTATATATTCATCATAGAACATTTTCTTTTTTTTTAAAGATTTTTATTTATTTATTTTTTAGAGAGGGAAGGGAGGGAGAAAGACAGAGAGAGAGAAACATCAATGTGCGGTTGCTGGGGGCCGTGGCCCGCAACCCAGGCATGTGCCCTGACTGGGAATCGAACCTGCAATGCTGTGGTTTGCAGCCCGTGCTCAATTCACTGAGCTACGCCAGCCAGGGCAGAACATTTTCAAACTAAATAAAAGAAGAATAATTTGGTAAAATACACAAGAGAAAAAAGTGTTTTGAAATACTGTTTGCATTTATGTAGAGAGAAACATATAAACATTCCAATACACATATATACATTTTAAATATATGGATTTACTTGTAATGTCATACCAATGTAAAATAATGTTTTGTATATAGTCAAGACAACATTTTTTCTTGGTAAACATTTTTTTCATTGCTATTTTCTTATCTTATAAATATAGTGTAATAAATGCCATTGTAGATATAGCCTTTATTGCATCTGTGATAATTATTCTCTAAAAAATCACTTCCTATTGCCCAATGGGCCATATTTCCCAGTATTCATGTCTTTGCATCATACTATCCACTCAAAATTTGGCAGGACCTGTGACTCACTTGTAACAAAGAGAGTGCTACAGCAATTTCATGTGCTATGCTCTGCCTTCCAAGGCCTAGACAGTCATTTTACACTGATCTCCTGGAACACTCACTCTTAGTTTTGGACCACCTTCCCAGCAGTTCAATAATCCCTGTACCACACATGATATGAGAAAGCTAAACTGTATGGAGATGCGCCAAAAGAAGAAATGCTGTGTGAAGGGAAGAAATCAAAGAGTGAAAATGAGAGAGAGACAGAGAGAAATTCCAGGCAAGTTCCTTAGCATGTTCCTTAAGACCACACTGAAATTAGATTCTCAAGCCCTGCATTCCCTGCTGGCACCATGTTAATCAGGGTGAAAAAGCTGAACAGATTTAGAACAACAACAACACATAGACACATAAGGTAGTATGGTGATTACTAAATGGAAAGGGGCTAAAGAGGATAGAAGAGTGGAAGGTGGAATAAATGGTGATTGAAAGAGTCTTGGATTGGTGAACACACAATCCAAAACACAGATGAGGTATTATAGAAGTGTACATCTGAAACCTACATAATTTTATTAACCAATGTCACTTGAATAAATTCAATAAAAAAGAGAGAAAAAAAGGTGAACTGTTTGGTTGAAGTTTCCTCAAATCCCTTATTTATAAAACGATGACCAAAATAACATGATTTGTACCAAATTTACATTTAGTCATGTACCTAAAATATTCAAGGTCTGTCCAGAAAGTACAAGGTCTATTCAGCCACATATATGAAAAATAAAGAACTTTTTGAAGAATATATAAGATACAAGAAACATTATACATACAATAATAACACCTCAGTCCCCTTAAAAGTAGGCACCAAGGGGCCTCATGCAGTTCTCCCAGTGCCATCATCTGTCCCCTCATATTTTCCTGAACCTCATCGACAGCCTGAAATCTCTTCCCATCCAAAGGTGATTTTAGTTTTGGAAAAAGACAGAAGTTGCAGGACAGCAAATCTGTGTTGTAAGGGGCCTGAGTCACCTGGGTGATTTGATGTTCTGCCAAAAGACTGCACCAGACTTGATGCATGAATAGGTACATCCTGTCTGTTTGTTTGTAATATTTTTTCCAACCCTTCACTTTCAGTCTGTGTAGATCTTTTGTTCTGAGGTGGTTCTCTTTCAGACACTATATATGAGGGTTATGTTTCCTTATCCATTCAGCTTCCCTATGTCTTTTGATTGGAGCATTTAATCCACTTACATTTAAGGTTATTATTGATATGTACTTAATCATTGCCATTTTTTTCCCTTTGTGTCTGGTTCCTTTCTCTCTCTCTCCCTTTTTCTTCATCTTCTTAAAGCAGTTCCTTTAGTATCTCTTGCAATGCTGGAATGGTGGACATGTATTCTTTTAGCCTTTTCTTTGGTCTAGGAAACTCTTTATTTCACTTTCCATTTTAAATGAGAGCCTTGCTGAGTAAAGTAGACTTGGTTGCAGGCCTTTGCTTTTCATTAACTGGAATATTTTTTGACATTACCTTTTGTCTTGCTGTGATTCTGTCAAGTAATCAGCTGAGAGTCTTGTCAGAGCTCCCTTGTATGTTACTACCTGTTTCTCATTTGCTGCCTCTAGTATTCTCTTTGTCTTTAAATGTAGCTATTTAATTATGATTTGTCATGGAGTGGGCCTCTTTGGGTTCATTTTGATTAGTATCTTCTGTGCTTCCTGGACTTGAGTTACTTTTTCTCTCATCAAATTAGGGAAGTTTTCTGTCATTACTTTTTCAGATAAGTTTTCTATCCCCTGCTCCTCCTCTTCTCCTTCTGTTATCCCTATGACATGGATATTATAATGTTTCATGTTGTCCTGCAGCTCCCTTAAACCCTCTTTATTCTTTTTTAGTCTATTTTTGTTTGTTTGTTTTGTTGGTCTGTCTGGGAATGTGTTTCTACCTTGTCCTCCAGTTTGCTGATTAGATTCTCTGGTTCATCTAGTTGCTTTTAATTTCTTCTACTGTTTTCTTCATTTCAGATATTATATTCTTCATTTCCTCCTGGCTCTTATTCATAGTTTCTATGTCCTTTTTCATACTGGTGTAGTTCACAGCAAGTTCATTGTAACTTTCCTAAAGTTCTTCATAGTTCTCACTGAGCTCATTGAGTGTCTTTATAACCATTACTTTTAACTCAATTTCTGATAACTTGCTTGCCATTTAGCACTCTTACTGGAGATTCCTCTTTTCCTTTTGATTGCGGATTGTTTGTCTCCCTATTTTAGGTGACTCTTCTTGTTTGTTTCTGTTTCTTAGATTGTTCTTCATTGACTCCCTCTCCTCTGTGGTAGGGGACCTATGGGATTCAATGGTGCAATCTCTTTGATATCCTGATCTTGATGCTCTTGGGATGCCCTTATGCTGTTTATGTAGGCTCTCTGGTTGTAATTGGGCATTGGTTGTGGTTGGGTCATTCTTTGTTGGGTCCTTCTCTCTGGCTAGTTTATTGAGAATCATTCTGCCCACCACTTCTTGAATGCTGTAGTACATGTGTGGCCAGGACAAAACCAAACAGCCCAGAAAGCAAATCCACACCTGCAAAAATAATTCCTGCCACAATCATACTATCAACAGCAAATGAGCCAGTATTAATAAATGTTAAAGAGATTAAGATTATTAAAAGAAAGATAAAATGAAAAAGAGATGACTAACAAATAAAAATGATTTTGAGAGGGTAGAGAGAGGGGTAATAATAAGTAGGGAATAGAGACAAGGCAAAGAGAGAAAGAAAGTAAAATTTATGTTGTAAATAAAAAGGGAGGGAGCAATGCCAACTGGAGTAAGAATAGGGAAGCGTATAGTATTAGGTTTAAATAGAAATTTTTATAAATATATATGATATATAATATTTATATTTAATTTACCTATATATCCATATAGTTATATCTATGTCTGTATTTGCATATTATATATAGTTATATTCATATAATCATATAAAATATATGTAAAATATTTATACATATATAATATGTAGATATAAATATATTTTGTGTATATAATATATAAATATATAATATACATGCTTACATGTATATTATATGGGTTTATATTTATATATTATACACATTTTATATATTTACATTTATGTTTTATTCATATATTTGTATTTATGTATGTATATATTTATATTTATTGTTTAAGGATTTTTATTTAATTATTTTTAGAGACAGGGGAAGGGAGGGTAGAAGTGAGGGAGAGAAGCATCAATATGTGGTTGCCTCTTGTATGCCCCCTACTGGGAATCTGGCCTGTAACCCAGGCATGTGCACTGAGTAAAAATTGAATAGGCAACCCTTTGCTTTGCAGTCCAGCACCCAATCTATTAAACCAAACCAGCCATGGTGATATGTTTACAGATAAAAAATATGTGAAAAAAAATATATACACACACACATATGGTGAGAAAGAGAAAGAAACTAAGAACCAAATTGGAGAAAAAGACCCACCACAGCACTATAAATAACAAATAAATTAAAACAAAGATTAATACAGGTGGGGTGGGTACAAGAGGGGAAAAAATGAAAGAAAAACTTAACAGATGCCTAGAAGAAAGGGAAATGAATTTGAGAGGATAGAGGAAGAAGGAATACTAAGAGTGAAAACCAGGCTAAGACAGGGAAACAAAGGGTCACTGGTTCAATTCCCAGTCAGGGCCCATACCTTGTTGCAAGCCAGGTCCCCAGTGGCGGGTGTATGAGAGACAACCACACATTGATGTTTCTCTCCTTCTCTTTCTCGCTCCCCATCTCTCTAAAAATAAATATGTACAAATCTTTAAAAAAATACAATTTCTATTTCTCAATTTTTTTTAGAAAATATAAACAACTATTTAAAGCAGACGCATTAGTGTAGTATATTTTTCAATATATTGTACATAACGCATATACAAATTAAGGATTAGTGAGAGGGCATAAATGAAGTTACAGAGTTGGTGTTTTCTAGATATTGCACAAAGCCCTAAAATATTACATTAGTAATACCTTGAAAAGAGAGATCTATGTATAATAAACAAGTTAAAAAATTCAAGGAGATATATTTAAAAAGTTGTACATTAAAAATGAAAAAACAAAAAAAAAATAACAAGTTAAATAATCTAAAAAAGTCAGGAAAGAGAAACATTCATAATTCAAAGAGGACAGACACATAATAATAATGATAATACTTATGTCCTGATATATATTAATTATATGAAATATCAATTGTCTAAACTCTTCAAAAGCTAAATTTTTAAGGCTAGAATAATTTTCTATAACTGTATTTCCATCATAATACCCATTTCTCCTCTAATTAGGGATTGGTCCATCTTAATGAGCCCAAAGTGATACAGATATTTAGAATTTTTACTCCTGCCCAGATGTTTAATAAAAGTATTCTACTCTTTTGAATATTATCAAAGCATATTTTATAATCTATGTGGTTCTATGTAACACTGGAAAATGTATAGTCTTGCTGCAAATTAGGGCATTTCCAACATTTTTTCATGTTGCTTTTAGGACATTTTTTTTGCTTTGGTAATACTTTCTTTATATTTTTCTTTCCTTTATTTCATCTTTCTTTCTTCTCTCCTCATCTCAAGCAACTACATAATTCTTTTCAGGCAATTCTTTTTGCACTAACCCAGAATATTTTTCTTTACTGCTTCCCTCTTCCTTATCTTGTCTTATAGACTTTCCTTCTCCCTTTTTCTTCTTCTATAGCAATAACTTTTAATATGAGCATGGAACCCATAAGCTTGGATGGGCTTCCAGATATCTGTGAGTACTCAGAAGCCTAGTGTATTTTACCTGTGTGGAATGTGCTTTTTTCCCCAGTAGAAGATCTTTGAAGTCTTAAAGATATAAATGAATAATCAAAAAGTTATCAGGAAAATTTACATAATTTCTCTTTCCTTCAAGTTCCCCTCTAGTGTGGACACATTTTCCTCTCGTGGTAAACTACAATTCTAGTGAAATTCTATCATCTTTCCTCACATTTTTTTCTAGAATTTCTCTCTTTACTTTCACTAATAAAAAGGATGAAATGTTTCCCTTTAAGGAACTTCATTGTACTGGTAGGAGAGAAATAGCTCCCTGGCACTGTCTTAGGAGAGGGGGCAGATACAAACCCAAAGCTCAAATATCCTGCACATGCCAATTCCCAGGAATATAAACTACTATATGCTTCACTTCCAAGCATTCCTTACTGCATCCATGTAGTAAAGACAAAAAGTCCTCCACTGTGTCCCAGTTTTAGAAGGGAACACAGAAATCTTGCAACTTGTAACCCACTGCTATCTGCTATTTTAGGATGTCAAAACCTCCAAGAGAAGGCCAGCCATCTTTCCACGAGTTCTCTAAAATAGACCATTATTATAGACATTTTCTCCTCTTATTCTTTATAATTGCCTGAACATTAGAGACATCTAATTATTTTTATCAGGTGCATTGGCTGATATTGCTCAGACTAAAAATAAAAGCATGTCTCAAATTATAGTCCAGATCATTGATAGAGTTTTTGTAGAAGAAATGCACATAAAGTACATTAAAATCTGCTGATAATCCTTCAGTAAAAAAAATCATTTCACTTAATTTAGCATTTCCACAGACATTAACATTCAGGACATTTCATACATTTTAATTCATCCAGAAGAGAAGTATTTCATATAAACCATTAAACCACTTGGGGAAATCATAAACTAGAAAACAAATGTTCTATTTAATTTGAATTACATAGAGAGCACAATTAAAAATATGATCCTATCATTTCATTCCAATATCCACAATCAGAAAAAATTTCAAAACTAAAAATCAAAAGCTACAAAACTCCACATCTAACACACACTTGCAGGAAAGAACAGATGAGGCTGTTAGAAATATTATTTGTTATTATTTACATTTAAAGTGGTAAGTAGAGAGAAGCCAAGTCTTCTTTTTTTATTCAAAGTTTTATTTTAACTCTAAGTAGTTTCACTGGAATGGTCAACATACAAATATTAAAAGTTAATTAGAATAAGAATGATACCCCATGACATTTTGGGAAAATTAAATGTCTTTGAAAATAACAATGGGTTGAATTTGATACCATGATATACTAAAAAGATAAAAAACAAAGGAGGTCTATATTATTATTGCCAAACAACTACAGAATAATTCCACTAAAATTCACACTTTGCTGGGAGGTAATTAGAAAACTTAAGCATGATATTTGAATTAGTTTTGTTAACTGAAAAAAGAGAAAATGCGGAGGTGATTTTTATTTGTGAAGATATTCTGTAATGGAGCCAACCTGGAAAATAAATATGTCACAAAATCATATAGAGAATGCAAAAAAGATAAATTCTAACATTGTCTACCAGGCTTTTCCAATTTTTGCTCTCACACTGCTTTTGCGATTTGACCTTATAAGAAAGACAGTCAGCTTTTCGCTGCTAGCTATGGGCAAACTGCTGGCAAGGCTCTGTCAATGGTCCTTTTGAAAAATCAACAATGACAGTCTTTCCCTAGCTCATTATCCAGGTCTCCAAAACTAAACCACTTAATACAAATAAAATGTCTTCTCATGTTTAGACATTTAGAAAACATACATTAGCCATAGACAAGAAATCATCCCCAGGGGAGATGTTTCTGCTTGCTGTATAGATTTTTACCTGCAAAAAAATGTATAGCCAATTGGGTGGTTCTGATTTCTGTGAAATTTGAGGATGGGTGTTGCAATGCTATTTCCTTAGAGTGTGATTTATTAAAAAGAACAGAAGTTCTGGAATCAGGCTTTGTTCACATTTGAGAGATACTATTTATAAGCTATGTACCTGAGAGAATTATGAAGTATCTCTAAAATGCAGTTGCCTGCCTCATCTGAAAAATCAAGCTTATGTAGCTATCACATGGCATTTATTTAAGTAGTATATATCTAAGTGTAAGCACAGTGCATACAGTGGAACTGAGACTTAGGAAGTAGTTAAAAATGAATTTTCATTCTCTTCTTTAAACAACATCACTATCAACACAATATCTCTTTTTGTGGAAGGTATTTGCTTGATACTCATAAATCAATGAGTCTATATATGCAATTATTCAGAAGACATTCAATAAAAAGTTAATCAAATACATACACCTACAGACATATGTACATATGTACAGCACATGTATACAGACATTCACATGTTGAAGCAGGCACTAGGAAATTGTTAATTTTGTCCTCAACAATGTTAGAAGTGGCTACCAATATGAATATTACAAGCAGGAGTAAAGGGGCATATTTTCTCTCAGATCATTATTCAAGATCTTTGGAAACATTCTGCCACCATTAGAATCACACTTCTGATAATTCAAGGCAAAGTTGATGATATTCAGCCTAGGAAATCACTAGCATAGATCAGTGTGACCAGTAGGTAAACAGTTTCTAGAAACGTAACATATTGAACCATTTAATTCAATATGAACAAAGTAGGATGGTTTAATAAGAACTTGGCTCACCCTACTTTCAGATATTTCTAGAAAAATAAATGTTCTCTCCTGAAATCTAAAGATATGAGTATATTTTTGGTCATGTTCTTTGGCCTTAAATAAAGAGACCTGCGTAAGATATGAAAATGGAAAGCATTATTAAAATTACAATGTTAGTAATGATTTCTAAGAATGAAATAATCTAGAATATGAATGCAGAGACAAGTTAAGATTCTGAATTGTTTTTATGTTTCTTGTTAAACTTATGGCAATATACCCAAGAAGCCACAATTACTTAAATATTGTTTACAAACTATTCAGAGTAAAAAAAATGGAAGAAAGACAATAGCACAATTTTCTCATTTACTCTGATAAAATCACAAGTGTATGTGGCATGGAAATATTGTTTCATGGCTATAGAAATGAATACAATTTTCCTTAATTTCTAGCTATAGATGTTAAACAGAAAAGGATTTTATGAAGATTTTGTAAAATAGAGTAAGTTTACAACTGCTTATATTACTCATGAAAGTAAAATACTGGAAAATTTAACTATAAAGAATTTAAATTAAAGCATATTATAAACATATACTTTATAAAAGGTAATTCCTACATTATTTTTTAATATAGTCACTAGGACCTAAATATCCTAAAGATTTGATACCCAGAATCTTCAAAATGATTGGGCTACATTCTGAAAGTAGAGATATTTCTAAATACATCACCCACAAAATTATAACTGAGTTAAGTATACATTTTGTGCCTGAAAGTCTTTTGTTAATATTGAAGAATAATTTTGCATAAACTGAATTATATTTGAATATTTTTGTTATTATAAATTCCTAACACAGCTAGAAGTTCAAATATTTGTATTAATCTTTTATTCTTCTCCTGCTTAAGAAATATTCCTTAACTCTAATGTCTAGATCTTCAAAATATATCTAAAATTTTACCATGTTCATTGCTACCATCCTAGCCCAAGCCACCATCATCTTTTGGCTGAATTCTTCCAATATTCCAACTGGTATTATTCAGGCTTGATGTAACAAGCAAACAACTTCACACATCTCAGTGATTTTCAGCAATAAACTTTTATTCTAGCTTATATTCCATCCGTGCTGAGGGATGTCTATAGCTCTCTTAAGCTCTGCTAAACCTTCTGGATCTAGCTTGGCTTATTGTGGTACTGCTAGTCAAAGACTTCATATTGTGAAGGATATCAGCCAGCAGTATCTATCCTGGCTGTGGATGTTCGTCAAAACATGCTAAAAATATACACAGAGACAACCAGGTCCTGTGGGGGAATAGGAACAGCAGGGCCACTACTCACGTGGGGAGCACCTTGGCCACCCTCTCTTCTGGAGGGCACCTCTTCGGCCACCCTCCCTGGTGGAGAGAGCTCCCTGTTCCCCCTCCGGAGAGGCTTTTTATTGGTTTCATTTGAATAAGAATTCAGGTAAAAGCTCATTACTCATTGCTAGGAAGTAAGGATCAAGCAATAGATAACAAGGAAGTCTGAGGGTCTATTTTGAGTCAGGGTCAAAGAGCTGTAAAACTTTAAAGAACAAACTTCTTCCTTGGACCCTTCTTATTCAACCGAGAGCATTCTAAACAAAGAAGGTTTCACAGGATCTTACATATTCTTTCTTAGGCCTGATCACCCAGGGAACCTGCCCTTTTCAGCACAGAGCTTCACCACCCTGTCATTGTTTCAGGCTCAGGTGGAGTAAGGGAACTAAGGCAACCAAGAGAAAAGAAGATTTTCTCCCAGATGATGAGGACTCAGGCTATATCACAGCCCAGGAGCGAGGGTCCATCACCCCCTTTTGCTGTAGCCCCCAAAGTCCTTTCTTGGGGCCTCTCACATGATCATGCCTGTCTTAGGACATTCCCCCCTTGGGGAATCTTCCTCCTTGGGTAAGATTCCCCCTCATTGGCTAACCGACCAAGCATTGGGATTCAGTTATGAATGAAGCAGCAGAAGCAGTGCTCCTGCCAGGGAGATAAGCTTTCCTCTCCTTGCTGGCTTACGGTCCAAGGCCACTCCCTCAGCCTTAGCCTTGGAGGGCGTTACAACTTCTGATACCAGGCAGGGAAGTTCCCAACATCACATTAATTTGTTCTAATACCAAGGAAAAGGAATAGGTTCTATCTGTGGTATGCAGATCTCATGGAAGATGATATAATCTGAGGACAGAGTAGGGGGGCTGGTTGGACAAAGTCTGACTATATACACAGGTGCATTTCAAGCTTCTTTTTAAATGTAGCAAAAGTCACATCTGATCATCTTTCATTGACCAAAGTAGGTTTATTGCTAAGTCCACAATCAATGCAATGAGGAAGTATATATTTTACTTATTGGATGAAATTTTAAAAGCAAGTGGTGATCAAATACATATGAACAAGTTCTATATCATTTTTCAAAACAGTATTCCTGTACTTACCCTTGCTATATTTGAGGATTTTCCTCCTTAAATAGTATCCAAATGATTCCATTAAAGCAGGCATCAGATTATATCACTCTTCTGCTTAAAATTTCCCAGTGGCCCCTTACCTAATTACTGCAAGTAAACTACAACACAGTTATTACAATATCCTGCATTATCTCATATTTTTCTTAGTATTGCTGCCTTTGCAAAAAAAAAAAAAAAAAAAAATGGGCCTCCTTGCTAGTTTTGAAGCACAGCAAGCATTTCTATCTCTGTGCTATTGTAATTCCCCATATGTTCTTGTGTCTTTCCTTACCTCCTTCAAGTCTTTCTTTAAATATCTTACTTCTCAGTGAGGGCTTTATTCACTATTTTGTTTAAAATTATAATCCTCTCCAAGGGTTAGCATAGCTCAACTTGTAACTTTTTTCTTGTCAATTAAAAAATGCTTTTGGGGTTATGTGGCCTAATCACTGGTCTAGATAAGGATGACCAATTCTTAATAGTCTCACGAAGGGTAGGTTCAATGGGTAGTTGTTATTTCCCCAAAGCAAAACTAGCATGTGCTTATCAGATAAAGCTGAACAGATGTTGGGCAAAAGGAGATTTGAGGAAATGCATTTAAGTTATTTTATGCCCAAATTGCTTTAGTTCCTTATTTACTACAAGATGATTTTGGACAAATAAACATTTTCTAAAAATTAGAAATATAATAAAAATAGAAATTTTCAGAGTCACATTTAAAGTTTTTAAAAATGTATTTACAGAAAATAACCAAAGTTTAAATATAACTATATTTAAAAATATATTTAAAGAAAATATCTATGGCCTAAGTGGCTGAAATGATGTGACATGTGCAATGGAACAGAGAGAACAGGACACAGGTTTAATTCAGCTCTTATGTCAGCCCATGACTCTGCTCTACAACTTATATGCTCCCTAAGGTTAGATGTGCCACATTCCCAGAGAAAGCACTTGAATCTGGCCTCATTCTCCAGAGGGCTGTCAAGTGGGCAGGAGGGGTGTAGTCAGCTGAGCTAGTATTACAATGAGCAGGAAAGAGATAAGGAAGGTACAGTGAAAGCTCATTTATCTCCGATGCAAAAGCTACAAGTAAAGTGAGCACCTTTAAGTTGGATACCAGCACTTGGCTGTAAGAAGGAATGCTTTGGCATGCTTATGAATCTCTTTTAAACAGCTGAGCTGGTTTGTGTAATTCAGTCAATAAAAATTATTTGTCTTAAATATTAACAAGTCACAATTGAGGGGCAAAGATGGCTAATCACTGCTGAGTTATATTCCAAAACTCAGTCATCAAAGAGGACGGCTTTATATATTCTTACTCTTGTCCTTATTTCCATCTCTTTTGTTGTACTATAATTTCCTTTTAAAGAATACAAACTTCCAGCTTTCAGACTATTCATATTTCTTATCTCTCTGATGGTGTCTTTGGAAACAACATTTAAGAGGTTAAGACCTGTTTACAATTTAAACTGAACTTTAATCCCTATGAACATAAGGGTAAAGACTCTGCATTTGCTCTTTGTTATATTCCAAGCATCTAGCAGGACATACTCAACACATGTGAAAAAGTAATATTTTTAAAAAGAAAACACAATTAACTAAGAAAAGCATATAGTACCAACCAGTGCAATAGCTAAACACAGTGCTTAAAGAGTACTTTTTGCTAGCCATCCAATAACTTTAGTTCAGAGATCACCCATCAAAATATACACTACAACACAGTGTTAGCTCAAAGTGTGAACTGAAAAAAACATTGATTCCTTAAAATAGTAATAGATATAACCAAAAAATGTGTTCCATGGTTGAAATTTTTAGGGGATACTGGATAAAATTCAATAAAACAGGGAATAAAAAAGAACAAAATGAGTGAATAATGAAATAGAAAAGGTAAGTGAACTTGTTTTATGCTTTATTCTTAGAAACCTACTAACTAAAATCATTTCAGATGAATTGTTACTGCCTGCTACATTTTCCTGTGTTACCTACTGCCCAGGTATCATTTATCTTCTAAATGTCCACTTTATTGCAGTTAACCAAAAGAATGTGTAAAGTGGGTATCGCACTCATTATGACAAGTTCAGGGAGGCACATTTTGATTTTAAGTATTGTGCATAAGACACTGCATCCACTGGTGGTGTTCCAATGCTTATGTTCACAAAGAGCTTCAAAGGAAAACTCAAACACACACGTAAAGCAATTTGCTACTGTACTAAATTGTTGTTAATAGGTCTTACTAACAAAACTTAATAAAAAAGAATACAAACCTTTACATATCACCTCAAAGTGAACGCTCAGAGAAAATTAAATAGAAAATTGAGACGATAATTAAAGAAATGCTGGCAGTGATTGTATGTGTGTGTATATGTGTAATACCTGCTTGTCTGCCCAACCAAAACACAGCATCCTGTATCTTCTCAAGTTTAAAATTAAAATCATTTATTATAAAAGCAGGTGTTTACAATAAAAAGAAACCCCTCTTTGTACTCTGGCCAAGCTTTCTAATACAAGGCCATCATTCTAATGAGAATATTTATAAAAATATACCTGTGAATTCTGAAAGAATATCTCCGAGTTATTGACTTGAAATTTCTTGTGCATCTTCTAGCCTTGCTCAATAACTGAGTTTTGTTAACGTTGTCTGCTGAGCCCCGATGACTCCTGGTAACTGGAATATGCTGTTAACTGAACTGTTGGAAGTACTAGTGCTTGCAGCTAATGCATTCTCAGAGACACACAGTATGAACACAGCGGGTGTAAAGTAAAAGCAATAATAAAAAATTGAACAGACCTTAAGTGCTATGATTATGACTGTAGGCCAGTTTTTATCATCCCTTTTGAGAGTCTACTAAAATTTCCTACATTTCGGAATAATGATAGCAATATTAACTTCATATTTACTTCTTTAGTGATAGGAACAACATACCATATTTTTTTAAAGCAAGTAATATCTGAAAGAACTATCCCGGAGAGGGTAGATTGTCACTAATATAGGAGAAGAATTTCAAGAATGTCTTTTTTCTAATCCAAATATCATTTTCCTAACAATTTCTGGAAGTAGCTATCTATCCACTTTTAAATTCAAGATATTTTTTAAAGCCTGCTTTGGAAAAATAAAAATTCCCCTGTTATTCCTTCTCCCACTTTGTTTTCTTCCTTTTCATCTTACCACATTGTAATGAGGAATAAATGCATGTTTATCACCTATTATAATCATTAAATGTGTTTTTCTTTCTTAGGTTTAATCTAGAACCATTAAATATATATGTTTATTCTAAAAAATTATGAAAAAAATTATCTGAAAATACTAAGAAGATTGTCTCAGATAATCCAATAACTGACTAGCAAAATTCCACATAGTAATAGTTGAGACTTTTTACAACAAATTCCCCCTAGGGACCTTGTACCCATTGGGCACTTGTGCATCCTTGACAGTGAAAGGACAAAAGCTTGTTTTAGGGTGAGAAATTCTGGTTGGCAGAAAGTTTTACAATGATGATTGGAGAGTAGAATGATGATAGTAAATCAAACTCTAATTCTATTAGATATACAAAACAGTGTTTTGAGATTAGAATAAATTTATCTGTATCTCTACCTAGGTAGATAAAGATATTTATTTAGACAAATAGGGACAGAAATGCATGGAGATATGCCACCTGGAAACAGAGTATAAAGGTGGGTTTATTTAAATCAAATTATTCTAATAATATATTGTCTTAATTACAGAAAACCACATCATTTTAACATATTAATGTTAAAAACTGTGTCTCCTTTAGTAATGTATAAGAGATTAAAGCTTTTAAAGATGTAGGAAATGAAAATCTTAAATGCACCTGAAGTCTTTTACAAAAGAATATCTACATAGATATACATTCATATCACTATATAATAATCATTATGTGCATTTATCTTTTCCCCACACCTTGTGCCTGACTCATTAGGACATTTTTAAAAGATGTAACTTTAAAATATATTCAGAACTGTTATTTCTCACTCCTCTAATACTATTACTGTAGTTCTAATTGCCACATAACAGTCTCCTACCATGATTTCTCACTTGAATTACTGCCACACCCTCTGGATTGATCACTACTTTTGCACCATATTGATTTAACAGAGCATCCACAGTAATGTAATTAGATCTTGTCAGTTTTGACCTCAAAACATTCTAGTGGCCCCTATCTGTTTCAAAGTGGAGGATACATCTTTACAATGTATCCCAAGACACTACATAGATATCATTTCTTAATATCCATTCTTTTCAAATATGCCAGTCACATTCTTACCTCAAGACTTGCATACTTGTTATTCTTTCTGTCTAGAGTGTCTCCGTTTGATAATAGTTTTGCTGGCATCTTTAGACTGTTTCTCCTACATCATTATCCAAGTTGAACTTTCCATACTTGCCCTATTTAAAAACCTACCCCTTCACTACTTCTTAATTCTTTTCTTTTCTTTCATTCTCCTTAGCACTAATAAGAGCCATTGTATTATTTATCACTTATGTCCCAATACAGAATGTAAACAATGTATTGTTATGTTTTGTTCACTGTTTTATTCCAGGATCTAGTTTAGTATGACTCAGAAAGCAGATGCTCAATAATTTTTCATTTGTCCTGCATATGGAAAGTATTTTTTTGTAAATCATAGACTGTTAGAGATATAGAATTCTAGATGTCCCTTCTTCCAACATTATCATTTTATGAAGAGAATACTTATAACAAAGTTAAATGGTCTTTCCCAAAATTGATGCTTAATGAAAAACAGAATTTGGAGTAGAAATTGGAATTTTTATTTGTTATTCTTCAAATGATTCTATTTCTTATGTATCACTAATACAGAGGTATGAATTATACATTTTAAAGGGTGAAATATGTATTATGAATTTTTTAAAGAACAAAATTAGTTCAAGAAAAAAAATAAGCATATAAAAGAGATACTCCTAAGAGGTTGTGAAATCTCAGTTGTCGATACATTAAAGTTAGCTATAATTAGAACAGAAAATGATCTAGAAATCATAGAATATTGCAAGTCAGTTATGAATTAGAAACATTAAAATGTGAATGGAAAAAATGTACATTAAAAGCACACATGTACTAGGAAAAACTATAGTTCTAAAATGAGCATCTAATTATACTCAAACCCACATTAGAATATGGGTTAAACCCATATTAGAATAATATCTTCAATTCTGAGCTCAGGAGCAAAATGGAGATGTGGCCGTATTGAAGTGTGCTCAGTTGAGAGCTACAAAGATAATTAGCTACTGAAAAATTTGTCCTCTAAGGATAGGTTAGAGTAACTTGGATTACTCATACTGAATCAACAGTGGCTGAGGGGATATTGGATAATAGTTCCCAAATATGAATATAGTTACATTTTAAAGAAAGGGAGCCATCTGCCAATTTCTTCACTGGGGATTAAAAAAAGAGTCAATGATATTTCTCTGCCACATACTGATACTAGGTTAATTGTAATAATTTTTTTTCTTTACATGGAAGATTTATTAAATGGGAAGGTGTTACTGAGAAAAATATTTTCATCTGGCAGCCTAAAATTGCCTCTCATTGTTCAAGATTGATTAAATCTGCCTTTTGATGTGGGTATGGGTAAAGTAACAAAGCAAATCCTCTCCAGGTCATTTCATGCCTGGTTCTGGTTCTTGTTAATTGTTTCAATTCTTCTTGAAATATTGTTTGATTATAACTTAATTGTGATTTCATTTTACACAGGTATCTTGGTCACTTTCTTCAGTAATCAAATTTAGTATCACTAAATAACGTTTAGCTTAATATGTTATGAAATTCTCATAATCACTAATACATGAAAGCTATTTATTAATAGCTTAACTTTTGCAATGTCTTCTTAAATTTCTTTATTTCCATCCCTAGTGGAAGTTCTTGCTACTAAATTGGCTCCTACATTCTTGCAGAATTAATTGCTTCTTCTAGAAAAAATCTGATCATGATGATAATATTTTTTTGGTAAAAATCATCAAGTGCATATTAACTCTTTGCCTATCTCTGTCGTTAGGAGCAGGGATACACTACTTATCTGCTGCATTTTAATCTTGGCATATAATATAATATATGAATATAATATAATGACATTATATTGATTATAATTTCTTTTGATAAACTGCCCTGTAAGTTATATGGAGTTGCTTATTTTCATAAAATTCCACAGTGTGCATTTTGAAAGGGTAGAATTTAATCCACATCATCACTGACCATTTCCTATTCCCTACGTTCTCAGGCACCCGATCTACACTTTAAAACATGAAGATGAGTATGTTCACACAGGAACAACTCTGACTCTGTCCTGAATGATTACTAGTCTTTCAGGAATGAGTATCATTGGCAATATCCTCTAACTCTCTGCTATTTGCATTGCCCTAAACATAGTAATTATCTAGGCATCCTGACATCTGGAGTTGGGAAGAAATAGCTCATCAATAACTTTTTTAAAAAATTTTATTTATTTATTTTTAGAGAGGGAAGGGAGGGAGAAAGAGAGAGAGACAGAAACATCAATGTGTGGTTGCTGGTGGCCGTGGCCTGCAACCTAGGCATGTGCCCTGATTGGGAATCGAACCTGTGACACTTTGGTTCGCAGCCTGTGCTCAATCCACTGAGCTACGCCAACCGGGGCTGCTCATCAATAACTTTTACAAATATCTTCCCAGCAATAACAGATTGTTTTTCTTTAAAGATGTTCAATTGTCCCTTTCCAAAATGAATTACATTTTGTTTCACGGCTTCCTAACAAAGGACAATGCCTAGGATAATTTTATTTTCAGTATTGAGGTATTTTATTTAAAAAATTTAAGGTAGATATCGCTACAAAAATTTCACAAATAGTGTATTTTCATTATATAAAATGAGGAAAATAAAGTGGTTTAAAAATTATTAACAATTTTATTAGTTGCAAATAACTAAAAATGTGAGATTTACCTTTTGAAAGAGTATGCAATATTAATGTAATTTGAAATAAATGTCAAAAGTTCATTCTAAACAAAATGAGATTATTAAAATAATCTTTATAATTCATTATCTCCTATATTTAATAGAGTAAACATCTTTCCATGTCAGTGAGTCCCACTTTAGTCTGTTTTAACAGCCACATAGTATTCAACTGTTTGTGATGTATGGTTGTACAGGTTTTTCATCAGTCAAGGGTCTCTGATGGAGGATAGAGCTGGGACCTAAATCTAGCCCACACAGCATTCATCCAACTCAGTGACCATGGATGTTTGCCCAGAGAATTTTAGGTTAATTGTATAATTAGCAGGAATTTTCTGTGGGTAGTCATGGTCCTATCATTTTATATCAAATGTCTCACCAGTACATAGTTTAAAATATCAAATAACTTAAAATATCAAATAACTGCAAAACTTATAACTGAATGTAGCAAAATCTCTGCCTCAAAACTTACCACCCCAAATGCTTGACACTTAGTACCAACACCTTCAATTTCTTTGGCTATCTCTTCTGGAATTTACATCTACACTTATCAATAAGATATTTATTCTCCATGTGTTAATATTTCAGATTCAGATGTCATCCACTGAATTCCTACCGTGAAAAATGGGAGTTTCCTTTTTCTACTGCCCAGCACACAACTGTCACCATGCCACATGAACACATTCACAAACCCAGTGATGCCCCCAAAATTACTCAAATATTTTTGCTAGATCAATATTTAAGATCCATGTTATGATTACACACATTGTATTCATTACTATGTGAGATTTTACATTTCTACTCTATTTTTCATATAATTTTTAATTACATTTAATAATTATTTTGTGTATCTATATGCAGTTAAGTGTTACTTGTTATTAATTCAACCCACAACTCTCCTCCAGGAGATTTACCATAACTTCATTATGTTCAGACATCACATATTTTATTGGTTTCATTTTTTTCTTAGATAAATACTTCCTGAAGCTCTCTCCATTTCTTCCTCATTCTAAGGTCTTTTTTTTTTAATCCTGCAGGGTATCTTATTTTTTTTTTCCTTTTGGGGTCTCCATTTAGCCTCATCACAGGGGATACTATCAACTCCTTTCTGAATTGAATTTCTGTTTGCTAATTTTCATTTTTCTTATTCTTGACTTACAACTTTGATTATAATGAGTCATATATTATAGTAGGTCATTGAAATTAAATGAAAAGAAGTGAATTTTTGAGGACTTGGATGCCTATAAATAAAATAACAATGACAGCTAGCACTTATTTATTTAAAATTTCTTAGATGCCAGAGACAGCTCTTTACATTCATACTTATTTACTTATTTATTCCTCAAAACAGCCCTTTAAGAGAGTTCATTCATACTTCCTGAAACAAAGAAAAATTTCAGATCTAAATGTAAACTCCAACTCATGGAGAGGGTTGCTACATCAGCATAAAAATGCCTAAAATCATGCTTTAGAAGCCACGTCTTAACCCCTATACTATACAACCACTCAGTGATACTATTCTACCACCCCATGTGATGAATAATTAGACGACACACAATTCTACCTTCTAATGACACTGATCCATCTCTTTTCTTCATTTTCCCTATGATCCCTTTATATTTTTTACTGTTATCCCTTTCTATTATTTAGATGTGGGATATCTTATTAGAGTCATCTAATGCCATTTTTTTCTCAGGCATATTCCACTTAAGTTCTGGGAGATTTAAAAACTTTATTTTCTGATGATTTTATTGTAATTTTATTTTATTTTAAAAATATTTTATTTATTTATTTTTAGAGAGAGGGAAAGACAGAGAGAAAGAAAGGGAGAGAAACATCAATGTGTGGTTTCCTCTTGCATGCCCCCTACTGGGGATCTGGCCCACAACCCAGGCATGCACCCTAGACTGGGAATTGAACCAGCAACCTTTTGATTCACAGGCTGGTGCTCAATCCACTGAACCACATCAATCAGGGCTCCTTTTCTTGGTATGCTACTTCAAGAGGGGATGGCCAGCAGCATTCTGACCTGCTTCATCCAATCAACTATTATATTAATATGTACCAAATTGTGAACATCTTCCTTGCCCTCTTTCTTCCTTCATACACATATGAAAAAAGTTGGTCATTCCATAAATATTTTGACTAATTTGAAGATAAGAAAACTTAAGATAATTTAAAAACTGAAAGTGGTATGTATATAAAGATTCTTGCTGGCCTTATCTCAACCACATTGGCACAATATAAAAGAAGAAAAAAATGTGAAGAAATCATGGATCTCTTGTTTTATGCCTGTCTTTCTCCCAGTCCACACACATACTTCAGTTTTGAAAATACTATCATCCAGAGGGCTCATCTTTAGGATACATCTGTATGTCCATGGATTATTTGTTTATGTGAGATAGTTCACTTTAAATACTTGAAAATCTTTCTGTCTCTTCTGGCCCTTACAGTTTTTCTCCCTTTCTTTATAAAGTTGTATGAAGTTTGCTTTTCCCTCATCAAAATGTGGATTTCCTTTCTTTCAGAATTTACCTATAACTTCTTATATCTGTGTAACTTTAACCTTCATAAATTTCCAAAGGTGCAAACAATTCCTTCTTCTTTAGACAGCAGTTCTCCTGTAGCATGCATAATGCTTATTGCATACCACAGACATGGAGGATAAGCATAATCAATAAAATCATTTTCCACATTTTGTCTACAATATGGTGAGATGTAATCTGGTGATGCAGAAAGTGTTAAGACTGCCAACGTTGTTTCTCATCTTCAACTCCAGTGCCTGATGTTTATTTTGACATGGTCTTTTCCTTTATACCCATTAGAATTTACCATCATTTTGAATATTGATAAATGTTGCTTACATAAAATGATCAGAAGAAAAGGAACAATTCTGAACACATGTGTATTAATTTCAGAGAAAGAGCACTATAAACTAGAGGTAGCAGAAAAATATATGAGAGAAAAACAGGCAGAGAAATGATCATCCAAATGGCAGAAACAAGTTTTAGAAAACAGAAATACAGTCAAGATATGTCAGGGTTGAGGTGGGGCATAGAACATGACTTGCTAATGCAAAACTCAAATGAGCACATGATTTAGAACAGAAAAAAACTGAGGTTAGACAGAAAGAAATGGTTGTGACGATATTTCTTTTTTCAGTCAAATAATTGTTTCATAGATATTTTATTATATTATTATATGGTGCTGCTTGATCAAACTACTCAGTAGAGAAAGCAAAACTGGACAGTCAAGGCTTGTGAAGACATGTAGAAATTTTCTTTTACAAAATGAGCTGTCATCACATTTGCTAAATATCACTTCAATAATACTGAACTATTTATTTATTTATTTATTATTGAATTTATTGGGGTGACAGATGAGTAGATAAAAAAGCCATGGTTATTTGCACAATAGAATACTACTCAACCAGAAAAAAAGAAAGAAATCTTACTTTTTGTGACAGCATGGATGGTCCTAGAGAGTACTATGCTGAATAAAATAAGCCAGGCATAAGAAGACAAGTACCATATGATTTCACTTATATGTGAAATCTAATAAACAAAGTAAACTAACAAACAAAATAGAAAGAGATTCATTGATACAGAGAAAAGACTGGTAGCTGTCAGGGGGGATGGTCATTGGGGGCTGAGTGAAAAAGATACGGGGTTAAGCAAAAATATAATAAATTCATAAACAGAGAAAAAGGGGGTGGTGGGAAATAGAGGAGGGTAAAGGGTGAGAATGAATGGTGATGGAAAAAGATGACTTTGGTTGGTGTACACAATACAATATATAGATAATGACAATGTTTCAAATGAGCATTTGACCCTATTAAAATAGGCTGTTAAATGAATAACCATATTGCATAAAACATTGTTACTTTTTAAATTTTGTTTCAGAAAATGGTATTAAACACTAAAAAACTTCTTAAAAATTTCCAGAACTGAAATTCCAAAATTTCAATATTTTGAGATATAAGTATAACAGTAAGTGTCACTGCCAGCACTAAACCTAAAATGCAGATGTGGTTTCTGTATTTTGAGAGACTATCTGTCTTACATATATCTAGGCCTGACATCTTGAAAAGTTGGACTTAGAGAAGGACCTACCTGCCTAAGAGATAAATAAGCTTTCTAATCTTATTGATTAGAAGCATCTATTTGGAAATCACTTGAAACAATAGCATTTGCCAAGTTCCCTCTGCTATATGTAAGATAAAAAAAAATGCAACAGGCATGTTCACATGGAGAATTTTGTAGGTACATACAAGGTGGAAAAATTCACATCTTTCTATACAGCAGGCCATATCTTCTGAACATGAAGCAGATCTATCCTCTTACTCACTACAGCTCCTGGGAAATGACAAAGGTGCACAGACAGTTGTAAAGTGGCTTTGTATTGCTTTTTTTTTTTAAGAATTGGAAACTATAAATATCAATCTCTAATAATAGCTTTACTTTCCATGTGATACTTAGGGTCAATACTTATTTTGAAATGTGTTTTAAGTTTATGTTCTAGTAGAAATGTGTTAGAAATACTTGGTCTGATGGTAGGAGCAGTGTTTTGCTTTTTTACTTTTGTATCTCTATATTTATATTATTAAATACACATTTTGAATGATTAAAGGGTGAATAAACAAATCAATACATTCTAAAAATATACTTAGTCAAAACACAAAGTACTCTAATCCAAACACAAATATAGCAATAGTATTTATTGTGCATGTCTCTACTTTTAGTATATGTAATTTTTGCCTAAACTTTTGTGCTAGTTTGATAATCCAAAGAATTTGAAATTTAAAGATATTTATGATTTTCAAATGCATTTTTGATGTTTTAAATACAATAATAATAAAGTATTTCCTTTAAATTTTTATCTTAGTTGAACATATTTAAAGCTTTAAATATTAAATATTGGACAGACAAATCTATTACATCATTATGACTCAATATGTTTTCAACTTAAGGCCAAAAGACTTGCAAACACAGAGCTGCCCATTCGGCCAATGGTTCTCAAAAGAGCAGGTTAAAAATCCAAATTGCTAAGCACCTCTCTCAGAAATTTTGATTCAGGATATCTAGAGTACTGTTCTTTCCCAAGCATACAGATTACTTTCTGGAGTAGGTGGCATGTGACCTAATGATAAGACATGGTGGTAGAGTATTCATCACATGATAGCAGGTACTGTGTCATAATTTGGTCCTCCCAAGAGCTGATCTGAGATTAGGATTCAAATGAAAGCAGTTTATTTGGGAAATCCAGAGCACACTAATAGAAAAGAGGAGAAGCAATGCAATGCGGAGAAGGAGTAAGAGCTGATAAAGGGTGTACTACTAGATAGTGGCCAGCAGAACCCTCATCCCTATTACCCTACTTACAGGGAAAAAGAACTGGGGTATTTATATACTGACTCCAGAAAGTCATAGATAAAAATGGCTCTGAGGGGTTGTTGAGTCTCACCACTTTCTGCCTGTCTGGGAAGGAGGGTAGCTGGACTCTGCAGTTCTGGCACAAGTGATCTTCAGCACAGATACAGAATGACAGGTTGGAATCACACAGAGTGCCTCATAATAATGTCTGATCATCATGGACCAGACACTGACAGTACCTACCACAGACTAGGTCTTTATGTTTTATACCCCTCTCCTTAGTGCCTGGAATATAGTAGGAAATAAATATTTTCAAATAAATAACCAGTAAATGAATGAAAGGTGAAAGATACACAGCTAGTAAGTGATTTGCATTATGTTAAAATAAAATGGGATGAGTGATTAAGGCAAAAGGCTAAATTTTGATAGCCATGGACCTCAGGGTAGTGAAGTTTAAAGAATTTCCCCCCTTATGTGATTTGTCATTATCTTAACGGGCACCATAGGATTTCTGCTCTACACTGGCACCTCCTCATATCATTCACCCTCTTCTAAAAATCCCTTCAGGAATAGTTTCTCTAGAAACTATTCTTAAGAGGAAGATGCAACAGAATGTAATGGAAGCAGGAAAGGGAAGTAGGGATGGCTGGGGTGAGGGGGGAGTTGTGGGGGGTAAATGCAGACAACTGTGCTTGAACAATAAAATAATTTTAAAAATAAAAATAAAACAATTTATATAATAAACTTCAAAAATAGTGGAAAACTTTATGTTACAACACAAATGATGGCTCCTGATGTATACCCTTCTGATTAAATATTAATCCACTGCTGATTATTGTCATGGTTTTAACATCCACATTTTTTTAAGTCATTACAAAAGCAAATAGGGAAGTATATAGGAATATTTTATTCTCAAAAATACCTCAAATAAGTCTATTTCCAATCAGCAGATGTCTGTTCCAATGATGTCTTGTCAATATTCATATGTTCACACTTTATTACACACACAGACACACACATGTATACCCCTGATTAAGATACATGACATCAAATTCCTTGAAGGTGTTGATTTATATGAAAAATGGGATGGCTTTCAGATTCTCTGTCTTATGTATGTGTTTCAGATTTCCCATTTATACCTAAACAAATCAAGGTCAGAACCTTGGCTACAAATATTAAATGTCACAAATAGCTCTCTCATATCCTACTTGGAATTGGAGGGGAAGAGGAATGTATAAGGAAGCAATTAAGTAGTCTTAAATTAGTTGTCTCCTAAACACATCAATTTTTTAGTGAAATGCAGGATTAGAACTCAAAGCCTCAAAAATACCAACAAGGTAATGCTGTGGTGACAATTAGTCAAGCTGCATATATGTTCATGGCAAACAGAGAAAGGAGAAGTCGACTCTATGAACTGGACAGTACATGCCATGCCTAATGTCATTGAAACAACATGCTCCTGAATGCACAAGTTCACCTTCACACAAACATACACACGCCCACATAGACATCTTACATAGGAGGAATAACACTTGCATAACCAAGTTGCAGCCTTAACTTTGTGTAAAGTGTTCTCTCCCTTAAGCAGTGCACTCACATAGTTTTAACTTGATATTATGCCCTTAAATTGTAGTAATTCAGTCATTTTGCATTTTCTGCTTATTTTCTATTCTATCACATAGTTAAAAATATTCTTGCCACATGCCAGAAAGCTTAAAGAAGTGTGCATTTGGAA
Organism: Phyllostomus discolor; assembly: GCF_004126475.2. Taxonomy (NCBI): domain Eukaryota; kingdom Metazoa; phylum Chordata; class Mammalia; order Chiroptera; family Phyllostomidae; genus Phyllostomus; species Phyllostomus discolor. The sequence continues at coordinate 156,523,255 of NC_040905.2, read as the reverse complement.
AAAAACCTGGAGCTGTAAAACTGCTCACATAAATTACTTATAGCTTAAGTACTATACAGTGAAATACAAAGTACATTATGGAACCTGATGGCCAAATCACAGGGTAAGGAAAAATATCAATGAATTCTCCATAGTGCAGTGAGGCTCATTTACAAAGTAGCATACCTGACAGTGAGCACCCAAAGGATATTATGTTGACATCTGTTGGAATAAATATTAGGCATTGATTTAATCAAACTTTAGCACCTTTTTCTTAGCCATGTGATCTTTACAAGTTTTTTCAGACTGCTTTGCACAGCTCTTGTGACTATCAGTGGACATTTTATTTAAAGCATTTAGCAAAATGCATGACATATCATCAATGCTCAATAAACATTGCTTTCTGTTATTTTATTATTAACATTGTTATTATACCTGTCCAAAACCATTGGAACCAAACATAGAGACTGTATTCAAAGGGCACTTAACAAAAGATGAAAAAAATAATAATAGTTGACATTTATTCAAGTAACAAAATGTTCTAAGAACTGTACAAACTACATGAATTTACTTAATCTTCTCAGCAATCCTATTCCATTTCTAATAATACAGATGAAGAACTGTTAAGATGAAGCATCTTGCTCAAGGGCACACAGATTGGAATGGCAGGGCTGCATCTAAACCCAAGGAGTCTAGTGTTCGATACAGGCCCTTCACTAATATCCTGGGCTGTCTCTTGATAACAAAAATAACCATTCAAATAGAACCAGTACCATGTAGGGCAGATAGAAAAGGAATGGATGAAAAAAAAATATATATATATTTCCCTTAGTAGTATTTGGCTCATGGCTTTTACCTATAAAAAGGAAAAATGAATAAAAAATTAAATACTAAAATTTTTCTATGTCAGAGGTACAAGTGCTATATTAATGAGGATGTGACTAATTTTTGGCTAAACAATCTGTATCATTAGCTGTGTCGTTTTCATATTATTGTGTGTGTGTGTGTTGTTACAATTAAACTTTCTTTGTTTTATTTTGCTTTACTATAAAAATAAAGCAAATATGTACAGTACATGTATATCACATTATGTATGTATAATATATAATAAATATAACTTATGAAGTTTTTTTAACTTATGAAGTTTTAAAAAATTATTTCCAGTGTTATCTATTACATTGCACAGTATCTGAAAATCACAATCATTATTCTGATATTTCACTAGAGGAATGGTATATCTATTCTTTATTTTTAAAATGGCATATCATTTCCTTCACCATAGGGTTTATTTATGTTTGTGTGTATGTATTTCCTTATGGTTATCTGCCCTTCTTTGTCCTTGATACCCTCTTCTAATTACTCATACAAAACAAACAAGCTCACATGGGACTCAACAACAACAAAAAAAACATAGGGAACATTTTTTGTTGCTTTTATTTATAGTATGTAATTGCACTTTAAATCCATATAGTTAAATCAGTTGTCTAATCTGAGTCTCTATTATAAAAGTACAGAAAAACTTACATTATGTAGATAATATTTCCTAAATTGTATTATATTTTCTAACAACCACAATGAATAAACTATTAAGAGAAATATTTTCCTGCAGCTTCAACATGACTCTCAGCTTCTCACCTTCCTCCCTGAACAACATAAGCTTCAGCACATCCTTTAACTTCTCCACAAGCTACCGGACCCTGGGTTCCGTGCAGTTGCCAAGCTCCTGGATATGGCCCACCAGCAGTGTAACCAGCATCTATGCAGGTGCAGGGGCTCAGGTTCCTGGATCTCCATGTCCCACTCCACCACGTGTTGGGTAGCTGAGGATCTGGGAGCCTGGCTACATGGATAGCCAAGGATCTGGTGGGCATAGTGGGCATCCAGAGCAAGAAGGAGACTATGAGATACCTGAATGACTGCCTGGCCTTTTACCTGGAGAGGGTGAGAAGCCTGAAGGCTGATAATTGAAGACTGGAGATCAAAATCCGGAAACATTTAGAGAAGAAGAGACCCCAGGTCAGAGACTGGGGGCGTTATTTCAAGACCACGGAGGACCTGAGGGCTCAGATCTTTGCAAATTCTTTGGACAATGCCTGCATCATTCTGTAGATTGACAATGCCTGTTTTGCTGCTGATGACTTCAGAGTCAAGTATGAGGTGGAGCTGGCCATGCTCCAGTCTGTGGAGAATGGCATCAATGGGCTCTGAAAGGTCTTTGATGACACCAATATCACTCAGCTGCAGCTGGAGAAAGAGATAGAGGCTCTCAAGGAGAAGCAGCTCTTCATGAAAAAGAACAACCAGGAAGAAGCAAATGGCCTACAAAGCCAGATTGCCAATTCTGGGTTGACCGTGGAGTTGGATGCCCCCAAATCAGGACTTTGGCAAAATCATGGCACACACCCAGGCCCAGTATGACAAGCTAGTTCAAAAGAACTGAGAGGAGCTAGACAAGTATTGGTCCCATCAGATGGAAGAGAGCACCACAGTGGTCACTTCACAGACCGCTGAGGTAGGCACTGCTGAGATGACACTCACGGAGCTGAGACATATGGTCCAGTCATTGGAGGTCGACTTAGACTCAATGAGGAATCTGAAGGTCAGTTTGGAGAACAGCCTGAGGGAGGTGGAGATGCACTATACAGATGGAACAACTCAATGGGATCTTGCTGCACCTGGACTCAGCTGGCCCAGACCCAGGCAGAGGGGAAGTGCCAGGCCCAGGAGTATGAGGCCCTGCTGAACATCAAGGTCAAGCTGGAGGCTGAGATTGCCACCTACCACAGCCTACTGGAAGAAAGGGGGGGGCTTCAATCTTATTGATGCCCTGGACATGAGCCCCTCCCCAAAAGACTAGGACTCACAGGATTGTGGACAGCAGAGTGGTGTCTGAGGTCAAGAACACCAAAATTTTGAGTCATTAAAAGCAGCAGAAGTTGGGCATGACTTGGCAGGGCAGAAGGCCAATAAAAAGTTCACTGAAAGATTAAAAAATAAATATATTTTCCTCAGACTTGGAAATTTGATCACACAACACCTTAGTGACCTGACTAAAGGTGCTTAGCAAATCTGGGGCTGAAACAGGACACAGCCCAAGATGTCAGATTCCTGGCTTACTTCTCATCTTCCCAGGGCAACAGGCTGAAAGCAGTAATGATATGCATTACCAGGCCCACTCAATGAATGCTTAAAGCAAAAGATGCTCTTGAGGGGCCTCACACCCGTCCAGGCAGTTTTACCCATGCTAAAATGAACAACAACAGGAACATGGGTCCTGGTCCCATGGGAGCTATGTTTTCTGATGTTTCCTTTAGAAAGCAGCTCTACATTCAACTCCCCATAGCAACATTATCATGAATGTGATTTTATGTGGAAAAATTACCACTATATTTCAGCTATATTGTGGGTTAAATAGGCTTTTGTGAGCTGCACTGCAGATATTATCACCTCATATGTTGCTGCTCTAGAAAAATGAAATCTAAGCTAAAAATTGAAAAAAAATTGATCAACAAGGAAAATATATCCTAGAAAAGTCCTTTGAATTCTTCAGACCTAAAATTTTAACTATGACTGCTTTGGTTCAGAAATGGATGTTTTCTTGCCTTAAGTGTTCCATATAGGTATTAATCTCCATAACTTATCTATTAAAATATCATTCTTAATATATTAGACAGAAATAGAAAATTGCTAATACTTGACTATTTTGTACCTATAAAACTGGCAATTTCACATAGTGTAATTTAATACACAAATATGAAGCAACTTAGCTCTCTATTCAGTACTACAAGCCTAAACATATCCAGTCATATTGCACTACTTTGAACATTTTGCTTAATTTTATTTTCATTCAACCAATATTTATTTAGCATCTATTATGTTGCAGGCACATACCTTTTGTTGCATAAAGCTAATACACATTTATATTAGATGAATAAAATGCAGAAAGATATAAATAATAAATGGCATTTATAGCTGAAAAATATTACTGCCAATGTATTTTTTCTGCTTTAGAAATATATATATATATATTTAAAATTATATCGATAAATATTTATTTATTTTTATTTATATTGCATTTTCCTGGGTCACAAACTACTATTAGCATACACACTTTTCAATTACTTATACCAACCCATGTTTATATCCAAACAATCTAATTCTACTCCTACTTTTGGATAGTTGGCCATTTTTAATTTCTCTATGCAATATTATAAAATGAATATGCATATAAATGTTGTATGCATCTCTGGTTCCAATCGTAAGAACATATTTTCTTAGAAACGGGTTTTCTAAATTAAAGAGCAAGTCCATTTTAATTGTTTTTTAAATTAGAAATATTCATTGCAAAACTCCCCTAAAGTACAGAAGTATGTGACTATGGAAGATAGCCAGAGAGATGCAGCATTGAAACAGTGCTGGTTTTGAAAATAGAGGAAGGGCTTTTTGGATCTCTGAGCTTTTCAAGATTCTGCTAAGGTCTACACTGCTCATCTTGTGCTTGTGAATGTTGTTGTTACTCTAGAGGGAGACAGTTTTACAGAAAGCGCTGCACCAATAGATTATCTAACTTGTGGAAAGCACTTTAAATCCAGATGTAGAACCAGCCTATGTGCCCACCAGGAGCAAGTGTCAAAATGTTTAGTTTGCTTACACTAAGCAGAGTAATGCCATGGGTGTTTCTGAAGTCTTTGCTGGTACTGTTGTCCTCATTAAAGATGATACAATGTCCCTTTTACTGTATGCAAATATTGTTGTTTTTTTTTTCTCTAACCAGCCCTCCTTCACTGAGAGGCATGGATTTTTTCCTATCATTCCAGGCCTTAATTTCTTAAGAAGCAAAACAGCCCTACTGGTCTTGTAACCTTAACTTCATCTTTAACCAGCAAAAGGAGTTCAGGAACTTGCTCAATGCCATGACCTTCAGACATGACCAGCACTGGTAAGGCTGAGGTACCTAGACAGAGCAGATGGCATTTTGCTTCTGTGTCATGTTTACTTTGCACTGCCAAAGGTGCCAGGTTTTGGTCAATACAAATGTGCAGCCCCCATGACATGCATTTCCAAAAGCACCCTAAGTTTGTGGCATTTTGTTATAGCACAGTAATCTGTTGTGGTAATTTGTGAATAATACTTTAGCTTGTATATTGACTTTTTGATAGACATTTGTGTTTCTTCTAAATCTATGTATAATAAATAAAGTTGCTATAAACATTAGCATACCACTGTTGTATGAATATATATTTTTGTTTCTCCTAGTTGAATTTACTGAAACTGTAATCACTCATTTCTATGGTAATTGAGCGTTTAATTCTATATGAAAGTACTAAACAATGTGCAAAAGTTCCTGTAGAATTTTTCAATTCCAGCAAAAGATATTAGAACTCCAACTTCTTCATATCCTAATGCTTGGTCTTGTCAGACTTTTAATATTTTAATCATGCTAATTAGTGTGAAGTGTTAACTCAGTTTTTAAATAGTTTTAATGAAATATAATTTTCATAGCATAAAACTCACTCATTGTAAATGTACAATTTCATTTTTTTGTATATTCACAAATATATACAACCATCACCACAATCAACTTGGAACATGTGTGGTACTCCACAAAGAAATTTTGTACCTATTAGCAGTCATTCTCAACTGTATCCCAAACCTTCCCCTCTCTACCACCTAACCGGAGACAATAATTGTCTCTATAGATTTTGTTTATTCTGAATGTTTCACATAAAAAGGGACATATGATATATTGCTTTTTGTGGTTTGTTTCTTTCGCTTGGATAATGTTTTCAATTTTTATCCATGTTGCAGCATAGTTCACTATTTTATTAATTTTTTATTGCATAGTAACATTCCATTGTATGGATATACCTTATTTATCCATTTACCAGATGATAAACTTTAAGGTTTTTTTTAAATTTTTGGCTATTATGAATAATGCTGCTATGAATATTTATGAATCAATTTTTGCATGGATGCTTGTTTTCATTAATCTTGGACATAGAAAGTAGTAGAATTTCTAGGTCTTATTGTAACTCCAAGTCAGTTTAAAAGTGATTGTACCATTTCACATTATCACCAAAAATGAAGTTCCAATATTTCCATATGCCTTTCAATACATATTACTATGTGTATTTTTATGACACCCATCCATTTTGGGTGCAAAAAAATATCTCAATGTGATATTGGTTTACATTACACTATTAACTAATGAGTCACATTATATTTGTATGTACTTATTTGCCATTTGGTTTATCTTCTTTGGAAAAATGTCTATATATTTGCCCATTTTTCAGTTGGGTTATTTGTATTATTACTGATATGTTATAAAAGTTATTTATTTTGGCTACAAGTTCCTTATCATATATATTATTTGTGAATGTTCTCTACCATTCATTAGGCTGTGTTTCATTTTCTTTGTTCTGCAATTTAAAGCAAAATGTCTTTAATTATGATGAAGTCTTCTTTATTGTCACTTGTACTTTTTATGACTGTACTTTTAGAGTAAGTTTTTAAATCTATAAGATGTGTGTCCTCCAAAGTTATTCTTTGTTCTCAAGATTGTTTCACTATTCTTTGTCCTTTGGATTTCTACATAAAATTTAAGATCATATTGTCAATTCTACAAAATAAGCCATATGAAATTTGACAGGCATTGCCTTGAAATTATAGTTGAACTTCATGAATATTGCTATCTTAACAATATTGTTTTCTGAACATGTAATATATTTTATTATATTTAGGTATTCTTTAATATCTTCAACAATATTTCCCTATTTTCAGTGTACAAATTTTATTCTTTTTTGCTTAATTTACTTGTAAATATTTTATTTTTATTCTATTGTAAAAGGAATTGATTTCATTTCATTGTAATTTCATTTTTGGATTATTCATTTATAGAATATAGAAATATGATTGATTTTTGCATACCCATACACTGAAAACTTCCTGAACTTGTTAGTTCTAACAGTTTTTATTGGATTACCAAGGATTTTCTGTGTACAAGATCATGTCAACTACAAAGAGAGATGTTACTCTTTCCTTCTAAATTTTGATGCCTTTTATTTTGGTTTTGTTCACTTATTAAATTGTTCTAATATCTACTTTATTCATTTCTGTCTTACTTTAAAAATATTTTATTCTTTCTCCTTGTTTTGGTTTTAGTTTCTTAAGCTAAAAGATATAAGGTTATTGACTTGAAATCATTCTTTTCAAATATAGATGTGTAATGATATAAATTTCTCCCTGAACACATCTGTATCTCAAAGGTTTTCTTTTTCATATGTTTTTCTCCAGTCACCTCAGAGTACTTTCTAAATCTTTTTATTTTTTTGATCCTTTTGTTGTTGAATTTCAACTCTGAATTTTTCACTGTTTTTTCTGTTCTTGGTTTCTAATTAATTCTATTTGTTTGAAGTATATGCTTTTCTGATTTTAATCACTGTAAATGTATCAAGGCTTATTCTATTACTTAGAATATGGTGTCTCATGGAAAATGTTCCAAATGTTTTTACTCTTGAGAAGAGTGTATCTTATCTTGCTTTTGGGTGAGGTGCTCTATGTTTGTCTCTTTAGTGATTCCAATTTTTCTATAAATTTCTCATCCTTTCTCTGTTATATACACAATTGAAAGAAGGTTATTAAAGATTTCTATTTTTGCATTGAATATTTTTTTTCATTTTGTCAATTTTGCTTCCTGCATTTGGGGGTCTATTTTTAGTTTATGTGTGATATTTATTATTATACATATCTCATGGATTGACACATATACCATTATAAAATACTCCTCTTTATCTCTAGAAACTCTTTTTTGATTTTAATGCCTATTTAGAGTGATATTAGTATAGCTGCTCCAACTTTGATATGGCTGTTTTTTGCATGAGTATTTCCCCCAGTTTTTTTCTTTCAAATTATTTGTCTCTTTGAATCTAAAGTATGTCTCTAGAAGAAAATATATAGTTGAGCCGTGCTCTTCTATCTAGTCTGTCATGTCTTCCTTTGAGTACATTGCTTAACTCTTTCATATTTCATGTTATTATTGATATCATTGGATTTATCTCTGCTATTTGACTGTTCTCTTTTTAATGTTTCATGCCTTTTTTCTTCCCCGGTTCTTCCTTTATTGCTTTTTTTATGTCATTAAGACAATACTTCCTCATGTAACAATTTAGTTAATTTTATGATTTCTCCCAATATTGTTTGAGTTCATTTTTCATGACTGCTCTAGAGCATACAATATTTACCTTAACTTATTAAAGTTATACTAAATTAATTCCAGTGGGCAAGACAGTTCATAAGAGCAAGAAATTGAAAACTTATTTGAACAAATAATGAATGAAAACTTCCCCAATCTGGTGAAGGAAATAGACTTCCAAAAATCCAGGAAGCCCAGAGAGTCCCAAAGAAGTTGGACCTAAAAAAGAACACATTAAGGAGCATCATCATTAAGTTACCCAATATTAAAGACAAAGAGAAAATCCTAAAAGCAGTAAAAGATAAGGAAACAGTTACCTACAAATGAGTTCCCATAAGGCTATCAACAATTTCTCAAAAGAAGCCTTGCAGGCAAGAAGGAGCTGGAAAGAAGCATTTGAAGTCATGAAAGGCAAGGACCTACATCCAAGATTGCTTTATCCAGTAAAGCTATCATTTAGAATGGAAGGGCAGATAAAGTGCTCCCCAGATAAGGTCAAGTTAAAAGGGGTTCATCATCACCTAGCCCTTATTATATAAAACATTAAAGAGACTTATCTAAGAAAAAGAAGATTAAAAATATGAACAATAAAATGACAACAAACTCACAACTATCAACAAATGAACCTAAAATAGCCCTGGCTGGCATAGCTCAGTGGATTGAGCGCGGGCTGGGAACCAAAGTGTCCCAGGTTCGATTCCCAGCCAGGGTACATTCCTGGGTTGCAGGCCATAACCCCCAGCAACCGCACATTGATGTTTCTCTCTCTCTCTCTCTCTCTCTCTCTCTCTCTCTCTCTCCCTCTCTCCCCCTCCCTCCCTCCCTTCCCTCTCTAGAAATAAATAAATAAAATCTTTAAAAAAAAAAAAAAAAAAAGAAATGGGATCTTTAAAAAAAAAAAAAAAAAACAAATGAACCTAAAATAAAAGAAAAACAATGAAAACAAAAACTAAGCTAACAATCAGAACAGGAACAGAATCAAAGAAATGGACATCACACAGAGGGAGTTCAATGGGGAAGAAAAGGGAGGAATGCGGGGGAAAGGTAAAGGGAAGAAGAAGAATAATTAGTAGTCATAAAATTGATGGGGAGAGATAAAAATGGTATAGGAAACAGAGGACACAAAGAACTTATATGTACAACCCATGGACATGAACTAAGAGGGGAGGGAATGTTGGAGTGTTGGGGGGGCAGGGTAGAAGTAGGATAAAGGGGGAAAAATTGGGAAAACTGTAATAGCGTAATCAATAAAAAATACTTTTAAAAAGCTAAGCAAAATAAGCCAGGCTGTGAAAGACAAATACCACATGATACCACCTTTAATAGGAACCTAATCAACAAAACAAACAAACAAGCAAAATATAAAGACACTGAAATGGAGAACAAGCTGACAGTGACCAGAGGGGAGAGGGGAGGAAATTTCAGGGGAAAAGAGGAAGGGTTTGTCGGAACAAGTATAAAGGACACATGGACAGTAAGGGGGGGGGGGGGGGTGGGAAAGGGGAGGGAGGTGGATTTGGCTGGGATTGGGGGCAACGGTGGGAAGAAAATGCAGACAACTGTAAATGAGCAACACTAAAGTAATTAAAAATAATAATGACATAAAATAAAATTAGTGAAAAAATTACTTCCTAGTATCACTAGATTTTAGCTGTAAGAAGTTTCTTTAATATATTTTGTAAAGCAGTTCTACTAGAAAGAATTTCTCATTCTCAAAATCCAAGAATGTTGGTATTTGCTTTCATTTTTAATTAAACATTTTATATTGAGAGAACTCAAAATTCATATGTAGTTGTAAGAAATTATACAGAAATTTTTATGCTCCCTTTACTGAGTCCCCCCCCCATAGTTGCACCATGCAAAATTCTAGTATAATATCAAAATTCGAAGCTGACATTGACACAGTCGAGACACAGATCAATTTTTCACCATATAGTTCCCTTTTTTGTCCTTGTATACTTACTTGCCGCCACCTCCTCATTAAAATCTTACAAACACTAACCTGTTATCTGGTTTTATAATTTTGTAATTTTAAGCATAAATGAAATCACATAGTATTTAATCTTTTGGAAACTTCTTTGCGATTGACCTTTTTCTTTACCAAAATGATCTGGAATTTATTCCAGGTTGTTGTCTGTAGTAATAGTCATTTCTTTTACTTTATATTCTAAATAGTAATCCACAGTATAGACATACTAGAGTTTGTTTAACTATTTCAAGTTGAAAGCCAGCTGAGTTGTTTCCAGTTTTTTGGCTATAATGAATAATGCTGTTATAAACATTTTCTGTCATGAAGATTTCAGCCTTCTTTGAGGTAAATGCTTAGGGGTCCTACTATTGTATGATAGTTTTATAAGACATTTATAATGACTTCATTAAGACATTTACAGAGTGATGATACATTTTACATTCCCTTTAAAAAAGTATGAGTAACTTAATTTCTCCTGATTCTTACCACTATTTGATGCTGCCTTTTTATCTATTCAAAAATTATATCTATTCAATATTTTGTAATATACAAAAATGTGTTCACCAACTGCATTGTAATTTTAGATTTGCCATTTATGTTTTCATTTCCTTATATTATATATGGCATATATAATATAATAATTAATATAATATAATATAAATATAATTTTATATTAGTTGCAGGTGTACATCACAGTAGTTAGACAATTATATAATTTACAAGGTAATCTCCCTGATAGTGCAAGTACCCACCAGCCATCATACATAGATATTACAATATCATTGACTACATTCCATATGCTTTACATTCCTGTGGTTATTTTGTAACTATCAATTTGTACTTCTAAAGTCCTTCATCTTTTGTCACCCAGTCCCTTTTCCCTGTCTCATTCAGAAAATTCTTGAGGGAGAAAAAAAGAGAGAGGGAGAGAGAGATAGAGAGTAGCTGCCACTTTAATGAGGGATAAAACAACAATAAAAGGGCTCACATAAACCATACAAGTAACATTCCTGCAGCACGTAGCTCAGGTGATGAGGCAGACTGTACTAATGAGTCACACAGGACACCTACTACATAAGGTTACTCGACTAAGATGGAGAGACATAGAAGATCAACCTCATTCATGGAAATAAACACAAAGAGGTAGCCAAAATTGGAAAAAAAGAAACATGCTCCAAATGAAACTACTCTAGCTAAATCTGCAGAAAAAGGGACAAATAAAATGAAGGGAATCTATCAGATATAGAGTTCAAAACAATGGCTATAATAATATTCAAAGAACTTAGGGGAATAATAGGTAAAATCAGAGAGAACTTAAATGAAGAGATAGTAAACATGAAATGGAAATCGAAACCATAAAAATAACCAGTTAAAAATGAACAATACCATATCTGAAGTGAAGAATCCACTAGAAGAAATAAAGAGAGTTTAGATAAAGCAGAGGATTGAAACAGTGATTTAGAAGACAGGGTAGCAGAGAACACCCAGTCAAAGCAGCAGAAAGAAAAACAAACTTTGAAAGAGTAAGGATAGTGAAAAGGACCTTTGGGGCAACAAGAAGGATAACAATATCTGCTTCAACGGGGTACCAGAAGGAAAAGAGATAGAAGAAGTCAAAAAACTATTTAAAGAAATAATGACTGAAAATGTCCCTAACCTGGTGAAGAAAAATAATACATAAGTCCAGGAAATGAAGAGCGGCCCAAATTAGATGAACCCAAAGAAGCCCACACCAAGACACATCATAATTAAAATGGGAAAGGTTAAAGACAAAGAGAGAATCTTGCAGACAGCAAGAGAGATACAGTTCCCTAAAAGGGTGCTTCCATAAGACTGTCATCTGATTTCTCAACAGAAACATTGCAGTACAGAAAAGATAGGTTTGAAATATTCAAAGTGAGGACTAGCAACACTCTACAACCAAGATGACTGTACCCATCAAGGCTATTATTGAAAATTGAAGGAGCGATAAAATGCTCTACAGACAAGAAAAATCTAAAGGAGTTCATTACCACAAACCAGTATTATAAGAAATGTTACAAGGGCTCTCTTAGAAAGAAGTAAGAAAAAAAGAGGAATAAAATTAAAAGAATAAAGTGGCAATAAATACATACCTATCAAAATCACTTTAAATGTAAATGGCTTAAATGCTCCAATCAAATCACATAGAGTAGCTCAATGGATAAGAAAATAAGAGCCATACATATGCTATCTATACGAGATCCACCTCAGAATGAAAGACACATACAGACTAAGAGTAAAGAAATGGAAAAAGATATTTAATGAAAATAGAAATGAAAAAAATAACCGGAGTAGCAACACTTATATCAGAAAAAAATAGACTTTAAAACAAAAGCTGTGATATAAAACAAAGGAGGATATCACATAGTGGTAAAGGGAGTAATCCAACAAGAGGATATAACCCTTTGAATCATGCATTCAGCATTGGAGCACCTAAACCAATAAAGCAAGTCTCAATGGACATAAAGGGAGAGACTGATTGTAATACATAGGACAGAATTTTAACAACCCATTGACATCAATGAATATACCTACACAAGCAAACTGCAACTTTAAATGACACACTATATCAGAGGAACTTAATTGATTTCTTCAGAGTATTTCATCCAAAGCAGCAGAATATACATTTTATTCACATGTATATGAAACATTTTTTAAGATAGAGCACATGTTAGGACACAAAAGAATCTCAATAAACTAAAAGACTGAAATCATATCAAACATCTCCTCTGACCATAGTGGTATGGAAATAGATATCAAACTCACATGCACACACATACATACACAAAACCCTGAAAAATACACAAAGACATGGGAGCTAAATAACATGTTACTAAATAATGAATAGTTTAACAATGAGCTTAAGGAAGAAATCAAAACATGTTTTGAAACAAATGAAAAGGAGAACACAACTCAAAATGGGACAAGAAAAAGCAGTTTTAAGAGGCAAATTTATAGCATTATAGTCCTACTTCAGGAAACAAGAAAAACCTCAAATAAACAACCTAAGTTTACACTTAAAGGATCTAGAAGAACAAGCAAAACTCAAAGTGAGTATTACAAAGAAGATAATAAGTCAGAGCAGTAATAAACAAAATAGACTCTAAAAGAAATACAAAAGATGAATGAATCCTAGAGCTAGTTCATGAAAAGATAAAAGATTGACAAACTTTTAATCAGATTCAAGAATTAAAAAAAAAACAGACATGATCCAAATTAATAAAATTAGAAATCAAAGAGGAGAAGTAAAAATTGACACCACAGAAATAAAATAAGATTGTAAGAAAATATTGTGAACAACTGTATACCAACAAATTTGGTGATCTGAATGAAATGGATAAATTTCTAGAAACATACAATCTGCCAAAACATTATCAAGAATGAGAAAAATCTGACTAGATTGAATACAACTAAAGAAATTGAAGCAGCAATAAATACTCCAAACACTAGAACGTCTTGACCAAATGGCTTCACAGGTGAATTTTACCATTTGAAGAAGAAATGATATTTATTCTTCTCAAATTATTTCAGAAAATGCAAGAGGAAGGACTATTCCCAAGATCATTTTATGAGGCCATCACTATGCTAATTTGAAAACCAAATACACTACAAAGAAAGAAAATTACAAGATAATATCCCTGATGAATATAGATGCTAAAATCCTCAAAAAATATTAGCAAACCAAATCCAGCAATACAGTATAAAGATTATACACCCTAACTATGTCAGATTTACTCTAGGCCCTGGTGCACTGGGCTGGGGAGCCCAGCATGGGGATGAGACCCCTCTACCCTTAGGGGGACCTTTGCAGCTTATATAACTCCACAGTTCTCTACTACCACATGTGGTTGCCAAGGTAGCACTTTTTGTACATCTGTCCTTCCTACCTCTCTGGGTATTGCTTCTTCTGTAATTCTTGGTTATAAGACTTCTGTTCAGCTAGTCTTCATGTGGTTATTCAGGTTAATTGTTCTATAATTTCATTGTCATTCTCATTTAGTCCTGGAAGGAGGTGAGCGTAACCTTCCATCAATTCCACTGCCATCTTGCATCCCCCGAGGTCTGTGTAACTTCTGTGGTGAAGTGTCTGTCCAGAGCTTGTGCTCATTTTTTAATTGGGTTATTTGTTTTCATATTGTTGAAGATTTGAAGTTATCTTTTTTTGTATTTGGATACCAGTTCTTTATCAGATCTATGTCTGGAAAATATCTGAGTCTGCCGCTTGCATTAAAACAAGTTAGAATACTGACATCTCCAAAGATGTCCTCTTCTCCCCTCTCTCCAAGTCCCCCTACCATTAGGGTCTTCTTTCTCTTCCTTTAGGGAGAGCCTGGTGACTTCCCACCTCGAGGGCCTGTATTCTCTGCTCTGGATAGGGGTTTCCCATTTTGGGGTAGGCAAATGCTCTCTCACTGACTGTGGATCCCCTGGCAGCCTCAGACCCAGTGGACTCAGCTGACTTGGAAGGAGATGAGGGCCTCTCTCTTTTCCCCACTGAGCTGATCCCCACTCACAGAAGCTGGGTGTGCTGTGTAGGTGGGCTCAGGGCTGGTACAGGGCTGGGGCAAAGGCCACTGGTGGAGGACCTCTGTGATTTGGGTTCTGTTGCCTGCCAAAGCCTTCAGATGATGCTCTGACCTTTTGGCACCTTCTGTGAGGTTCCTTGTAAGGTGCCTTCTCACACAACCTTATGGGTCCTGCTGAGGTAACTGAGGTCTTCACTTTGATAGAGAACATTCATGGTGGTCCCTATGACTGGCTGAGTCTTCCTAGACCTGCTTCCCTCACAGAGAGGAAGGGGTTCTATGCTTGGAGGGAGAGGGAGCAGGCCAGAAAGCGAAAGCTTGTACCCTCTTGTGTCCTGGATGGCAGGGTCAGGCTGCTTGGCTCAGGCTCAGATGAGTCATGGAGCAGGGTAAGAATGGTGTGGGCAGGGGTGCAAGGGTAGAAGGTGTCACGTGAAGCAGGGCATAGGCAGAATGGATGTAACCTTCCAGCTGGTCCTCTCACTCCCAGGTACTTTCATCTTCTTCAATCCCAGACCCTCCTCCTCCCCCCTCCCTCCCTGAGGTCTCAGCCCCAGGTCTGGGCAAGCCTGCTTTCCTAAAAAAGGCTCCAAGTGGACAAGGTGACCTGATATGGAGGGAACTGTGCTCCAAAACTTAAAATCATGTGTACATTAGACCAAGAATCTCCACATCCTGAGACCTCTCCTAAATAAATAAAGATATGTGGACACATGTTTCCTTTAGCATGATGACAGGAGTGAAAAATCAGAAATGGCTCATGTTCCACAGCATGGGCTTTGAAAATTCTGATTTGGGGACACAGAAAATGCCAATAGGCAGTGTCCACCCCTAGGGAAATGAGGTTCCAGAAGGGCACACACTTCAGAATCCTCTTCTCCTGACATTCCAAGTGCACAGGAACATGCACACACATGAACAAGCACCAATATCCACAAATGCACACATGAGCATGGGAACATGGGAACACAGGTACACACATGCACATGCTGACACAGCGTGCACATGCACACATAGGACTGAAAAGGTGAGCAACCCCTAGCAGGGCTTTCGCCCTGGAAGGGCTCTGTTCTTGACTTGATTCTGAATTGCTTTAGAATTCATTATTTTACTATAACAAATCTTAATTCTTTTTTGTCACACATCCTTTAAAAATTAAACACTATTGTATTTTATTCCATAAATGCATGATAAATGGATAACACTTAATATATAATTGTATTTTTTTATTTAATGTTTATTATATTTTTCTGTTACCATCCAGTCCCCTTACACCCCCTCCTCCCAGCAATCACCACACTGTTGTCCATGTCCATGAGTCCTTTTTCTGTGTTGCTCAATCCTTCAAACTATCAAAGTCACACATGCATTATAAAAAATTTAGATGTCACCTCAAGGAAAAGATAACAGATTTGCAAGTCCCACCCCAGAGAGATAATCATCATGAGTGGCTCTATGGGAATCTCTCAGGCTCTACTTCTCTCATTCTGTTTGTCTCTCTTTGCCACAGGAAAAATAATTTTCACATATATGTGTCTACCTATGGAAATTATATGTATGTGGTCTAACAGATAGGACACTGGATGCACAGAGCTGGTCCACATGTGTCACATGAAAAAACCCTGAGGTCTTTATCTGTCAGCATGTAGAAAAACCTGCACCTCCTTTAGCAGCTAAGCTTCCCTCATCCATGTGGACCAGGACTGGTGGATCTCATTCCCTCTCCATGGACATTAAAGTTTTTTCTAATTCCCAGCAATTGTATAGTGCTCTGATAGGTAGTGCTGAAAATACATCTCTAAAAATTTGTGCAAGAATTTCTGTGGGGTACCTCCTAGGATGAGCAGTGCCAGGTGAGAATGCATACCGGTGGACTGTTGATGGACCCTACATAATGCTTTCCCAAAGGAGGGGCCTTTTCCTTTTCTCTCTAGGAGATCTTCTAGGGCTTCTGCTTCCTCACTTTGTGCCCAGGGCTGGGTGCAACTAGACCAGAAGTCTGCCAGTCTGAGGACAGTGCTCTGTCCCCAGTGTTTACAGTGTGTATGTACCTACTGGGCTGGTCAGGCATGTCTGACATATGATGGTGTGTTCACTGCCTCTCTGTGGAAGTGTCTGTACTTGCCTGTGCCCCTTTAAAAAACATGGACTTTCGAGAACTTGCTGCACCACAGGGATGTCAAACATTTCTCTGGCCATGGGTTATGAGGATTGCTTTCTAGATTATAGCTTTTCTTTCCCAGAGTTCTTCATTTTTCTCATTATTGTTTTTTTGAACAGGCAGAGCCAGCCATTATCTCACTGGCTTCTGGCCCTGCAGTTGCACAGAACAGTAGCCTCTACCCTAAGATTGTGCACACACTTACCAAAAAGGCTTATTATTATTATTTTTTTACATCTGATCTCCAATCCATCTGGGCTTCCCTTTCAAATAACAAGAAATATATAAGCATCCACAAAAAGGGACCTATTGTAATATTTCATTTAAAGGAAACATCCAAAATAAGTAAAGGAGAAGACAGAAAGCACATCAGGAGTTGCCAGGGCAGAACAAGTGAGGAGTGGGGACTCCTGGTGCAGGGTTTCCTTTGGGGGAGATGGAACATCCTGCAATTGGATGGTGGTGAGGCTTGCACAGCATTATGAATGTACGTCACGCTCAGGATGCCACATTTTACATGATAAATAAGCTTTATTTAATACTTAAGCTTAACCATGCCCTGGAGAAAAAGATAACAAAGAGAAAGAAAGGTCACAGAGGGGCAGTAAAACAACTTCCTGGTAGGTGTGGAGAGCAGGTGGAATGATAATCAGCTCTAGAAGTGGTCCTGGTGCAGTACCCAGAAAACCTCCTATTTGTACCAGGAACCAGGGAAAAGTTGAAGAAGAATTCATCTGGAAGGCATGGTGCGGTCTCAGTCAGGTCAGGAGATGCTGTCCAGCCTAGGTAGTGGAGCTCTGCAGTGGTGGGTCAGCCCACTAGGCTGCGCCTTCACAGAGCTCCTCTAGATGTACTGCACATGTTGAAGCACAGGGCTGGCTCAGCTTCTTGGACTCCTGAGAAAGTTGCAAGAGAAGAAAATTTCACCCACATACTTGCATTTCTATAAGCTCCCCATAGACAGAACATAGCCTGAGCCTTCCAGAGAAGCCAAAGCCCAAGACAAACTTAACTACACTCCCTACCTGGTGGACAGTCCAGCAAAGAGATGGTCTGAGGCCTAGCTTTGCTCCTGGGCCAGCCTCTGTGGGTACTCCCTGTGAGTCTGGTTCCAACTCCTTCACATAAACTAGCCAGTAACTACACCCACAAATGTAGGAGGGCTCCACCCACAGGGCCTCACTGCCCTCCCCACCCCACCCAGCCACCAAGGATGAGAATAAATCTAAAAAGATAAGATCTGCTTGGGGAGGAAAGGTGGCCAATCTCTCAAAGGAGTAGGGCCAAGAGCTTTTTCCTCAATGGGCTTTTATTAGGTTCGTTTTGCATGGGAATACTGGTAAAGCTCATTAATCATTGCTAGGCAGTAAGGATCAAACAAAAGATAACAAAGAACTCTGAGGGCCTATTCTGAGTTAGGGTCTATTAGATAAAGGGCTACAAAACTCTGGAAGGCAAACTCATTTCCTGCTCAGACCCTTATCATTTAATTGAGAACACTCTAAACAAAGCAGGTTTCATAGGATTTTACATATTCTTTCTTAGGCCAGATTGCCTGGGGAACCCGCCCTTTTCAGCACAGGGCTGTACCACCCTCTGTCATTGTTTCAGGCTTAAGTCAGGCTGGGGAAGTAAGGCAGCCAAGAGATTAGGAGACTTCTCGCAGACAGAATGAGGACTCAGGCTTTGTGAAAGCCGAGGGGTGAGGGTCCATCACCCCCTTTCTCCATAGTCCCCAAGTCCTTCCCTGAGGGCCTCCACATGATTGGGCTTGGGTCATTCCCTACTTGGGGAATCTTACCCATCATTGGCTAACCAAGCTAGCCTTGGGGTCCAGTTATGGATGAAGTAAAAAGAGCAGAAGCAGCGCTCCTGCCAGGGAGATAAGCTTTGTCTCCTTAGTGGCTTCTGGTCTGAAGGTCACCCACTCAGCCTTAGCCATGGGGGGCTTACAGCTTCTGAAACCAGGCAGGATGGTTCCCAACACACAACCCTCTCCAGTATCCCTCAATTTATCAGCCTTGGGTACAGATTCCTTGGGCTACAGGTCATTTGGTTGGTTCTATTAACGTGGGTACCCTGTTTCAGGTAATGTTGCAGATGATCACCTTATACTGGAGCCTTAGTAGCTTCAGAAGAGGCGTTTTTAGTTTTTTTTCCAGGCCATTCACAGGTGCTGGTTGCCCTGAAGGCTTGTTGGTGACAGGCACTACAGGGTAGCTTGGGCTCTTGATATTGGAGCCCACCAGCCCTTTGTTGATAGAGATGAGGCAAGAGACTCCACAGTACAGCTCTTCCAGTTGTGCTGGTGCTATAGTAGTGAGAAGGAAAAAGATCACAGACAGGCACTATAAACTCCCTCAAAGAACAGAAAACAGCCGGCATTTGCCAGTGAAGACAAAGCCAGGAGTAACCACAAAATCTCTCCTGTAAAATGACAGTGGATGGGTGGTCTGAAGCCATTAATTACTCATGGCTGGCAATAGCAGGTACTCCTCCTCTATCTTGCTTGACCTCTCTCCAGACATTGCATTCAACTATTCCCTGAGCCCACCTTGATCTCCCCAGACTGCTCACCAAAGGGCTCTGAATTGGTCACAGTCGTCAATTGTCATAGTCGTGTGGATCGTGGTCAGTTTTGGAAGAGGTGTTCTTTGCAGGCCATGGAGACTACCTGGATCCCCATACCTGTGGTGGCAGTCAGAGACTTCAGGGCACTCTGGTCCCCAATCTGGTGGGGCAGCTGCACCTCCCTGATGGGTATGGGGCAGGGCTCTCCATTGTCCCCGTGCTTCTCCTGAGTAGGAGCTGCAGTTTTGAGAAGGAAGAAGATCACCCACATGCATACATTTCCAATAGCCCACAGCTAACAGAAAAGAGCCAGAGCCTGTCAGAGAAGTGGAGTCAGGACCAACCCCTGGGGGTCCTCCCCAGACATTACAGCAGATGGGTGGTCTGACACCATCCTTTGCTCCTGGCCCACTTCTGAGTTTGCTCCCTGTGTACCTTACACTGACTCCACCTCCTAGCTTGCCTACAAATACTTTCCTACCACTTCTTGATCTCTGTCAACTGCTCACCCAAGGGCTCTGAATTATTGGGTTCCTGGTCACTTGGCCTACTTCCATGCACATGGACACCGTGCTCCATGTAGATGTCAACAATAGTCACATTTCTGGGGAGCTTAGGAGACTTCTGTGAACATTTCCTTTCCAGGCCATGCCCAGGCCCTTGCTTCCCAGCTCCCAGGGTAGTGCCAGTTACTTTTGACCTGATCCAACCACCAGTGAGGTCTTGCACCTGCCTAACACTGGAAATCAGGTGGCAGGAGTCTCTGTCTACCAGCTGCTCTTGCTGGACTGGTTCTGTATTTGTGGGAAGAGAAAAGATCACACATGTGCCTACAGCTCCAATGGCCCACAACAGATAGAAGAGAGGCAGAGCATCCCAGAAAATCCACAGCCCAGGACCCACCCCAGGATGCCCTCTCCACTGACAATCCAAACACAGGGTGGTCTGAAGCCCAATCTTACTCCTGGGCCAGCCTCTGTGGGTACCCCTGTGTGTCTGGCACATACTCCTCCACATAAGCTGGCCTGTGACTGCCCTCCAATGTCATCACAGTCTCCCTCAACTTCTCCTCCCTAGGAGAGGTATCTTGGTGTTCCAGTTTATGATACCCAGAATCCATTACAGATGTCACCTCTCTCTAGGCCACATCTGTGAATTGTCAGATTCATGAGCATCATGTATGGCTCCAGAAGATGTATCCTTTACAGGCCATGAAGGGCCACTGGTTAGGCAGACTCTTGGTTGGCAACAGAAACTTTGGAGGTTCTGTAACCCTCAATATTTTGGTGGCTCTGCCTTTCCCCAATGGTAATGGGGCATGGGTTTCCATTGTCCATCCACTCCTCCTAGCATGTTGTTGGAGAAGCCAGAGGAAAAAGATCACCCACGTGCATGTATTTTAATGGCCACACATTAAAAGAACACAGGAAGAGCCCTTCAGAGATGCCTCCGGCCAAGATCCAGTAATGGACACCTTCTCCTCAGACTGTCCTGCAGATGTTTTGTTTTGTTTTGTTTTGTTTTTGAAGTCTCTTTTTGTTCTTGGCCAGCTTCTGTACATGCTACTTGTGTTTCTGACACTGATTTTTCCACATAATCTGGCATGTTATTCTCCCTTCACACCCCAGTTTCCCTCAACCTCTTACCCTTGAGCAGACTCCTCAGGCTCCAGGTCATCTGACCCAATGACAAAAAGATGAGCATTATCTTCCATGTTGCCAACAGCAGTGTGCAACTTCTGTTGGAAACTGGGTCGGTCAAGTAGAGGTATCCTTTTCCCACCATTTTTGTGCCCTGCTTGCCCAGACTCCTCGACGGCGACAGTGACTTCAGATCTGCTATGGTGCTTGGTGGAAGTGAGCACCTGCTCGTCACTGGTGAAGATGTGACCAGGATCTCCTTCGAGAAGCTTCTCATGGGCTGGTGCTGAAGTTGGGAGAGGAGAAAACATCACTTGTTTGCCTGCATTTCCATCTGCCTCCCACAAGCAGATCACAGGCCTGGCCTTTCAGAAGAGCTGCAGCTGACGACACACACAACAGTGTCCTCCCTGCACACATTCCAGCAGGTGTTCGGTCAGCAGGTGTTTGGTTAGCCTGTCTTTGCTCCTGGCCAGCCTCTTCAAGCATTCCCTGTGTGTCTGGCACCAACCTCTCCCACAATCTCAACTGTACTTCTATTCTTTATCTCACCTCCACCTTTCCTCCTCCTTACCCTTGGAGTCTGACGTTTTGGTTTTCAGATCATCTGGCATGGTTTGTAGAACAGAGGCTCTAAGCTCTATGTTGATGTCTAAAATTGTCACCTTGTTATGGAGCCCGGGTAGCTTCAGGGTAGGTGTCCTTCTTTGTTTATCCACACGTTTTGATTCTCCAGACCACTGGGCATTATCAGGTACATTTTCCCTGTACTGGCCATTCGCTGTGTGGCAGTCTTCCCCATCACCGGTGGAGACCAGGAGGGCATCTTTGCCAACTCCTCTTGTTCCTGTATGAATTGGGTTGAGCTCTGCAATGACAGTGACCAGTAGCTGGTTGGAAGACCTCAAGCCCTGCTTGACCCTAGTCACTGCAGATTCTGTGCACTGGACCTTCTGCTTCAGGATCAAACCCAGCCCTGTGTCTGCATGCACCTCCACTGAGGGTTAATGAGATCTACCTCTAGAGTTCAGGGTAAATCTCAGGCAAAGGAAACCACCCACACTCCAAATCTATCCAGCTATCCTTGACCTGGGGTGTGAACATGACCAGCCCATCAAGTTTCTCACTGCTTCCTTCTCAGGTTTCTCACATGAACCCCTTACACACACACACACACACACACACACACACACACACAAAGCGGTGACATAGGGCAGACCAGGTGGAATCAGAATGGTGGCCTGACCCAATAAAAACCACCCTAGGCTTTCCTGTGTTTCCTACGGATTCTGCCCTGAAAAGGGCCATAGGCATCTAGGCTGAGTTCAGAAACATTGGCAGCAGCAGTGGAACATACAAGTATCCCTGCCTCTGTTGAGGCCATGACCTCAAATCTTGGGCAGACAACAAGAAAACATTCTGTCATTACAAAATCTTTAGCCAAAGTGAGCTGGCTAGGTGCTGTTTTAGAATGCAGCTGCTTGGTTACAGGGGTTCCACATTCTGTTGGGCTCTCTCTTCAGGAAGTGAGGTTACTGCCTGGGTCCCCTATCCTGAGCAATTCCTCAGACAAGAGCAGTGACTTCACTTCCTGAGAAGAGCAGTGACTCTGCCTGAAGAATGATCCCTGAAATCCTGCCACAGTGGAGGAGCTGTCTCTGGAACATGTCTCAAGGCCACCACTTGAGCCATTTGTTGAACCTGTACTCTGTCCTCCACCAGAATTTGTTTTCTTCCACTTCTATATATTTTTTTATTTTTTATTTTTCTTTATTTTCTTTATGGTGTGATTTATTATTATAATTTATTTTAAATTATAAATAGTTACTGTTTACATTTTAAATTGTGCCATTCGGAAGTATGATGTACATTCGTGATGCTGTGGGAGCATCACCACCGTCCAGTTGCAGGATGTTCCATCTCCCCTAAAGGAAACTCTGCACCAGAAGTACTCACTCCCCACTCTTCTCAACCCTGGCAACTTCTCATGTGCTTTCAGTCTCTGCCCTTTTACCTCTTCTGGATGTTTCCTACTAATGGAATCTTATAATAGGTGCATGTCTATGTCTGCTCAAATCCATTTGTTTTTATCTGAAACAGCATTTTTGTTATTTTAAAGGTAATTGTCATGTAGATTACTGAGCAGGTGCGAAAAAAGAAGCCTTTTTAGTAAATGTGTGCATAATCTTGTAGAAGAGACTGCTTTGCTAAATGTGACCTCAGGGCCTGAAGCCAGTCAAGACTATTTAAAAAAATTTATGAATATAAAAGACTCCTGCCAAGGTCAACATCATCCTAACTTAAAACCCAATAAAGACACCAGACAAAAAAAATATATAGGCCAATATTTCTGATGGGCATATGAGAAGGGCTAGAAAATATTAGATTTTATTTATAAAATATTGTGTATTTATTCTTACATATTTGACTTCAGTCACCCTCAAAGTATTATCCATTTGATGCAATACACCTTTTGAGACATATTTTCTGCTACTCAAAACAGTTTCTGAAAAATGTCAATTTTGATGTTTTTTAGTGCTTCTGCCTTTTTTGGTTTCACCTCTTCCACATCAGCAAAATATTTTCATTTGAGGATTTTTTTTTCATCCAGGGAAACAGAGAAACAAAAAAAAATCATTTGGGGGTGAAATCAGGTGAATAGGGAGGGTGGTGAACAGAGGTCATTCTGGCTTTGGTTAAAAACTGCTGAACACTCAGCATAATGTGGGCAGATGTGCTCATAAATCACTCATCATGAAATGGGCAAACACATTGAAAGAATCTTTTAAAAACATTATATGAAGCTAAGTGCAGCCTCTGACAACAATGCCAGCTACACTGATACAGACGGGTTCCTAGAACACTCACCTAGTGGGGACAGCCTATACTACAAGGAGCCTGTCATCCAGAAGATAATATCTTTTTTTGAAAGGCTCCCCTCAGAGATATTAAAATCCTCAACAAAATATTACTAATCTACTATAGCAATACATTAAAAAAATTATACACCCTAAATGGGATTTATTCTGGGGATGCATAGTTGGTACAATACCCACAAATCAATAAATGTGATACACCACATAAACAAAATGAAATCTAAATTCATAGTCATTTCAATAATAGCAGAAAAAGCATTTTTATAAAATTCAGCCCCCATTTTTGATAAAACTCTCAGCAAAGTGGGAATAGAGGAGATATAACTTCAACATAATAAAGTTCATTTATGACAAACCCACAGCCAACATCATACTGAATAGACAAAAATTAAAAGTGGTCCCCTTAAGATCAGGAACAAGTCAAGGGTGTCCACTCACTATTCTTTCTCAACATTGAACTAGAAGTCATAGCCACAGCAAACAGACAAGAAGAAATGAAAGGCATTCATATTGGAATAGATGAACTAAAACTGTTGTTATCTGCACCTTATATGATACTGTACATAGAGAACCCTATAGTTTTCACCTAGAAACTACTGGAACTGGTACATGGATTCAGTAAAGTAGCAGGATACAAAATATCAAGAAATCAGTTGCATTTTTATATGCCAATAATGAACTACCAGAAGGAGAAACTAAAAAAACAAAATTCCATTTACAATTATATAGAAAACATTAAAAAAATTAACCAAGGATGTAAAAAAACCTGTACTTGAAAAATTATAAGATGCTGAGGAAAAACAATGGAGAAGTTACAAATAGGTTGAAGCAGATACCGTGTTCATTCATAGGAAGAATTAACATCATTAATATGTCCATATTACCAAAAGCAATCTATAGATTCAATGCAATTTTTTATTAATGTACCAGTGGCATACTTCGCAGAACAAGAACAAATGTTTCAAAAATTTGTATGCAACCACAGAAGACCCCAAATAGCCACAACAATCTTGATAATGAAGAACAAAGTTGGAGGAATCATACTACCTAATATTGAACTATATACTAAATATAAGGTCAAGGTAATCAAAATAATGTTATGATAGCATAAAAACAAACATATCAATCACTGGAACAAACGAGAGAGCTCAGAAATAAACCTATGTCTTCATAATGGATTAATATTTGACAAAGGAAACAAGGACATGCAATGGGATTAAGACAGTCTACTCAACAAATGCTGTTGGGAGAATAGCACTGGTATTTGAAAAAAAATGAAACCAGACCACTTTCCTATATCATTGATAAGAATAAACTCAAAATGGATTAAAGATTGAAATCTAAGGCTCAAGACCATAAAAAAACATGTATAAAGGACAAATGGACAAAACCAAAGGCAGGTAGGATCAAGGGTGGGAAGTGGGGATGGATGGCTGGGGTGAGGAAGAATGGAGGGGGGGGAATGGAGACAACCATACTTGAAAAACACTTAAAACAGTGAAAAAAGAAAATAAAATTCAAAATGTAAATAAAAAATATGATACTTCTCCCTCAAAAAACAAACAATAAGTGTTGGTAAGGATATGAAGAAAAGGAAACCCTCATTCACTATTGATGGAAATGCAGATTGGTGCTGTCATTGTGGACAGCAGTGTGAAGTTACCTCAAAAAATTAAAAATGGAAGTGCCTTATGACTCAGTGATTTTACTTATAGGTAGATATCTAAAGAAAACCAAAACACTAAGTCAAAAGAATAGCAGGACTCCTATGTTCATTGCAGCATTACCTACAACAGCCAAGATGTGGTAGCAGCCAAAGTCTCTATCAATAGATGAATGGATAAAAGGGTTTGTACATTCACACAATAGAAAACATAAAAATGAAAAAAATCTTACATATTGCAACAACATAGATGGATGTGGAGAGTATTATGCTAGGTAAAATGAGCCAGTCAGAGGAAGACAAATACCATAAAATTTCACTTATATGTGGAATCTAATGAACAACATAAAAAAAAAAAAAGAAAGAAAGAGACTTATAGAGAAAGCACTGACATCTGTCAGAGGAAGGATTTTGGGGGGCTGGATGAAAATGTAAAGTGATTAAGAAAGGAAAAACAGACAAGTATTTTTCAATAACAATAACATAAATTATGCTTGTTAATAATTGATATTTTATTGTTTTCAATATTTTAACTAATGAAACTTATGAATGTTATACTTGAACACATTACCAAAAAGGAGATTGAAACTATAGATGTTCCTAAACTTGATAACAAATATGCTTATTAAGACTGTTGTACAGATGATGAAAATTTTGTAAGACTCGTTATCTTCCTTGACCTGAAATATTTTTTAGCTTTTTAAAATTTTTTGGCTGAGTAATACATGCTAAGTCCTTGTTTACATTTGTATAAGACGTGGAAATTAAATGAAGTTAAAAGACAACTCAAAATAATGTATTTCTGCTTAAATTTGTCAATTTTCCACTCTTATTTGTTTTAAGATATCTTAAATTCTTTACTTTCTTGTACTTCGAAATATTACATTTTAAAGCAAAATTTAAGAGCTGTTTTTAAATTTCTGAAGTCTTTTCAAAATTTTTTGGATTTCAAAATATTATATTCTACAGCAAAATCTTAGAGCTCATCAGGCCTAGCACCCTGTAATTCATATTTAGAAAAAAGTGTTTGTTTATGCATTGTTTTAATAACCCACTCTTCCAGCATTCATGATTTTTAGAAACATGTTTAACATCCTCTTATATGTTTCTTAATACTATGATTATTTATATAAATAATGGGTTCTTTGTAGAAAATGTGGCAAGTAGAAAGATACAGGTGAAAGATAAAATTAATTTTAATCATAGCAACACCAACTTGGGGAATATTTTTTAGCATATTTTTTTTTAATTAGTGTGGTCATAGTTGTGTTTGCATATGTGCATGTGTTCTCGCATAGGTGCCTGTGTCTACGTAGACCAAAAGTAGAGTTTTATAGTGCAGATGATTTGGTGTATATGTATTTTCAATTACTACTATAAATTTGTGTTTTGTAAGCTAATACTTTTTAAAGAAGTGACCTATTACTGTGGATTACATAGAAATTTTATTCACTTCTCTACTTAATTTCCATGTCTTCTCTGAGCCTGTTTCTTCAGCATCTATTGAGGGGATACTGGGCCATGTGATCTTAAAATCCTGGTGAGTACTGATTTGACCTGAGCTAGATCATCACTATAGCTGGTACAATCTTTTTCTTTGTTGAGTACAGGGGAAAAAGCAGAAGAAATGACTCTGTATTGAGAGAAAATGAAAATGAAATAATAAAAGATCTTTCAGTTCTAGAGAAAAGAGGGAGAGAAGACAGAAAGTAAAATGGAGAGAGCCATTGAGAGAGATAGTGAGAAACTACATTGTTCCCTGTGGAATCTCCAAATTATTTTCCTGGTCTCTCCTGGCACCTTGAAATATCTAAAACACCTTTTTAGGGTTAGCAGATTTAGCAAATAATAATATAAGCCACCCAGTTGCCTTTGAACTTCACATAAACCACAAATCAATTTTTTAGTACAAATACACAATAATAGCTCAATATTTTGGACATAGGTATGCTAGAAAATTATTTGTCATTTATTTGAAATTCAAAACCATTATGTACCCTCCATTTCATCTGGTAACCACACATCTGTTATACTTCCTAAAATGCAACCCTCATTTTAGACAGAGTTTCAAGAATTATAACGAAACAAGTCATGACTGGAAGAGCAGTACCCATTTCACCATACAGCTACATCTGGTTTCTTAATTATATTACAACAATTAAAAAATTAGTATTTTATACTGTCTAGATAATTTCTGTAATCTTCTTAGTATCAAGCACAAAAATAACTGATGAGAAATTTTGTTTCCCTTTTTGAAATGGTCTTTTAAAAATCACAACAAAAAGTTTGATTCATCAATTTTTAGAGATTTCTGTATGTTATAATTCTAGTCTCCTATGTCATCTTCTCAATATAACTTTATTATATTCTACACTTGTTATAGCTTCATAGGAAGATAGGATGTAAAAACTTGAAAATAAGTGTTTGCTTATTTTTAGAAATTATGTTTTTCTATTCTTTACAATTTAATCCTAAAACCCACTTGCCTATTCATAGTTCCCAGTTTGTTAAGAATATGGCAATTTTTGCCGCTCAGGTGGTGTCCACTTTAAGTTTAAAATGAAAAATAAAGATTTTGTTACTTTTCTTTATATTTTTTCTTGTCATATGTTTATGTGCCCTCTTTTCTCTAACTATCCCCAGTTATGAAATGGAGGTTTTAAAAGTTTTAAGTGGTGTGCTTGAAATTCTGTACAAATTATGGGAAAGGCATGCCACCAATTGGTTTGTCTGGTAGATGACTAGTAAAATGGGGCCATCAACCTTGCTTTAATATGATATACCTATACTTTTTGTGTTTCTGTTAACAATATTAAAGCAAGGGGCTCTCAACAAAGAGTGTACACATGGCATCTACACAGGTGAAAAAGTGATACACTTGAGTGGTTTGAAATGCTCTTTGTTACATATTAGAGACACTTACTCTGTATATATGTGGAACATAATCTGCCTGGTGCTTAACCATATGGCCAACATTCTACCATTGGGAATGTCTGTTCCAGGAGAATCCTTTCTTTCAAGCATCCTAGAGCATATAACTCCTCTTAACTGCTGAGCTTTTAGGTGCCAAGAGTAGTTTGTTTTATTTATTCTATTGCAATTCCTGTTAAATCTAAATACATTGAGAAATGAAAAGGAAAACAAAATATCTCTCAGTTTATCAGGTCCTTTTCCCAACTTCTCTTCTATTTGGTGTAAAATGATGAGTTACAGAGAGATTAAAATTTGTCAAGACAATATTTCTTAATCTGACTTATCTTGAGAATTAAAATAGTCCACTTTTGCTCCTTTTATAGAAATATTTAATACTTTCATGTATAGTTATATGCATACACATATTTATATGTATGTATATTAATATATTTATTCAAGAAGTACATTTAATTGCTGCTCTGCTTAAAAAACAGTCATCAGGTTTTAGTTCTACTCATCCATTTAGCAATTTCTGTTTTGTGCAACTCTTCCACTGGGTTGCAGGGCACCAAATTTATCTCAGCATACTGAAAAAGGGAACATTCATATGTGAAAAACAGGGTCAGGGCTATATTGGTTTTCTGTAGATATTGTAATAAATTATTACAAACTCAATGGCTTGAAAAAACAAAAATGTATTTTCACACATTTCTGGAGGCTATAAGTCCTAATCAAGGTATTATTAGGACAACACTTCTAAAGCTCTACAAGAGAATCCTGTTCTTGTTTTTTTTTTTTCCCCCAGCTTGTGGGTTAGAGTTCCTGGACCTGTAGCCACATCACTCATTTTTACCACTATCTTTACATTGCCATCTCCTTTATGTGTCTGTTTAATCTCCCTTGGCTTTCTCTTGTAAATAAACTAGCAAACATACTCGTAAGCATTTAGGGCCCACAGGATCATCCAGAATCATCTAAAAATCTATAAAATCTATGCCTAGGCAAATTGCAAACACTACTCTCCTAAATAAGGTAACATAGAATCAAGAGATTAGCATGTGAACATATTTTGGGGAACATTGGTCAGCCTACTACAGGGTCCTAGTTAAATCTAAGGCTACAAACAAGCATAATTCTAACTAAGCAATAAATAACATGTGACTTTTGATTTTTATCAAAGGGGGAACTCATGAGGACACACACATTATGAGGCACACTAAAGTGAACATTGAATGGTTTGTAGATACTAGCTGAGGTCTTTTGCAGCACCCAGCTACTGGTGATTGATACAAACCTCAAGAAGCTGATCATATGTGAAAACTAACTACAATCCACTTACAAAAATAATGTGTGTCTCGCATCAACTTCTTTCTCACCTCTTCTTCACTTTTTACTTTCTGAGTGTTTAGAAATCTGTCATTTTTCTTGAAAATTAGGGTTTCAGAAAGATTTGCTCCTGGTCATCATGTGTTCCTCAATATTTTATGCATCCAACTCCTGTGAGTAAGAAGCAAATGTTGAAAACTCTGGTAAATGTTTAATATTTAGTAGGAAATATAAAGCACATTCTTCCCACTATATAAACAATACTTACAAAATTTCCATCAGATAGAATGAAGGTTGCTAATAACACATTTCATTCTTAAACAAAAGCAAATATAAATATTTTATGTGGTGATGAACATGATTACTCTACAGTAACAACTGTTCCAAAGTAGACTATATTATTTCTTTTTTTAAGTATACTGTATTGATTATGCTATTATAGTTTTTCCAATTTTTTTCACCCCTTTATCTCCCTTCTGCCCTGCACCCATGGTATCCCCTCCAGTATCCCCCTTAGTTCATGTCCATGACTTATAACATATGTTTTTGGCTTTTCTGTTTCCTATACTATTCTTAACCTCCCCCTGCCTATTTTATGCCTACCAATTATGCTTCTTATTCCCTGTACCTTCCTCCCCATTCTTCCCCTCCCCTCCCCACTGATAACCCTCCATGTGATCTCCACTTATCTGGTTCTATTCCTGTTGTAGTTGTTTGCTTAGTTTTAGTTTTTGTTTTTTAGGTTCAGTTATTGATAGTTATGAGTTTGTTGTCATTTCACTGTTCATAGTTTTCAATCTTCTATTTCTTAGACAAGTGCCTTTCTCATTTCATATAATAAGGGGTTGGTAATGATAAACTCCTTTAATTTTACCCTATCTGTGAAGCACTTAATCTGCCCTTTCATTCTAAACAATAGCTTTGCTGGATAGAGGAATCGAGGTTGTAGGTCCTTGCCTGTCATGACTTCAAATACTTCTTTCCAGCCCTTTCTTGCCTATAAGGTTTCTTTTGAGAAATCAGCTGATAGCCTTATGAACATTCCTTTGTAGGTAACTCTCTCATTTCCTCTGGCTGCTTTTAAAATTCTCCCCTTATTTTTAATCGTGGGTAAGTTAATGATGATGTTACCCATCATTGGTTACTCACCATCTTTGGGTCCAACTTCTTTGGGACTCTCTGGGCTTCCTGGATTTTTGGAAGTCTATTTCCTTCACCAGATTGGGGAAGTTTTCCTTCATTATTTGTTTAAATAAGTTTTCAATTTCTTGTTCTTATTCTTCTCCTCTGTCACCCCTATGATTGGGATATTGGAACTCTTAAAATTGTCCCATAGAATCCTGAGCCTCTCCCCATTTTTAAAAAAAATTCTTTTCTGTTTGTTCTGTTCTTCCATTTGGATGGATGTTTATTTCTTTCTTCTGTTCCAAATTGTAGATCCGAGTCTTGATTTCCTTCCTTTCACTGCTGCTTCCCTATATATTTTGCTTTATTTCACTTTGAGTAACCGTTATTTCTTCTTTCATTTTGTAACTGAGCTCAATCAATTCTGTGAGCATAATGATTACCAGTGTTTTGAAGTCTGCATCAGATAGGTTGGCTATTTCCTTGTCCATTAGCTTTTTTCTGGGAGTTTCTATCTGTTTTTTCATTTGGGCCATATTTCTTTGTCTTGGAGCACCTGTTATGTTGTAAAGGGGAAGAGCCTTAAGTATTCACTAGGACACCAGGACAGGGAAACCCTCTTTGCTACCTTGTGGTACTGTCTGTGGGGGAGGGTTTGGAGAGGGAACAATGCCTCTTGCTCACTCTGCTCTAGCCCCACTTTCCAACCAACTGTCCTGTGAGACTGAGAGTTTCTCCTGCTGTCACAAGCCCTGAAGTATTTTAGAGCTAGAGGTTTTGAACTTCTCTGCCTGTCTCCTGTCTCCACCCCTCCTACCAATCTGGATGAATGTTTCTTTGACTCCTTTGTTGTTGGAGTTCCATGCAGTTTGATTTTCTGGCACTTCTGGTACTCATTGTTTTTAAATTGGTTGTTATCCTTCTTTTGGTTGTGCAAGGAAGTGAAGCATTTCTACCTACACCTCCATTTTGGCCAGAATTCTATATTATTTCTTATATTACGTTTTGTCTAATGGTTTTGGCAAACATGGCCTAATGAACATATTTGAAATTATATGTGAGTTTTGAGGATTTTAAATATTCAAGATATTGTCTAGAATTTAAAACATTAACACAGATTGAAAATATATAAGTATATGGCATACATACTGATGCAGGAAAATAGTGGAACTCCTTTCATGACTAAACACCTTTGTATCAATTCAGTTCAATTTTTTATATAAATAACTTTGTTGAGAGCTTAAGTTAACTTTATCATTGTCAGGGGTGATTATAAAATAAGAAAAATTAGTAGCTCATGTCACACTTTGCAACAACTTTCTAGGCTTATCATAGGCTAATTTCCCTATAATAGTCAATATATTGAACATAGGTTCTATTTAAAGTTTTTGAATGTGACAGTTGTGTTTTTATTTTTTATGTTATCCACATAGACATTATTTATTTAAAATGAATTTATTTAATAGGACTATCTTCAATGCAATCAGGCATGTTCAATATGTACTTCTCCCATTCAAAATAAATTTACAGACCATGTGGAGTAGGTCTATATTTAAGACACAAATTAACATAAGAGAGCACAACCATGTCTTTATGAAGAGAGAGATTGAAAGCATGAAAAGAATGCATTATTCTGTCTGAGAACTTTAATATTAAAGTTTTCTTTTTCATTGTGGAAGGTCTACTCCCATTGTTGGTAACTAGGAGAAATTCAATTTTATTTTGCTTAAGAAAGTGAGAGGAATTTATTAAAAATATACAGGTGTATCTTGAAGAAACTACAAGATAACCTGCTTACAGATGGATTCGTCTGGTATCACCTCTGCTGGGCTATCCATGCCACCCAGGCATCCTTGGCCTTCTCTCTCTTTGTCAGAGCCTGTTTGGATGACATGTGTTCTTACCACCAGTCATAATGTCTTACTTTTCTTAGGAATCCACTGGCTTCATTTCTGATAGACATATAACCCAAACCAGGTTTCATCTTTTAATACAGACACCCAAAGGGGGAAATAGCTATATATCCAGATTATAATCATCAAGGATTTCATGGGGACACTTGATTAAACTTCCTATCCTTGAACATATCCAATGTGGCCATACAGCTAATGTCTCACCACTTAGAGATGGTAGCTCTATAATGATCCTGTGTGTCAAGTGAGAAAGTGGTTGTCCTGGAAGGAAGGTTGTAGACAGGCATTCTCATGTGTTCCCACCATTCTAATGATCAGCACTACTCCTGTTAGTCTCTAAAGTCTTGGCTCATGAACAGCCAAAGTATGTCACGCCTTCTCTTATTCCACCTGTGGGATTTATTCTTAGACACAAAATTGGTACAATATTCACAAATCAATATATGTGATATACCACACAAACAAAATGAAGCATAAAAGTCAAATAATCATTTCAATAATTGCACAAAGAGCATTCATAAAATCCATCACCCATTTACGATAAAATTTCTCAGCAAAGTAGGAACAGAGGGGGCGTACTTCAATATAATAAAGATGGTATATGACAAACTCACAGCCAACATTATAATCAAATGGCAAAAACTAAAACTGAATCCCTTAAGATCAGGAACAAGTCAGGGGTGTCCTTTTTCACCACTCTCACTCAGCCACAGTAATTAGACGAGAAGAAGAAATAAAAACCATCCAAATTGGAATAAATGAAGTTAAACTGTCATTTGCACAATGCATAGTATTGTGTTTAGATAACCCTAAAGATTCCACCTAGAAGCTACTAGAACTGTTACATGGATTCAGTAAAGTAGCAGGGTAAAAAAATAAACATTCAAAAATCAATTGGGTTTTTATATACCAATAATGAGCTATCAGAAAGGGAAACTAAGAAAACAATCCCATTTACAATTGCATTAACAATGATAAAATACTTAGGAATACATTTAACCATGGATATAAAAACCTATACTCAGAAAATTATACACCAAAGAAAGAAACTGAAGAGGATACAAATAATTGGAAGCATATCCTGTGTTCATGGATAGGAAGAATTAACATCATTAAAATGTCTAATTATAATCTTTCTGAAAACTTATTTTATTATTTGATAGTTTTTTTTATTATGAGTTCATCTGTAATTGCCCATGATTGATTTTGTTTCTGTCTTTTTATGTAGCTATACACCTGTGCAATTTCTTTCATACAGAATTCCCCTTTATAGTTGACATAATTTTATTCTCCTTTGTCTGACCTCAACCCAAACCTTCTATTCTTTCTGCTTAGCAACCTTGCCTATGCATTTTCTTTCTTACCTCCTTACTTCTGTTAAAATAACAATTTTTTATACATTTGGACTAAAACTTTCAGCCCACAGTGGATGAATCACCAATTTCTGTCAATTCTTTTAAGTTAAACTTGAATCTGTGTTGATCTTTATTGCTGTGTTCACTACTTAGGACGTTGGTTTATGTTTTGATTATTGAACTATTTGATATATTGTCTCTCTAATTCTTGTCTTGATCTCCATTTCTGAAATTATCTAAAAGAATTTTACCTGATTAAACTTTGGAAAACATTATATCATATATAAGCAGCTATTCCCCAAATTGCCCATATCAAACACAATGCCCTATAATTTGTTTTTAATATTTAATGACAAAAATAGAAATGACAAGGTGTGTTTTGAAACCCAAGGCACTATTCATTATTATTTAGCCTGCCTAAAATACTTATTATTTCACCCTTACTTCTTAAAATCTTTCTTTTTTTTTCTTTTATTTTTTTTTTATTTTAATCATTGTTCAAGTACAGTTTTCTCCCCACTACTCCCATTTCAGCCCACCCACCCAACCCTCCCCCCTTCCCCCCATTACCCCCCACCCCTAGTTTTTGTCCATGTGTCCTCCAAATTTGTTCCTGTAAACCCTACCCATTCCCCCCTGAAATTCCCTCTTCTCTCCCCTCTGGCCACTGTCAGACTATCCCCTATTGCAGTGTCTTTGGTTATATTTTGCTAGTTTTTTTTTTGTTTTGTTGTTTAGACTCCTGTTAAAGTGATATCAAGTGGTATTTGTCTTTCACTGCCTGGCTTGTTTCGCTTAGCATAATGCTTTCCAGCTCCATCCATGCTGTTGCAAAGGGTATGAGCTCCTTCTTTCTTTCTGTTGCATAGAATTCCATTGTGTAAATGTACCATAGTTTTTTGATCCATTCATTTACTGATGGGCATCTAGGTTGCTTCCAGCGCCTAGCTATTGTAAATTGTGCTGCTATGAACATCGGGGTGCAAAGGTTCTTTTGTATTGGTGTTTTAGTGTTCTTAGGATAGAGTCCCAGCAATGGAATTGCTGGGTCAAAAGGCAGATCTATTTTTAGTTTTCTGAGGAAGTTCCAAACTGCTTTCCATAGTGGTTGTACCAGTCTGCAGTCCCACCAACAGTGCACTAGGGACCCCCTTTCTCCACATCCTCTCCAACACTTGTTGTTTGTTGCTTTGTTTATGATGGCCATTCTGACTGGTGTGAAGTGGTATCTCATTGTGGTTTTAATCTGCATCTCTCTGATGGCTAGTGATATTGAGCATCGCTTCATGTGTCTTTGGATTTTCTGTATGTCCTCCTTGGAGAAGTGTCTGTTCAAGTCCTTTGCCCATTTTTTAATTGGATTCCTTGACTTCTTCGAATGCAGTCGTGTAAGTTCTTTATATATTTTGGAGATTAAACCCTTGTCTGAGGTATCATTGGCAAATATGTTTTCCCATACAGTTGGTTCTCTTTTTATTTTGATACTGTTTTCCTTAGCTGTGCAAAAGCTTTTCATTTTGATGAGGTCCCATTTGTTTATTCTTTCCTTTATGTCCCTTGCTCTAGGAGACAAGTCAGTGAAAAAGTTTCTGCGTGAAATATCTGAGATTTTCCTACCTACGTTCTCTTCTAGGACTTTAATGGTGTCATGCTTTATATTTAAGTCTTTTATCCACCTTGAATCTATTTTTGTATAAGGTGTAAGTTGGTGCTTGAGTTTCATTTTTTTTGCACGTAGCTGTCCAGTTCTCCCAACACCATTTGTTCAAGAGGCTATTTTTATTCCATTTTATGTTGCTGCTTCCTTTGTCAAATATTAATTGACCATAGAGGTTTGGGTTTATTTCTGGGCTCTCTGTTCTGTTCCATTGGTCCATGTGCCTGTTTTTATGCCAGTACCAGGCTGTTTTGATTACAGTGGCCTTGTAGTATAGTTTAGTGTCAGGTATTGTGATTCCTCCTACTTTACTCTTCTTGCTCAAAATTGCAGCAGCTATTCGGGGTCATTTATGGTTCCATATAAATTGTTGAAGTGTTTGTTCTATGTCTGTGAAATATGCCATTGGTACTTTAATAGGTATTGCATTGCATGTGTAAATTGCTTTTGGTAGTATGGACATTTTGATGATATTAATTCTTCCAATCCATGAACACGGTATATGTTTCCATTTGTTTGTGTTTTCCTTGATTTCTCTCCTCAGTGTTATGTAGTTTTCTGAATACAGGTCTTTTACCTCTTTGGTTAGGTTTATTCCTAGGTATTTTATTTTTCTTTTTGCTATTTCAAATGGGATTTTTTTTCTTGATTTCTGCTTCTGCTGTTTCATTGTTGGTGTACAGAAATGCCTTTGATTTCTGGATATTGACTTTGTATACCGCTGTTTTACCAAATTCATTTATTAGGTCAAGCAGTTTTTTGGTGGAGTCTATAGGATTTTCTATGTGCACTATCATGTCATCTGCAAACAGTGACAGTTTTGTTTCCTCCTTTCCGATTTGGATTCCTTTTATTTCTTTTTCTTGTCTGATTGCTGTGCCTAGAACTTCCAGTACTATATTGAATAGAAGTGGTGAAAGTGGACATCCTTGTCTTGTTCCTGTTCTAGTGGAAAAGATTTTAATTTTTGCCCATTGAGTATAATGTTGGCTTTAGGTTTCTCATATATGGCCTTTATTATGTTGAGGGATGCTCCCTCTATTCCCATTTTGCTGAGTGTTTTTATCATGAATGGTGCTGTACCTTATCAAATGCTTTTTCTGCATCTATTGATATGATCATGTGGTTTTTGTCTTTGCTTTTGTTTATGTGATGTATTACATTTACTGATTTGGGAATATTGTACCATCCTTGCATCCCTGGAATGAATCCCACTTGGTCATGGTGTATGATCTTCTTAATGTACTGTTGGATGTGGTTTGCCAGTATCTTGTTGAGGATTTTATCGTCAATGTTCATCAGTGATATTGGCCTGTAGTTTTCTTTCTTTGTTGTGTCTTTATCTGGTTTTGGAATTAAGGTGATGTTGGCCTCATAAAAAGAGTTTGGGAGTCTTCCATCTTTTTGGATTTTTTGAAATAGTCTGTGAAGGATAGGGGTTAGCTCTTCCTTAAATGCTTTGTAGAATTCTCCTGTGAAACCATCTGGTCCAGAGCTTTTGTGTGTTGGGAGTTTTTTGATTACTGCTTCAATTTCTTTTGCTGTTATTGGTTTGTTCAGGCTTTCTGCTTCCATTTTATTGAGTTTTGGAAGATTATATTTTTCTAGAAATTTGTCCATTTCATCTAGGTTTTCAAATTTCTTGGCATACAGCTCTTTGTAGTAATTTGTTACAATCCTTTGTATTTCTGTGGTATCTGTTGTAATCTCTCCTCTTTCATTTCTGATTGTGTTTATTTGGGTTTTCTCTCTTTTTTTCTTGATGAGTCTGCTTAAAGGCTTGTCGATTTTGTTTATCTTTTCAAAGAACCAACTCTTGGATTCATTGATCTTTAGAATTGTGCTTTTAGTCTCTATGTCATTTAATTCTGCTCCGATCTTGGTTATTTCCTTCCTTTTGCTTGCTCTGGGCTGTCTTTGTTGTTGTTCCTCGAGTTCTTGTAGACGTAGGGTTAGGTTGCTTGGGATGTTTCTAACCTTTTTAGGTGGGCCTGTATCGCTATGAACTTCCCTCTCAGGACTGCCTTGGCTGTGTCCCATAAGTTTTGGGTTGTTGTGAGTTCCTTTTCATTTGTTTCCAAAAACCGTTTGATTTCTTCCCTAATACCATTCTTGACCCATTCATTGTTTAATAGCATGCTGTTTAAACTTCATGAATTTGGGTGTTTTGGGTTTTTTTCCTTGGTGTTGGTTTCTAGTTTCAGTCCCTTGTGATCCGAGAAATTGCGTGGTATGATTTCAATTTTTTTGAAATTGTTGAGGCTTGTTTTGTGTCCTATCATGTGGTCTATCTTTGAAAATGTTCTGTGTACATTTGAAAAGAATGTGTATTTAGCTTCTTTGGGATGGAGGGTTATGTATATTTCAGTAAAGCCCATTTCATCTAGGGTATTGTTCAATGCCACAATATCTTTGTTGATATTTTGTTTGGAAGATCTGTCCATTTTTGATAGTGAGGTGTTAAAATCCCCCACAATAATTGTGTTGCTGTCCATATCTTTCTTGAAGTCCTCTAAGATTTTCTTTATGTATTTGGGTGCTCCTATGTTGGGTGCATATATATTTACAATATTTATGTCTTCTTGGTGAATTCTTCCCTTGAGTATTATGAAATGACCTTCTGAGTCTCTCTTTATGGATTTTCTTCGGAAGTCTTTTGTCAGATATGAGTATTGCTACCCCAGCTTTTTTTTCCTGTCCATTTGCTTGGAAAATTTGTTTCCAGCCCTTCACTTTCAACCTGTGTAGATCTTTTACCCTGAGGTGGGTCTCTTGTAGACAGCATATGTGTGGGTCATGTTTTCTTATCCAATCAGCTATTCTATGTCTTTTGATTGGAGCGTTTAGTCCATTCACGTTTAAGGTTATTATTGATAGGTACTTATTCATTGCCTTTTATGTACGTGTGATCCTCTCTCACTCTCTCTTTTCCTTTCTTTCCTTAAAGCAGTCCCTTCAGCATCTCTTGCAGAGCTGGTTTAGTGGAGGTGTATTCTTTTAGGCTTCTTTTGTCTGAGAAGCTTCTTATTTGGCCTTCTATCTTAATTGAGAGCCTTGCTGGGTAAAGTAGTCGTGGTTGCAGGCCTCTGGTTCTCATTACTTGGATTATTTCTTGCCATTCTCTTCTGGCTTGGAGTGTTTCCAGTGAGAAGTCAGCTGTTAGCCTTATTGGGGCCCCCTTGTATGTTACTTCCTATTTCTCCCTTGCTGCCTTTAATATTCTCTCTTTGTCTTGAAATTTTGCCATTTTAATTATGATGTGTCTTGAGGTGGGCCTCTTTGTGTTCCTCTTGATTGGGACTCTCTGTGTTTCCTGTATTTGTGTGACTTTTTGTCTCATCAAATTAGGGAAGTTTTCCATCATCACTTGTTCAACTAGGTTTTCTATCCCTTGTTCTTCTTCTTCTCCTTCTGGTATCCCTACTATGTGGATATTATTATGTTTCATATTGTCTTGCATTTCTCTTATTCCTTCTTCATTTTTTCTGAGCCTCTTTTCCTTTTCTTGCTCTTTCTGGGTGTTTTCTTCTACTTTGTCCTCTAGCTCACTGATCCGATCTTCTGCTTCATCGATCCTGCTTTTCATTCCTTCTACTGTGTTCTTCATTTCAGAGATTGTATTCTTCATTTCCTCTTGGCCCTTTTTGAGAGTTTCTATTTCCTTTTTTATGCTGATGTAGTTTTCATTGAGTTCATTGTAGCTTCCCTGTAGTTTCTCATAGCTCATTGTGAGCTCATTGAGCTTCCTGACAATCACTGCTTTGAATTCAATATCTGATAGTTGAATTGCCTCTATTTCATTTAGCATTCTTTTTGAGGCTTCCTCCTTTTCTTTCATTTGGGGATTATTTCTTTGTCTTCCCATTGTTTGTGAGACTCTTCTTGTTTGCCTCAGCTTCTTATATTGATCTGTTCTGGCTCCCTGGGTTTATGTTGTGAACTTCTTTTGTAGAGTAGCAGTGAGTTTCAGTGGTGCTGTTTCCTTGATCCCCCAAGCTCACTGGTCTTGGGCTGTCGTTTAAGTTGGCTTTGTGTTTGCCTTTGGGTTTTGATTGTTGTTGAGTCTTCCTTTGGTGGTTCCTTCCCACCAGCTGGTTAAATGTGGGTCACTCTGTCCACCACCTTCTGTATTTTGTTGTGCTGGTGAGGGCAGGTTGTGTTGAAGCTGCTTCTTCTGTGTGTACAAGGTTTAAAGAATTCTAGCTCTGGCTGGCATAGCTCAGTGGATTGAGCGCGGGCTGGGAACCAAAGTGTCCCAGGTTCGATTCCCAGCCAGGGTACATTCCTGGGTTTCAGGCCATAACCCCCAGCAACCACACATTAATGTTTCTCTCTCTCTCTCTCTGTCTCTCTCTGTCTCTCTCTCTCTCTCTCTCTCCCCCCTTCCCTCTCTAAAAATAAATAAATAAAATCTTTAAAAAAAAAGAATTCTTGTTCAGTTGTTTGTATTGGGTACTGTCTCTATTGTTTAGTTGTATTTCCAGATAAGTCCTGGATTGAGGTTTGTGTGGTTACTACTCCCTCCTTCACCTTCTTCT
This sequence comes from Phyllostomus discolor, assembly GCF_004126475.2. NCBI lineage: Eukaryota > Metazoa > Chordata > Mammalia > Chiroptera > Phyllostomidae > Phyllostomus > Phyllostomus discolor. Next base: position 156,482,831 of record NC_040905.2, on the reverse strand, counting down.
GCTGTTATCTGTTAGTGGTTCCTTTGTTGTTGGGTTTCCTCTTCCAGTGGGTATCCTGGTGTTCACCTCCTCCACCTATTCTTTTTTGTCATCAGTTGGAGGGGGAAGGCAAAATGGTTTAAGACAGCAACAGAGAATTCTATGCTTTTTACAGTAGTAGCAAGTAGGGAAGAGATAGCAGATCCTTTGACTATGTATAGTGGTAACCATGATCTTCCACCCAGCTAGCTGATTTTTAGAAAGGATGGAAAGAAGATAAGACTCTTGTTGAGGAAGGAAGGATTGTGAGTTGGATCTATAAAGCAGGGAGGTTGTGGGAGGTCAGATTCTGGGGTAAGGTGAGAGTAAAGGATAGTAAATAGGTGTAGTGTGTGAGAGAATAGAGTTAACCACTACAGTAATAGAGTTCAGGAAACTTTGAAATGGGCTAAGATCTGGTGGGGGGGGCGGGTGTTGTGAAGTAATTACAATTGCATGGAACAGCAGTTATTTACAATAATATTATGGCAACATTCATATGGTAGAGTCTATGAGATCTAGGTAACAAGAATAGGGAGTACAGAACCTCGAGTAGTGTGCTAATAGGAAACAGGTGAGTTAAAGGACAGTAGATTAGCAATACAGTATGGGAAGAGATATCAGGGGAAAGCTGTCAGGTCATACAATATACCCAGCCTAGCAAAGCAGGCTATACAAAAAGAAGAGGGATATAAAAATACTGTTAAAAAAAAAAGATGTAGGAACACTGGAAAAATAAGAATAATACAAATATGCAATAATTTGCAGGTTCTCTGTAATAGCAGAGTGACATTTATCTCACTGTCCCAGCTGTTGTGATGCCCCTTCTTTGGGTTCATCTTTGGTCTTTTCACAGATCCAGGATTTTGTCTCACTTGTAGGTATTTAGGAAAAAATTTTAAAAAGTAAAAAATAGAAAAGGCAGACGAAGGAAGGAAGAAGAGATAAAATTGGAGGACAGGAAGGAGGAGGGAATAAAACAAGAAATCAGGTTAGAGAGGAAAAAGAAATCAAAAGAGAATAAAAACAATAAAACTTAAAAAATTAAAAATTGTTAAAAAAATAGAATCAAATTAAAAAGTCTCTTGATTTCAAAGTGGCCAAACCGGTTTTTCTGCTCTTGCTGGTTGAGGCAGGCTGAAGGATGATTTGTTTGTCTTTTCTTCCTTGGCCCGTGGAGTTCGCACTGGCTCCTCAGCTTTGGGCCCTGGGTGTGGGAATCAGGTCTTTCCCCAGGGTTACTGCTGTGGGCTGGTGTGCAGGGATGCTCTCCTTGCAGGCGCGCCCCTGCGGTGGTGCTCCCGTGCGCGGGTGCGGCCCATCTGTTGGTGAGCCGGTGGGCTGGTGTGCGGGTGGGCCGGTGCGCCCGTGCCTGCGCTCACAGCTGGGGAGCAGACAGGCTAGAGCCACTGATCACTTTAGGAGAATTCCCCAAACAGTGTCTGTGTCTATTCACTCCTTCCTCTTGAGAAATTCCTCCCGTTTGAGCCCGCCGCTCCCCACAGTGGCCTGGCTTCTCTCACTGCCAAAGCTCCAGCCAGACCGGTGACCGTGGGAGCCCAGGTCCGCTGCATGACTCGGCTCCTCCGGTGTCCACTGCCTCCAAAGCTGCTCACCACCCCCGTGTGTTTGCCAGCACCTGGATTCCTCCCAGAGCCACTCAGACCTTGCTCCGCTGGGGAGGGAGCAGTTGACCTGGCTCTCTCCCAAGAACCCTATGGTAAACCCAGCAGCAGCCCCGGGCCCACATGCTTGTCCTGGGACCTTACCTTGTTGCAGCACTCCTATAGGATCCGTTCTTTGTTCTTTCAGTTCTGCCACAATCCTTGGTCCTCTGTTTTCAAAAATGCTGAAATATGTTGGTTGCCTGCCCTTCTACTCCATAGATCAGTCAGGATTTTCTCCCCTGAGCAGAGGAAAGCAGAATCTGCTCCTTCCTACTCCAACGCCATCTTAGATCAAAATCTATCTTTCCTTCAAATTCAGTTTGATTGTTGGGTCTTCCATAACACCTTTGCTTATGACCTGAATTATAGTTGTTTTTATCGCTGCATGTGATATACATAAATACACAAATTCTTTATAATAAAGTCTCAAGCCTTCATTAAATCTGAAATGCAAGTTTTAATCAAAATTTTTGAGAATCCAATGTATAGAAGACATATATTTAAATCTTCTTTATAGTCTATAAGCTCATGATAAGCATTATTCAGGATTCAGCCAGCCGCTTATGGTCTGAGAACAGATGAAATTAGTGTCTTAATGTATAGCATAAAATTATGCTATAACTTTTATGTGAAAAGCATTTTTAAACTTTATAAAATTTATACTTCAAAAACCTAAAAATCTGTTAAGAAATAAAAGTTCTTTTATTAATAAAAATTAATAACTTTAAAAAAACAGGGATGATTCAAAAATCTGCATCAACCGTGATTAACTAGAGCTATACCTAAGCATTGTACATCTCACTGACACAAAAAACATAATGGTAGTTAATTCTTTGGAGTTACCTATTAATCATTAAACTGCACAAAGACCTTTTCAAATGTGAAGCATGTAAAAGGTTTCTTTAAAGTATAAAATTACATTTTCCTTCATTTTTCCCCTTAATTGGAAATATACTATGTTCTTTAAATGTTTTGTATTTAGATAGAAATAAAGTTTATCATGACCGGTAAAAGTTATTTTTCCAAGTAGTCATACCTGTTAATATTATCTAGGGAGTAATGAATAGCAAAATATTAAACAGGCATTATATGAGATACCTGTAAATAATATGGGATAAAATAACAAAATTCTTATAATTTTAATTCCAAAAATAAAAGTTTATGAAGTTAAGAATACACTGAATTTTTATTTCCAAGGATATAGAAATTCCATTTTTTGAAAAATAGCTATCATAAGGGCAACCTAATGATTAGCAATTATTCTTGATTTTTTAAAGAATTGAAATTCATGTGCTGTAATTTTCTGATATCTCTACCTAAAATGAGGGAAAAGCAGCTGGCCATATTCACTCTCTTGTTAGTTAAGAAAATTATTCCTCCACACTAGTGTCCCTTGGTCTAATCCAGATTTGAGCTAAGAGGTGAGACTAAGAGTGTGCTTTTTAGACTACACTTTGGCACAGTGTAATTCAACTGTGCATTGGGTTTATGGATTGGCAGGTATTTCCACTACAGCTTCAGAAACAAGTAAAGAATGCAGGGAGGTAAAGGCTGACTATGGAGAAGCAGATGGAGACTGTACCTTGAAGAAATATAAATGACATTCTAAGAAACTAGAACTTCACTCTGCAAGTTATTCAAGTTTTATGAGCAGAAGGATATGATCTAACAATGCTCTCCTGTGACAGTACTGCTCTAATGTCAACTCAGAGATTTTTAAGATAATTACCACACCAGAAGAGTTTTGTTTTCATAGTATAGTGAATAGAGAAGCCAAAGAACTTATATTCATGACCCATGAGCATGAACTAAGTGGGTGGAAAGTTACTGGGGGGAAAATGTATACCAGGCAGAGAGGGGCAAAAGGGGAAATTCGGGACAACTGTAATAATATTATTAATGAAATATACTTTTAAAAAAGCATCATCGGCTTGCTGAGCCTTCATTCTTTGTCATTTCCATAAGAAACACTGTCAAATATTCAAGGGTGAAAAAGCTGTCACATTCAACCATGTCATTCTATAAAGATCTGCTTTTGACAAGAAGGTATATAGGTAAAGAAGAGTACTGCTATTATATCAAATTTTGAAAATACACAAAAATACTACACTATTTGAATTGACAGTATAAAATACAACTGAAATGTTAAATTTAACATCAGAAAGAAGAGGATAACTTGGTGTGTGAATGTGTTTTATAGGGATCTCCTTTGTTCAAAGGTACAATGAAATGCATGATCAGCTGATTCTCCAGGGATTTAATCAGTTGATAGACTTTGTAGGTATATTTTCTCTACTTCTTTTTCCTCTTCCTACACACACTTAGCTATTAATTCAACTTATTTGTTTCTACACATTTATAAGAGAGTACACTTACAATGAAAAGAACCAATATTCAAATAAATCCACTCATCCTACTTGTTTCCTACTCTGACTAAAGCATCATGGGAGAGAATTATGAGACAGTTGAAATGAAGATCTTGGGCTTTGTTTTTCCATGTTCTCACCATTATCTATTATTTCTCAGCAAATTGGCATTGGCTTCACTTATTTCTTAGAATAAAGTATTTTCAAATAAAAAACAACTATGTACATAATGGAAGAATTAGAAGCTCGTATAGACAAAAGGACATTTTGTACAACAACAACACAGCAATGAAATGATGCATGATGTCTATGGTACATCTGGCAAATGTAATAATTCTCTTATTTCAAAATAACCATGTAGGCAGTACATGACAAAAAATTGTTAATTGAACTTGAAATTCTCAGGATCAAATGTTAATTTTTCAATTGTGTGTTATTGTTATGACTAATAAAATATAAAATTAAAGAGAAAAATCAATAACTACTAATGCACTTCTAAATAAAAAAAGTACTTAAAAGTTTAAATAAATAAATAAATAAAAATATATAAACCCATAATCTCACTAACATGAAAAATAATGTCAGTGAACAAACTATGAAGTATAGTTAGTGGCATTACATCTGCATGTGTAGTTTCACCAGTTAGTGAATTTCAAAGGTTACTTGATAGTAACAAGGAATAGTGGTATAATTAGAAATTTGTGAGATGGAAGTTTAGACCCACTTGGTTTTAATTCTTGAGTAAATTACTTATTTTCTGACTTACTGTTTCCTCTTCAGTGGGAATAGTAAATTGTAACGTTCTTTGAGCTTTACATGCCATAATGTATACAAATGATATTATAGTATATATATTACAAAGTTATATGTACAAATGTACAAACAACAGTTTCCTTTCTCTCAAAATAAATGCTTTATAAGTATTTTTTCAGGGTACAGAATTATGCTATGCTTGCAAAAATATTCTTAATGATCATATTTGTATATTTGTTCCATCTGTGCACTCATAGTGTTGTGCTTTAACATATTAGGAGTCCATACATTCACAGTCACTTTCTGTCACCCTTTGTGTATTCCTAGGGTACACATCCATGGGGAGAGTGCTCCCCAGGTGGTTACCCAGATCAGATGCAGCATTTATTTCTCACTGGAACAAAAACCAAGCAAATATAAAAATGAAATACACATTGTTCCAGATGAGCCACCTAAAGAGGTCACGGCCATGCATGTACTAGCTTCTCTTTCATGTAAATATCTTACCAGTGTTGACAATAGCTTCTGAACTTTAGATTTTACTGTTTTAAAAGAAGGCTTAATGTCTTTTTATACTTATTTGCATTAGTTGAAATCTGCTAATGTAGCAAGCAAACACCAATCTTAATTGCTTAACATATGATATTTTACTTTTTTCTATTGACATCACATTGTATGCCTGGAAGCTATCCTACAATTTGAGACTCAGGGATATAGGTTGCTTCCATCTTATAATTTTGTCATCTTCATCATGGAGCTTTCAAGGTCTATGTGGATGAGATGATAGAATGTCAAGTATCAAGCAAGGTTTTCTTTGGATGGGATTGGATGTGATATACACTATTTTGACTACCACAACTTTGGACACAACTCCATTATATGCCATTAATACAAATTCAAGTGAGCTGGTATGTGTAGTCTTCTTGAGTGGCAGGAGCAAAACCATGGAATTCGTGCAATACAATACAATATCGTCTCTGTAAAACAAAGTTACTGTGTGTGCTCAATTAAACTTGAGGCTATGTATTCCTCGGTGATCATTGCATCACCAGTGTTAGGTTCCAGATTTTAATTGAGTAAATACCAGCTACAAGTAAAGTGAAATACATAGATAATCATGAAGCAACCAATAAGAGCACATATTTTTGTACCCCAAAATACAGCTATATAAACACTGGATTTAACAAAATGCCATCTCAAAAGCAACATTAATATAATATTGTTGCCCTGGCTGGCGTAGCTCAGTGGATTGAGCGCGGGCTGGGAACCAAAGTGTCCCAGGTTCGATTCCCAGCCAGTGTACATTCCTGGGTTGCAGGCCATATCCCCCAGCAACTGCACATTGATGTCTGTGTCTGTCTGTCTGTCTGTCTGTCTCTCTCCCTCCCTTCCCTCTCTAAAAATAAATAAATAAAATCTTTAATATATATATAATATTGTCTATATAAAATTGATGAATGGTGATCTCAATATACTATAAACAAGGGGAAGTTTTTGAAAGTCTTATATAGTGTTATTGATATATTACTGTTTATTAAATATGTATTTTAAATAGGGTTTAAATAATATAAAAATGGTTTAGGTAGTTTTTTTTTCCTTTTCAAAAGCCAGTAGAGATGTAACCATTGACTATGGCTTTGTGAGAGGTAAATGGAGGATAGCACCAAGACTTATAACAGGTACCAATGGGAAATACTATTCCCTAAGCAGCAGGTAGCAGATATTTTGATGAGTGCAACTTTTCTTAAATGTTGTGACTCCAAAGATCAGTGAAAACACACCTAGAGCCACAAAAATGGAGTCAATAAAGTGCATGGGAAATGGGAGGAATTATTGTAGGAAAGATGTATAAGAGAAATTAGAGAACAAGGCAGGTATTTCCTACAATTGGAAAGAAAATGACCTTGTTAAGACCAAAAATTTATAAATAAAAATTCCTCCTTGGTAAAATGTTCAAAAAATTAACCCCAGAACCACCTTGGAAATAAACTAAATCATTAGAAGATATGGTAACTCCCATAAACCTATTTTTAGTAATTTGTTAAACATGAATTATGTGAAGATTGTGGAGGATTTCCTAGACAAGTGAGTATGTTCATGAGTCCACATGTATTAGTGACTTCCTTGAGCCCAAATGGGTCCATCTTAGTGAACAATGTTTAGCTTCTTCTGAAGAAAGTGTCTAAGTATAAATGTTATAAAATTAATGTCACATGCAAAATAAAATCTAGAAATGAGGCTCTTTTCAGGAAAAAAAAAGTTATTCCTGATCAAAAATAACATGGAAGTTCTGACATTATTTGTTAAAACAGAGTAAATAAGTAAGTAAACATCTGAATGTTTATTTCAAAATAAGGGGAATCAATTTGGTTAGAGCAAATTTAATCCTTTCATACGAGTTTCACTAGGGTGAGTTTCATGCAAGTTACTGCGGGTTTGTAGAATATATTGCACAGGATTTCTAAAACTACTTCACATGTTTAAAATTAGCTAGACTTTTTCATTACTGGTTAATTACTGTTGGTTTTTATTCTAAAATAAATCTTGAATTCACTTTAATTCTCTTTTATGCATCTGAGCAAAGAGATCATTTTAGATACTTATAAAATTTATAACTCCATTTTTCATTGGGGAAATAAAGCTGGATTGCTTTAATTCCTGTGTGTGTATACATATATATGTATATATATATATATATATATAGCCACTTGCATATGTTAGTTTAGACAGGAACACAACTACACATCTATGGGCACACATATATACATCAGTGCACAAGCCAGATTTAAAAGCACATTGAGTTAGAATTGTTTTTTGTAGATATTTGAAGCAAATATTTTCAACATGCAGAATAATTCACCAAAAAATATTTTCCCCATCTCTAAAGTTTTTTAGCTATAAACATCTTTACAAATACTTAATTTACCATTCCCAGTCAAACCTATATGACTGGAATCCAGAAAGAAGAGAAGCGATATTTAGTTTCTATAGAATACAATAGTAAAATTAGATGTAGATATATGTCAGATGATGATAGATGATAGATGGTAGATAAAGAAGATAGAGGCTTGGTTGAATGAAGAAGTAAACTTTTTTAAATAGATATAAAACAAAAATTGGGGTAAGGTAGACAAAAATGTGCTGCGAATGCCAAGACTACAGTGAGCAATCATGTAGTACTATAGAAAGTATTCTCCAACTAGGTCTCAAACCAAGCATCCTAGATGCATTGTGGGATTAATTATAAGTAATATAGAAAATCTAATGTTACACATCTATTAACCAATATTTAAAAGAACTCAAACCCCATATTAGAACTTTGGCAGACATCCATTTCTACTTCCCTTCTAAGAACAGATGGTTTTTCTTTTTTTAATATACCATTTTAATTGGCTTTTTAAGGGTAATGAGGCCACACAGCCTTACGTGCTGAGTTAGGAAGAAAATGCAGCTGGCATTTCTCCTGTAGACACACAGCAGTAGGTCTGATGGTGATATGGAGAGGCACTGCTCACTACATCATGCCATCTTTTGCACCCAGGTTGTGCTTGCTAGTCTTACAAAAAAAGTCTTAAATTTAAGAGAATCAAAATCATATCAAGCATCATTTCTGACCACAATGGTATGAAACTTGAAATTAGTATCAAGGAGAAAACTGGAAAATTCAGATGCGTGAATGTTAAACACACTCCTGAACCTCCAATGGGTCAAAGAAGAAATTAAGAGGGAAACAAAAAAAAAGTCTTGAAAAAAAAATCATAGAACACAGCAAGAGTAGTTTAACAGGGAAGTTTATAGCAATAAATACCTTTATTAAAAAAAAGAAAATCTCAAATAAACAACCTAATCTTACACCACAAGGAATTAGGAAAATTATACAAAACTAAGGCCAAAATTAGTGGAAGGAAAAAAATAAATAAAAAGGTTCAGAGATGAAATAAATGAAATAGAGACTGAAACAACAATAAAAAGATCAACAAAAATAACGTTTTTTTAAAAGAAAAAATAAACATTATTGATAAAACCTTAGCTAGACTAATATTAAAAGACAGAAGATTCAACAAAATCAGGAATAAAAGAGGGGCCATTACAACTGTTAATACAGGAATAGTAAAGATCATAAGAAACTACTATGAAATATTTGTTATATTCTAACAAATTGGATAAATTAAAAATACTGGATAAGTTTCCAGAAATATACAACAGACCAAACTGAATCATGAATAAATATAAAATCTGGACAAATAAATTTGAATTAAAAGAATCAGTCAGTCATCAAAAACCACACAACAAAGAAATTTCAGTACCAGATGGCATTACTGGTATATATTATTAAACATTTAAGAAGAATTAAAGTCCCCCTGGCTGGTATGGTTCTGTTGGGTGTTCTCCCACAGACAAAAATTGTTGGTTTGATTCCCAGCCAGGGAACATGCCTGAGTTGTAGGTTCAGTCTCGTACAGAAGGCAACCAATCGATGTTTCTCTCTCACATTGATGTTTCTGTCCCTCTCTCCTTCTCTTCCCCTCTCTCAAAATCAAAAAGGAAAAAAGAGGATTAATGTCAATTCTTCTAAGACTCTTTAAAAAATTTGAAGGGGATGAAATAATTTAAAATCATTTTGCTAGGCCAGAATTACACTGATATCTAAGCTAGATAAGCACACTGAATGAAAAGGAAGTTACAGCCCTGGGTGGTGTAACTCAGTGGATTGAGTACCAGCATGTGAACCAAAGGGTTGCCAGTTTGATTCCCAGTTAGGGCACATGCCTGGATTGCAGACCAGGTCCCCAGTAGGAGGCACACAAGAGACAACCACACATTGATGTTTCTCTCCCTCTCTTTTTCCCTTCCCCACTCTCTAAAAATAAATAAATAAAATGTTGAAAAGAAAAAGAAGAGCTTTATACCTGTTAAAATGATTATTATAAAAAAGACAAAAAAAAAAAAAAACAAGTGTTGGCAAACCCTTTATGTACTGTTAGTGGGGTGGTGTAAAATGGTATTGCAAATATGGAAAACAGCATAACGTTTCCTCCAAAAATTAAAAATAGAACTATCATGTGATCCAACAGTCCCACTTCTGGGTAAATAGTTTAAGGAAATAAAACCCCTACCTCAAAGAGATATTTGTACTCTTATGTTGTTTGAAGCATTCTTCACAGAAATCAACCTTAAGTTGTGGAAACAATCTAAGTATCTGTTACAGATGCATGGATAAAGACAATGTGATATGCATACACAATGGAATACTATTTAGCCTTAAAACAGCAGCCATTTGTGATAACAAGAATGAACCTAGAGGATATTGCCTAGAAGAAGACAAATACAGCATAATATCAGTTATATGTGGAATCTAATATATATTGTATATATTAGACAGTAATATATAGTCAAATGTGATTATATATATATGTCTGTAGATTCAAAAACTATGTATAGATATTTGAACCTATAAATATATATATTCGTACCTACAGACATACAGATACAGAGTAGAATGGTAATTGCTGGGGCACAGTGAAGGAAATGAGGGGAGGTTGGTAAAAGTGTACAAACTTTCATTTATAAGATGAATAAATTCTGATAATCTAATATATTTCATGGTGACTATGATTGATTGATAATGCTACATTTTATGCTTTAAATTTGTTAAGAGCATTGATCTTAAGCATTTTCACTAAGAAACAGTATGACAAGTAAATATAAGAGGTGATAGATGTTAATTTGCTTTACATATATCAAATAATTACACTGTACACTTTGAATGTATTATCACTTTATTTGTCAATTATATCTCAGAAAAGTTGTAAAAAATACTTGGTAGTCCCTGCTAAATTTTCCAAGTGCTAGCCTCATATGAGAAACTTAGAACCTTCAAACTGACTTCTACATTAGTGCTCAAAGCTACTGCAGAAGCTCTTCCCTCTACTCAGATTACTTCTTTTCTTGTTTCTAATTCATTAATATCTATTTGTTTATCCTTTATGACTTAGTTCAACTTCAGCACCAACTGGAAGCCTTCCTTGCCAAGTCTCTCATCTACTCTAGGAAGACTTATAAACAAATACATGTTGGTATTCATAATATATTATACATAACAATATATATTATATAAGATCTGTCTGGAAAAAGCTCAGCCATTGTTAGTATAAGTAGAAGAGTTTGCATGGCATCAGTGTAACCTGGCAGTCAAGGATAGTGGACTGGAATGTGCACGCACAAACAATGGCAACTTCACTGTACTAGTAATTAAGGGTGGTTGATGCTGTTCAGTGAGCATGTGCACTGTGTGGCTCTCTCATTTAAAATGACTGAGCAAGTAGAACAAAGAATATGGATCAAATTTTGCATTAAGCTTGAACATTCCACTGTGGAAACTATTGGATGATTCACAAAGCTGCAGCCATGGGCAACTGGCAATTGGCAGCTTAATCATGACAATGTCCTGGCCCATGCATCATGTCTCATGCAGAGGTTTTTTTGTTTTGTTTTGGTTTTTTTGGCAAAACATCAAATCACCCAGGTGACTCAGGCCAACTACCATCCAGATTTGGTGCCCTGCAACTTCTGGATTTTCCCCAAACCAAAATCACCTGTGAAAGGGAAGACATTTCAGATCCTCGATGAGAGTCAGGGACAATACTATGGGCAGCTGATGGCAATTTGGAAAAGTGTGTGAGGTCCCCAGGTACCTACTTTGAACAGGACTGAAGTGTCATTGTCCTGTGTACACTACTTTTATATCTTGTATCTTCTTCAGTGAATGCCTCTATTTTTCATATTAAATGTCTGGATACCTTCTGGACCAACCTCATATAATACATATGTATATGTATTTTAGCTATATTACACAATACAATCATTTCTTTTGTTTCTGTCTCTTGCAGATTGTATACTCAGAATAAAATTGTATATTTAACACTTAGCCCAGTATCTGAAAATACTACATTCACAATGAAAGCTTATAGAATATTTCAATGATTGAATCTTTTCTTGCTTCCTCTATAAATTGGTTTAATAGAATACTACTGCTTTCTGATAATTTCAGTTTTCACTTGGCTATAGATTCCTTTAATTATTTAAAACAAGTCAAAACAAAACACACTTTTTAAATCTTGATTTTATTATCTTGTTTATTACTTATTCTTCTTCCTTTTCCCTCATTCACTATTAGTCTTTAAAATATATTTTATCATTTGGCTTGAATCACTTCTCTAATTGACAAATATTTTCTTATTTCTCATTGCTGGGACTTAATGAGGTATTTGATATGTGTTAACTATTCTCTATTCCTGGACTTTTTTCTTATGGCTTTGAGCCTTTATGCTATCTTGATTTTCATATTATTTTTTGATTTCTGTGTCCCTCTTCCCCTCTTTATCACCAATAAGATGTATTCTAGTTTATATCTTCTTTATATTTTTCTCAGCTTTCACAACATATGATCTCAATGAATTTTCCTATAACATGGAAGGTAAAAAATATATGCTGTATTTTATACTTATGACTCATTTCTTCTTGGATATTCTGTTAGTATCTGATGTTCAACATTTCTGAATTAAAATATGTTATCTTCTCCTATGCCATATATACCACCTTCTTCTCTCTATATTTCAATTAATGAGGCTGCATTATTGTCTCCACTACAACATGAACTTGGAACACAGACATATGTTTATATTCCTCTCTTTCATATGCTTCTTATACAATGTCTCTCGCTCCTATAAAATTATCAACTTTATTTTTAATCCTTGATTGTCTGTCTTCCAATTCTGTTCTACATAATTCATAGTCCATTTCACTGTATCTTTTATTTGTAATTTGTATTATATCCTAATTTAGTTCAATATTGACACTTTCTGCTTGTTCTAAATTTATCTAACATAGAACTACTCTCTAAATAAAATTACAAAGTTGTGTAACTCTTTATATTTGCTCATTACTAATTGATCTGAAATGTTCTTCCCTTATTCTTTACCTGTTGAAAACTGTAACTTTAAAGGCATAACTTCCAGGAAGTCAAGGAAGCTCAGAGAGCAGAGAGTCCCAAAGAAGTTGGACCCAACGCAGAACACACCACGGCATATCATAATTACATTAGCCAAGATTAAAGATAGGGAGCGACACTTAAAAGCAGCAAGAGGAAAGGACACAGTTACCTACAAAGGAGTATTCATTAGACTATCAGCTGATTACTCAAAAGAAACCTTGCAGGCAAAAAGGGGCTGGAAAGAAGTATTCCAAGTATTACACGTCTTGAAAGTCAAGGACCTACATCCAAGATTACTCTGCCCAGCAAAGCTATCATTTAGAATGGAAGGGCAGTTAAAGCACTTCCCAGACAAGGTTAAGTTAAAGGAGTTCATCATCACCCAGCCTATTATATGAAATATTAAAGGGACTTATCTAAGAAAAAAGAAGACAAAAAATATGAGCAGTAAAATGATAACAAACTCACACTTATTAACAACTGAACCTAAAAACAAACAAACTAACTAACTAACTAACTAAGCAAGCAACTAGAACAGGAACAGAATCACAGAAATGGAGATCACATGGAGTGTTATCAGTGAGGGAGTGGGAGGGGGAGAGAGGGGAAGGTACAGAGAATAAGTAGCATAAATGGTAGGTAGAAAACTGACAGGAGGAGGTTAAGAATAGTATAGGAAGTGAAGAAGCAAAGAACTTACACATAATACCCATGGACATGAACTAAAGGCAGGGAATGCAGGTGGGAGGGGTTGTGCAATGTGGAGAGGAATGAAGGGGGGTGGGAAATAGGACAACCTTAATAGTATAATCAATAAAATATTTTTCAAAAAATGAAAAAAAAGGCATAGCTCTCAGTACATTGTCTCTGATTCCTTCAGGTAGAATTTCACCAGCCTCCCAACAATAGCTCCCTTTTAACTCAAACTCTTCCATCACTTATTTGTTTTATAGTAAGTTTCCCAGGTACTTTCCCCTATGATAATGGTTCTCATATTTGAGACTTGTCTTATTCATCTCATTCTTTTCATAGCATTAATCACATTTTGATGGTTTATTGAAATTATAAACTATGTTTTATATTTCCCCTCATCTTGTCTGACATTAAATAAATTTTTATTGTTTATTGAATGAATTTGTCATGATTGATAGATAGTAGCTCAGAACTATGTACATAGCATCCATGTAAGTTGATTGGAAATGCAGAGTATTACATAATATAATAATACCAAACCCAGAATGTTGTATATTTATGTGTGAAAAACTAGCATAATAATACTCCAATAATTTTAGATTTTTCAGTGAATTTAAAGATATTTTGAAATGACTAAGATCCAATCATCATTATTACAAATTTATTTTAAAGTGTAACAAGTGAGTACATGCTTACTAGATTTCAGGCACTATATTAAACATGAAACACACATAATCTCATTTCATATTAACATGAATTTAACATTTCATTTTAACAGAAACTATAGACTATTACTAGATGCATGTTTTGTTCATTTTTATGAGAAAATCTTTAAAGTTTATCAGAGAAATTATGTTTTTAGTTTGTTTAGAAAAGTTATCTTTAAAGTGTATGAAGAATATAAATTTAATTTATTTTAAAAATTAATTTTAACTACATTTATTGGGTAGTATTGGTAATTATATAGGCTCTGAGCATACCATTCTATGATACATCATATTTTACAGATGAAACATCTAGAGTCAAAAGATGGGTAAATGTTGTAGTAGACATCAACACATTTCTGTTTCCAATCCCCAGACTCTTAAACAGCGCATGCTACTATTTTCCATTTTGTGTGTTATTCTCCAAATATGTTTTTATTTTTTCCTGACCCAAAATAAATTGAAATGTTCTTTGTGAGCCATTCATTCAAGTGCTATCAGTTGTCCTTTTCCTGATAATAACATGATTCAGAACTTTTAATAATGAATATAATTAAGCAATGATATCATTGCTCCTCTGTTTATGAGACAATAATCCAATTCCTAAATGGCTAACCTAGAAGGCCAAAGGCAGAGCAGTTTATCACAGTTAGAGAATCCAATTACTGCTGAACAAAAGAGAGCCTTGATGTTATTACTACGTAATGCAAGTTTGAAGTTTTAACAACCCTCTATACAACACGTTTTAATGTTATATTGGGAAGATTAAAACAGAAAGGAAGGATGCTGCTCTTATTGAATATGTCTGCTAAAGGCTCTCTGAATGATGAAGAATATTAATTTTCTCAAATAGAGCACTTAACTTGGAGTCAACATAACTTAAACCTTTCTTATCTGATATGCTTCTCAAGTCATTTGGCATCACTGAAATGCACTTTTTATGTTTTAAAGTAACAAACCTCTTGTTTTATTATCCAATGATTGGATATGCCAGAGGAAAATATCTGGAATCAAATGTAATGAGAGGAAAACAATGTACACATTAATGACCAGCCTCAGCAATTCTGTGTGTATACAAACAAGTATCATGTTGTACTGTACTGGTACATAGAACACATTAGAAATGATCGATTTTCATTTTCTACACTTAAAAAGTATGATATACCTCTCACTTTTTGACTTCCTATATAGTAATTTTTTTAAAGCCTTCCCAAATTAACAAGGATCTGTCACACAGAAGTTAATTGGCATGTCATAGCTTGGAGAAGACTAAAGGCATTCTCATGTAACTTAATCAGTAGTTTATGAGTTTATATTAAAACCAACCTCACGTTAAAAAATTACAAAAACTTTCAGAACTATAGATATTTTATATGTGTCATTAGCAAAACGTCTGTGTTAAATGCCCATATCTGAAACCTGTTCTTAAACTGGAGTTCAATTTCAGATACCTATACTATTAATAGTTAAGTAAACTATTTCATTTAAAACATATTTTAGGGGATTATTGGGATTATTTGTCTTATTGTAATAACTAACATCTTTCAGAGGAAAGAAGAATGATTTTTTATAATGCAATGAATTTGGCGTTTGAATAACAATGGCACTAACCACAGAGAGCAAATATGGTCACTGTCATAAAATCAAAATTTCCCACTTGTTAGAGTATACTACAAAATATTTAAAAATTATTTTGGTATTCCATTTTACCTTGAAAATTCAATTAAATAATTTTAGATTATAGGTCTAGTAATAAAAATCAATTGGTTTAAGACTACTGGTATAATAAGTAAACATGGTTTTTATTGATTTTATCAGTTGTGACTGTTTTGCAACTGTAGACAGAGAGGTGATAGAATCTTGACAATTTATAATTTTTGTCATGTATATGTGTTAAAAACCATTCATTCACTTGTTAAAGGGTATTAAGGCAGATTTTATTAAAGCAAGGAGGGGCAATGAGGTTTTGCCATATGGGGGAGAAAGGGAGCTCATCTCCAAATACAACAAAGAAAAGTAGGAAGGAAGAGCAGATGAGGGTTAGTGATTGGAAAATTACTAAGAGGAAACATTGGGTAAGCAGGCATTTGGGCTAAACCGACCTAGCCTGATTTTGGCTGAAACAGGCCTGGGTGATTGGCTGGCACTGGAGGGGATGGTAAAACATAAGGGATCTGATTAGCTATTGAGGGTGATCAGATATTTTGGATATTTGGCTAACCTAACTTCACAGCTTTCTTACAAAAACATTAAAGCATAGTTGAAAGAAAGCTTGGAGGAGCCTGATTTGAGTTTGGTTGACAGAAAATCTTGTTTCATTGTTCATAAAAAGAAAATAGCTTCTTTTACCTCTTATTCTCAGCCAAGTGTCCCCATCCAAGTGCCATCTGCCACCTCACCTCCACTTTGTGTATATTTTCTTGTATGTACATCAACATTTTTATGTTGGCATGTAAATCCCTTTGATGATCTAGGTCAGGAGTCAGGAAACTAAACCGCATGGATCACATTAAACTATTTCTTGTTTTTGTAAAGTTTTATTGGAGTGCATTCATGCACAATTGTTTATGTTTTATCTAAGCTGCTTTCTTGCTATAATGGAAGTAGTAATTGTGATAAAGATTGTATGTCCCTCAAAACCTAAAATATTACTCTTGTGATTTGTCAAAAAATGGCTACCCTCTGTCCTAAACCAATACTTCCATTTCAACTTAATTTTCTTTGTCCCAAAATCTTATTAAAATGAGTCAATCATGGAGTCTAAAATCACACCATTTCCTCTATCTTTTTGGTACTTTGCACATGCAAATAGTTTTACCTCAATGAACCCGTTCCTTTTGCAAATCAGTATCAGAAGCCATATTCATTTCAAGGCCTAACTTGAATTCCAAGTCTAACATCCTTCCATTGAAATTGAGCTCCCCTTTTTCTAAACTCCCATGACATTTACTTTTGCAAATTATAACATTTGCTACATCCTGTTATGTGTTAGAATTATTTGTGCATACATTTCATATCTCTCATAAATCCATTAGCTTTCTGGAAGTTATTACTAGGAATTAGTAATCCAACTTTCTTCTTTATTTTTCTTGCAATTAAAAAAATATTGTTGTTCAAATACAGTTGTCTCCATTTTCCCACTACTGCTTTCCTCTGCCCCACTACCTCCTACCCTCAATCCTACCCCACTTTGGCTTTGTCCATGGGTCCTTATACACATTCCTTGATGACCCTTCTCCTTCTTTTCCTCTTCATCCCCTCCTCCCTCCCCTCTGGTTCCTGTCAGTTTGTTATTTATTTCAGTGGTTTTGGTTATATTTTGCTTGTTTTTTAATTTTCTTGATTAGAACCCTAGCACATAAACATTTTTAGAGCTGATAGATACTTTAGAGTTCATATGTTTCATAATAAGAGTTTAAGAGATACATGTAGATTTCATGATGGATTAAATAATAGAAAAAAAGGGGCTGAGAGACATGTGAAATACACATGGTCTCACTAATTGGAACAATAGAAGACAAAAGAATGTACCCAAATCCAAGAATAGGAGTCTGACATGATCCCTTGTGGACACTTCACTGAGATCCAAAGGGGGAATGGTAACTGAAAATCATGCTAATACATATATTTTATCAAAACCTTTGAATGATAAAGAGGATGATCAAAAGTGGAGAGCTGTCAAACTTTCTCAAAGATGGAGCCACTCTTGCCCAGGGTGTAAAGTCAACAAACTGAAACTTAATAACCTTTGTGTCCCTATAAATGCTCCACTTGACTAGAATTGCAGCCATTACCCAAATGTCAAGCTAACTCTGGACCTTCTTCTGCTAAACCGGGTTAGCTCTGCAGTCCCAGCCAGTTACAAATTTTCTGTTTGTCTCTTCTTCATTCTTTAATCTTTATCCCGTAAAAGTTTCTTGCTCTTCCATCTTATTTTGCACTTCTCCAAAAGTAGACTATCCACTTTGTTAAATAAATAAAGTTTGTTTGTATCACCAAATCTTGTTCTCATTTGTTCTTTTAACATTAGTGCCTTTTTTGTATATGAGGGTCATAACAATTAAATGGGATAATGTATATAAGAGCCCAATACACTGCCTGCAACATATAAACAACTCAATAAAAAGCAGTTACCATTTTTATTGGAAAAAATAGAAATAATGCTTACTACTGTATAAGCACTCAATAAATAAATCAATGAACATCATTTTGATTTAATAAATATAGTTTGATTGCTGAAATAATTTAACAAATAAAATGTTAATGACTAACCTGTGAAAAATGTTGACCGTATTACTAGAAAATTTTGCCCAGTCCTTTGATCTCAAATAAAGATAACTAGAGATGATATTTTCCCATATCACTATAAAAGTCCAGACTACTTTTAAATAATTGTTTAAAATTTAACAAGTATTTTTAAATAACATCACTATATTTATTATTTATCATAGCTTGAAATAAAGCATAAACTAATTATAAAACAAATGCTTGATTTTTGTGCATAAACAATAAGTTTTACTTCCATATCAACACAACAAAAATATCTTTTAAAGGTATAAAGTTCTGGTACCTAAGTGCCCATCCATAAATGAATGGATCAAAAAATTATGGTGTATTTACATGATGGAATACTATTTAGCAGGAAGGAAGAAGGAGCTCCTACACTTTGCAACAGCATGGATGGATCTGGAGAGCATTATGTTAAGTGAAATATGCCAGGCAGTGAAAGACAAATACCACACCATCTCACCTATAAGTGGAACCTAATCAACAGAACAAACAAGCAAGAAAAATATAACCAGAGACATTGAAATTAATAATAAATGGACAGTAACCAGAGGGGAGGTGGGAGAGGTAAAGGGAGACGGGTTTTCAGGAACATGTATAAAGGACACATGGACAAAACCAAAGGGGGGTATGATCAACAGTGGGAAGTGGGGATGGCTGGGGTAGTGGGGAGTGGTGGAGAGAAAATGGAGACAACTGTGCTTGAACAACAATTAAAAAGTGTGAAACAAAAGAATTCCGGTACTTAAATCAAATAAAACTTTGCAATAAATTATAACTAAACTTTGCAAATAGAATGCTAGGTTTATATTTAAAAGATCACTTAGATTTCTATAAAATTAGCTACCCTTTAGATTTTCATTAAAATCCAGCCTATTTTCTTCATTAAAATAAATCTTTTGCTTAAGCACAACTTAGCCATGTTTTCTGTTATTGTCCACGTCACCCACTCAATTACCCACACTTAATGGATCTAAATGAAATTAATATCTATTAAAGGTAATCCTCAACTAATTACCCTCACTGTTCTGTTCATTCTGATAAGACTTTTTGATTAGTCTCATAAGGGAAAAGTGTTCCAAACACTATGTAGCTCTTATGTGATGTTATTAACTTTGTTCAGTATCTTCCTATTTATAGTGTAGACTGCAGTACACAGGGAGAATTACCAAAGACTTTGTTTTCACAATGTTATATTCTCCTTGAATTCTATCTGGTTACACATGAACACTATTTTTTTATATATATTTTTAAATTGGTTTGTTTCTTTGTGTTTAGTGGATATGTATTATTCCTGTTTGGAAATATGAGTCAGAAACTCAAGACTCTCTCTAATAATGGGGTTATTATTAGACAGCATGTGTCAATAAAAGAAACTAAACAATTACAGGACCCAGAGATAGTTAGAGACCCAGTTATCCCCCCCAAAAGGAAACATAGTTGATGGCTTTGGAGAGAACCAGGGCTCTCCAAAATGGAAACATAGTGGGTTTGTACTTTGAGGGTCCCCTAATCACAGTAGGAGTTGTTGAAGCTCACTTAAGTTCACTAAATTAATATGATTTAACAATTCTCTCCCTATCTTTGTCCTTGAATCTCCTATTCTGTCCTTACTTATAACTCAATGATCTTATAAGTATATCTCTGGTTCAAATTCCAAAGAAGAATCTACTAGTCTCTTTTTTAAATTTATTATTAATTAGGTAGGGCTTTCATTTAAGGCTGATAGTCATTGATAAACTTATATTTTGACTTGATTAACCTATATTTTGACTAACCTAACTTTAGAGATACCAGTCTCATTTGATAGATAGTGGATAGGTAACTTTGCCTAGAATTGCTTTCTAGTCGGGTTTGGGAATACATTGGTTTCCCTCAGAAAAGGGCAGTGTGAACTGAAGTCTTCATGGTCATCCTCTTTAAATCTGCTTTATTGAATTTGAGCCAGAGAAGAAAGTTAGGAATTAGAATGTATTTCAATGTCTGCTCAGTGTCCTTCTGGCTATTTTTAGAGTACAGATTTCCATGCATTGGTCAGTGTCAATACTGCAAAATAGAGGAGGAATGGGGACCAAAAATGCATTAATATTATGTAGGGCTAGTGTGTAGTCTCAGTTTCCAGCAAAGGTGTATTAGTCAGAGTTCTCCAGTAAAACAGTACCTTTAGGGTAGATGTTTATATGGGCAAACATTGGTTTACAGTTGTGAGTGTGCAAAACAGAGAGTTAATAAGCTATTGTAATAATCATAACCTGCATTCCTTTTTCTATATGAATAACTCTAAAAATACTTTTGCCCACCCAATGTAGATGTAAGTGTAGATGTAAATGTAGATGTAGATGTAGGTGTAGGTATAGGTGTAGATATATAGATATGAAAGGAGGAAGGGAGAGAACTGAGCATACATAGGAGCAGAGATGAGCAAAAGCATTAGAATCTGGAGATCTGCAGTTCTTAGTCCCATTTCCTCCTAATGGCCAGCTTTGGTCTATCCTTTTGGATCTATAAAATGTACCGTTACCCTCATAGTAAATTATTTTTATGAACTAGTTGAAGTCCAATCTTGCTTACGTGCAAAACTAAAAAAAATTCTACTCAGTTCAGGTAGGACAATATATCAGATGGCTCAATGTGGAAGCAGCAAGCCTTGCAATAAACCTTTAACTCAGCATGGAGGCATAGTCCACTTTCTCATTGCCAAAAATAACAGCAAGAGAATCTCCAAGAGGGCCCAGCAGTACACTCAATACTACTGTAGAAAGGAGGTCCCTTTAAAAATGGAACTTAGGGAATAAGACTGAGCTGCAGACTGTCACTTCTCTTTAGTGTAAGAAATATCATATCTTTATATTAGACTGGTAGGACTGTAATTTACTGAGCAAGTTTATGCTACTTTTCTCCTTTGAGGTTTTTGTTGAAATTAATTTGAAGGAAGATATTGATAAAAGCCTCAATAATATACACTTGGTTATGTTTGTTATTAGGGCAGGGAAGAGTAATGGGAGAAAATGGGGACAACTGTAATTGAACAACAATAAAAAAAGAAATAACAATATCTGAATTTAGATTAAAAATAAAAGTTTGCTTACTACCATCTTAAATGTGCAGGATGATTTTATTACATATATTTTTGCACACATTTATAAAGTTTTCCTCATTTGTTAAAATACTTAGCATTCAAAAGACTGTAACAAAATGGGCTCCATTTTACCCTAAAGCATTACCACTCCACACTAAAAAGTAATAAAGCTGTTTAAATGAAAGTGAAACTGGCTCCTTGAGGTTATTCTATTTTGTATAAAACATACTAATAGGTATTTAGCTGGGTTGATATAACTGCTTCAGTATAAATTAAAACCTAAGCAAAGGAAAATATTAGCTTTGCTTTGACTCTAAATTCAACTTGCATAGAAAAATGGGTGCTTACTCCAAGCCAAGCACTATGTAAAGTCAATGAAAAAAGATAAAGGCAACATTAGCACCCTCCTGTAACAGGGTACAGCCAAAGAGGGATTTGTAATGGGGCATAGAACTCAGGGTGTCCAGGAAATATTAAAAATATAGGATGTCCTCACCCTTATAAGTCTGAACTGAGGGATGGGACACATGGAGTGAGGCCTTTGAGAGTTGTTTTGCATAGCAACAGTTTTGCAAATAACCTCAGGAATAGTCATTTAACACATCTATAACTTTTAACTGGTTTCATGGATATGTTAAATGGCTGTGGCCATGCTTTGAGCCAGGGGGATGGGAGTGACTTGACCCATGACTTAATTAGGAGGCAATTCCCCCTGGTTACAGCACCTGCATGAGAGCTTGGAGATGACTCCAAGCCACAGAGCCACACCTGCGCAGACTTACTATGGCAGCCCAGAAAAGCTAGAAAAATATGGGAATGCTAGCAGGTATAGCCAATTGTGGGAGGAGTTGGAAATGGGGATGCAGAGGAAGATTGGCTCTGGGATTTAAACCCAGGCATGGCAGCCATGCATGTTGGAACAACAGGGCTTTGGGTGCTCCTTTTGCCATATGGCTTAGGAAGCAGGAGAGACCTTGCAGAGAAGGAAAGGGGTGAAAGTACTCTTGCTGGTGGGTCAGGAGAAGGTGCCATTTGGGTTTGGATTAAGAACTGTAGATCGAGGCGGCAACACAGCTGATGGTGCTGGGAACCTCAGGAGGCCTGCCAGCTGAGCATGGATTACTGGGAAGAATGGGGGCTACCCAAGCCACAGACTTTTATTGCTTCTCCTGAGATATGGTACCCTACTGGGCAAAGGGGGGAAGGAAGGACTGTGTGTGTTTGTGGATGTTTTAAGAGATTTGGGGATTTTTAATGAAGACATTAAGTCATTACTCTAAGTCTGTATAACTTTTGAATAAATAATTCCTTTCCTTTTCACCAATCTTTGGCATTGAGTAGTGGGCAAGGCAAACCTAGTACAGGGGACCTCAGGAGCAGGGGGGGATCCATTTGGTAATAGTATCTTGCCCCTCCCTGATGGGTCTGTTCTGTAACATTCCAGCAGTACAGCAGTTTAGGAGAAGATTCAGACCAATTAATGACCTAATTATCAATATAATCTTAAGTGAATCAATAAGAAGAATAAAATATTATAGGAATAAAAGTAAATTATAACTTTTGAATTCTACTGAAACTGAAATATTCTAGAAATTGCATGTTTCCCCATAATCCTTTGCTATTCTAATAATATTCATCATAATGATAGATATTCATATTTAAAAATTTATATGATATAGCCTCTCCAAATACTTAAATCAAAAACTATTTTTTCATAGAATAAAAACATTTCTCAACATTAAAACCTACACAGTATTTTATATTCCAATATTTTTTAAGAAAATAGTTGCATTATATGTGGGGGGGGGGACTAGAAAGTGGGACTATGTTGAGGGTATCATGTTCTTTAAACTTGAAGAAAAATTATTAAATGCCCACAATTAAGATAAATTATTTACATGTTTTCAGACACAAAATCTTTGTGATCCAATAATGTGGATGATTTTACTTGACTTTCATTTGAATTTCTTTCTTACTTGACCTTGATTTCCTTGATCTTCTTCAATACCCAATGTGGTAGGCAATGCAATGACCCCTCCAAAGATGTTTATGCCCTTATCCCTGGAGTCCACAAATGTATTACCTTACATGGAAAAGGGACCTTGGTGATTAATATCTAGGAGCTTGAAATAGAGAGATTATTCCAGAATATTTGGGTTGCCTAATTTATCAAATGAATCTTAAAAGTGGAACAGGGAGGCAGTAGAGTGGATCACAGATATGAATAAGTCATGAGAAAAAAGCAACCAACTATTACTGGCTTTGAAAATGGAGGAGGGAGCCACGAGCCAGGAAATGCAGACAGCCTCTAGAAACTGGGAACAGCCGTCAGCTGACACCCTCAAGAAACTGGGGCTTCAGTCTTACAACCGCAAAGTTTGCACTTTAAAGAGATTGCATTCAGTTCCTAGAGAAGAACCAGGTAGAACATATAACTATCAAAGGTATACAAGAAAGAAATACAAGTTCCTCAAAAAGCACTTTTGTTTCCTAAGGGCAGAATTTTTACAATAACTACAAGCCTTTTGAAGTGAGTATGGGGAGTTCTTGGATTGGTAAAACATAGGTGGGTTTCTTCTATTTTGGTAAAGACTGAATTTGTAAGACAAGTTGTACAAATTGTTCTCAATTTGTAAGAATTTGTTTTCAATTCCTCAAAGAATTGGTTTGTAACCTGAATTATATCAAAGCATTGACCCACCTATACAACTACAATATCTTCAATATGCTTCTTTATATCAGGGAGAAGATCTTCCACTGAGTAGAAATCAGGGTTCCTATGCTCTGAGGTTAGAGGCTTTTGTCTTTATTTTTCTCAAGTCCTCCTGTGGTTTATGCTGTGGACTTACCCTGAGGCTTTGTGAGTTCTCTAACAGCTGCCAACCATTGCAGACACCCAAGGGAATTAACCACTTCACGTTTTCATTATCCCAGAACCTTCCTGAGAACTTCAGTAACCCCCAGAATCTTTCTAGGATCCAGAATATTTCTTGGAATCTTAATAAACTCTAGGATTTTCTCAGGAAACCATAACATTTCTGGCATATGAATACACACACACACACACACACACACACACACACACATTGAGCAGTCACACACAGGAGAGTGGAGCTCAAATCCAAGACAGACTTCCCCTTGGTCATGAGTAATGACAGAGAAACAGAGAACACTCAAAGGGTTCAGCTTGCATGTCACCTGCTGCATCTGGTCCTGGGGGCACTGGCAGTCAGCTTCCAATCCCATCTTCATCACCAAAAAAACTGTTTAAAAATGATTAAAGAAGGCAATTTAGGTAATGCAAACAAACTTGAAGACTTCCTGAAGTGGACAGTCTCCTTTCCGAAAACTGCAAAATGGTGGGGGGAGGCAGAAAGCTTTCATATCATAAAGAATAAAGAACAAGGAAGGGACAAAGAGAAATTACTTTATTGGCTGCGGTGAGAAGACCCGTAGTTATCTTGGTGTTCAGGAATGAGCTGACTGAGTATATGGCATGTCTGGTCAAGCAAAACATTTACACGGACTTCAAAATTATCTATGTTTCATTTTGCTGACATGGCACCCCAGGCAGGAATGACCCTGTCCTGAAACTAGAATGGTATTTCCACAACAGCCATTCAGCTGGTAAAAAGCATTTGGCACAAGTCACTAAAGAGGAAGCTTTTAAAGTAGTAATTCAAATCTAGTCTACCTATACAACCTTTTGGCAGTTTCTTAAAGTCAACCTGGAGAGACTTGCTGTTTTTAAGATGCTGTAAATTGTGAATAATTTTCCTATGAGCAAATAAATTATTTTATGATTATGAGACATTTGACTTTGACAGTTCTACTTGTAACACTCAGATGCAAATAAGTTTGAAATAACATCAATAACAGATTATCAGTGCCATTGCACTAGCAAGGTCGAGTAGTGAGACAAAAACTAGAGGGTATTTGTCTGAGAAATTCACACTTGCCCAGACAATCCACACTGCATTAATTGCTGTTAAAAAGGAAGAGACCACATGCCACCATATTTAGATCTGTCATTTGCTTACATTGATTTTACACTTTACAATTGCCAGTATTCTGTTCTAAACCAGTTGAAGACAAAAGCTATTCCTTAATGCTACCATATGGATTACTTGTTAAATTAACATTTTCTTTATGCATTAATCCAAAGTGAAAGATTTAATCATCTTTGCTTTTCTTGAGTTTCATATTCTGAGTTCAGATTCTGCAGTAGGTGGTCTATTGGGTTTAAATTTGAACTGGAAAATGTTTTCATGGAAAGGTTTTCTACGTACAAATTACATGATGTAACTCAGGAAAACAAAATAGGAAGCTTTCTCAAAATTGTGAGCATATTATATAATTCTTAATGTATAATATATTAGCTTGCTAAATAAATAAGCAACACTAATTGTTTATTTCAAAAGGGCCACTGGAGAAGAGATGCTTTGGTCGAACTTTTAGTTTTGCCTTTACTTTTTGAAAAAAAAAAATATCCAGCCCCCAAAATATCTGGGCAATGTATTTGGAGGATAAATCAAGGGCCAACCAATGAAGTAACCAAAGAGTAATTTGTAGTTCTTTAATATTCTAGGAAGAATAACAAAAATAAATGGAGAGTATTATATATTAAGTGAAATAAGCCAGTCGGAGAAAGACAAACGCCATATGATTTCACTTGTATGTGGAATCTAATAAACAAACTGAACAAACAAGCAAAATAGAGACAGACTCGTAGATGCAGAGCAGGACGACAGCTCTGGGAGGGGGGTTAGGAGGTAGAAGAACTGAGCGAAAATGAAAAAAGATTCATGGATATGGACAACAGTGTGTTGTTTGTGGGAAGATAGCTTAAGGGGGATAAATAATAACAGAAAAAGTACAATAAAAGTAAATTTTAAATAAATAGGCAAAAATCTCTATATAATCTTGTCCAACCTATAAAATTCATATATTTTATTTTCCTCAATATTCTATCATCACTTACTAGTTTTTATAAATTAAAATATTTATTCAATGTTTATTTACTGATACTGTATGATAGTGATGAACTAGAGAGATTGATTTTCTGAATCATATGTTGAATCATACAAGAGATTAAATTAGTCAGAATAATATATTTTACACAGATTTTTGTGTTTAAGTCCTGTAAATTGGTAGTTCAATTATATAGTAAATGGTATGTTTCTGTAATTGGTTTTTAAACATGCAGCTATTCTTCTATTAATGGCAACTCATGTCAGCTTCCTGAATTGCCACTGCTTTTTTTAAATTTTATTTTTAAGTCAATTTTTCTGCATTCTTTACTCTTAAATAGATTTAGGATTAGTTATAACATGTTAAAATTATATCTCATATTCTCTGGTAAAATTCTACTTATATATTTGCTGATGTAACAACTTTCTGGGCTAAAACTGAAGGGGGAGTACATCCAACAAAAGTAAAACAAATAAGTCTGACATAAAGTAGTTGTACTAAAATGCCAAAATAAATTAATGTGTTCTTTTGTTATCATTAATTTTAGTATTTCAAAGCACTATTTTTGTTTTCATTGTGTTTTTAAACACCTTGCTGACATTTAAATGCTTGTTTCCTAAAGTTTATGTGATAACTAAACTGTACTTGTGAGAATGGGAAAGAACAGTTGAAGGGGTCCTTGGAAACAATTGAAGATGTCTTTTTATATGCAATCTTTGGAAGCTTAGATTTATTACAAAAATATATGTCATTTTCTCCAATTTTTTGGCCAGATTAGAACTGGAAGCTGTAGTGACAGCATTTTGAAAGTGATGTATATACACAAGTTAAAATTTTCAAAAGGAGGGGTATTTTTTGGTTGAGTGTGCTCTTTTGATTATTATAAAATGCGCTGACAAAGTGAGAAGCTGGAAACACTGGAGCTGCTGTCTTATGTGTAGATGATGTGTCACACCTCCTGGCAGCCTCAAGTGCTGAAATCAGTTGCTCAGT
The DNA here is from genome assembly GCF_004126475.2 of Phyllostomus discolor. Taxonomy (NCBI): domain Eukaryota; kingdom Metazoa; phylum Chordata; class Mammalia; order Chiroptera; family Phyllostomidae; genus Phyllostomus; species Phyllostomus discolor. The sequence continues at coordinate 156,455,307 of NC_040905.2, read as the reverse complement.
TTTCAAAGCGTATTAGCCATGTGAATCATTGAACATCTGGTCTCTGACATTTTCAAGTTGAAAATTAGTTCTAAGTGTAAACTCTAAGTTTTGACTTTGATTTTTGAGTATCCCTATATTTTTAGTCTTAGCTGTATCAAATTACTGTTCTTACCTGTATGCATTCTGTACATGCTGGTAGAAACATCACTGAAGAATATATAATGGATAGAGTACAATGATTAATATCCAAAAGTTTATAGGCTTATTCTAGTAAAGAATTTATGATTTTAGTATTCTTTCCCAAAACAGTGGTTCTCAGCCTCTTTGAGATTGTGATTCTTTTTAGAATATGAAAGTTATAGAACAGCATTGTCCAATAGATATGTTAGTCACATATTAACATTAAATATTCTAGCATCTACATTAAAAATTAAAAAAGAGATAAATTAAATTATATTAAGTACTATAGTATATGTAAAACCTTATATATATGATGGGGCCCTTAAAAAATGAAACTATCTTCTAGAGGAGGGAGAGTTCCTTGCAGTACAGTTCCCTGCTAGGTGAGTGTTCTAGGAACCCATCTGTAACAGTATACCAGCTGGCATTGTTGTGAGAGGCTGTATCTGGCTCCAGTGGATGTTTTTTGAAGATTCTTTCAGTGTGTTTGCCATTTCATAATGGGTGATTTAAGAATACACCTGCCCAAACTACCCATCCCCAGATGAAAAAAAAATGAAGGGAAATGTTTTGCTGGTGTGGAAGAGATGAAACGAAAAACAGCAGAAGCACTAAAAGGTATCCAAGTTGATGGATTCAAACACTGTTTCAATCAGTGCAAAAAAAAAAATCTCAGTAGGTGTATTTCATCAACCGGAGGATATTCTGAAGATGACTGAAGTTTAAACATGTAAGAATAAATACATACTTTTTCTAAATAAAAGTCAGGTTTTTTGTGCCCCCCTCATATAACCATATATGTATAACATATATATATATATAAAACATTAGCATCTCAGATCTTAATCTATTTAGAAATAATTTATAAGATTTTAATTTTTATACAGATTCTTCAAAATAAAAAATGTATTTTATAATTACAGCACATATCAAATCAGACACTATAGTTTCATTGGATATATTATCTGTATTCATATTTCATAAAATTTATGGTTGAAGAAATATCCACATATACAAGTTGTTTCAAACATACTGAAGTATTTTCCAATTAATTAATGAACACCCCCAAATCATTTTCCTTTAATATTATACACACATTGACAAAACAGGTTAATGTATTTTTAGAAAATTGGTTTAATTTTAAAGCAAAACATTGCTTTCAAGATTACATCTGCCCAGTTCCGGCTGGTGTCAGGGCACATGGTTGGGTTGTGGGCCAGGTACCCAGTGGGGGAACGTGTGAAAGGCAACCACACATTGATGTTTCTCTCCTTCTTTTTCTCCTTACTTTCCCTTCCCTCTAAAAAATAAATAAATAAAATAATTCTTTAAAAAGATTACATCTTTCCAAGTTAAGTAAATTAATTAACTCTTATGTTAATTACTTTATAATTAAAAGAATCATTATAAATAATGAAAAGCAACTCTAAATATATTAATAGTAACAAAACTCTTCAAATTTTTCTTATAGATCTTATAATCAATTGGTATTATACTACCAATTATGATTAATATTCTGCATGTTGATTGAGGTAAAAAAGTAAAACCAGTATCAGTGATTGGTACTATGGAAAGTTTCTATTTTATCATGTTGTATTACCTGTTTAAGTCATGAATAAATTTTCCTTTTCTGAGATTCAAATTTACCTCATTTATGTGCACTATGATAATGGTGTAGAATTATATATCACAAAGACATTTCTTTGTCTTTGACTATTGAATATTCTGTTTCAAAGAAATAAGAATTATAGTTAGTACTACAATAAATATTTGAAAACCTTTTCCATGAACTAAAACAATGAATATAAGCATAGAATAATTGAAGATCATTAAATTCAATGTCTTCTATTTATTAGTTGTTTTATAAACTGATGATGTTTCACAGCGTCTGAATGCATATAACAAATGATTAACAGTGATATTCATGACAGCTTTCAAAGAATCTGCTTCATAAAACATGTTAAATTTTCAATGTGTTCCTATAATATTAAAAGCAAAAAGAGAATTACCAATCTCTTCTTTTACAGTTTCTATATATCCAGATCTTTCAGCTAACATAACTGGTGCAGCATACACTATGATTGAAACTAATTTTTCTTTTTAGTGCAATTCTTTCTTGACTGATATAAAAACACACACAAAAAAATCTATCTCACAAATGTGATGTCTTAGGCTAAAAATGACATACTTCTTTGTGAATTTTGAAGCTTTTGAGATAAGAGGAATTCACAAAATAAGTGCTGGTGCCTTCAATAAAGATATTATTTGTAATTTTAAAAAAGTTAAATCAATTTGTCTTTGCTATGGTTAGAAAGTTTGAAATACTATGGATTTTTGCTTTATGACTCAAAGATTATTTACTTTTTGGAAAATAATACTTTTAGATTTTTCATAGTTTCTAACAAAATTTTCATTCCCGAAATTTCTTTTACCATCTTTCTGGGCAATAATGATGATCTGTTTTATGCAAGAATTCAAGCAATTTTATAACTTACCAAAATTACCAGCTCAACACTTTTAAAAATCATTTAAAATTTTTGTTGGATACTGAATTCTAATTTCAGGAAATTCATTGACTTTTCTTTTTACTTGTAAGAAAGCTTATCAAATTCACTATAACTGTTGAAGATGTCTCTTAATGTTCTTTAGTCTCTTTCATCGCTATGGAAAGTTCAGAATAATCTTTTGTTTTGTACTGCTTCAGTGGACTGCATTCCTCCTTACTGTAAATGTATGCCTCAGCCAGGGTCTTGTTTCACTCTTCTAGTCATTACACTGGTCTCAGCACCTCCACTCAATTCATCAGTGCCTTACTTTTGTCTTAATTTTTAATAATTTTATTCTTTAGTCCTTTAAACTACAAAAAATATGTACCTTATAATTAAAATAATGCATATTTCATTTTAATGACAAATTATAATTTACATAGGTTTTACTTCAACTCATACTCACTTCTAGAATATTAAAATAAACACATTACAATAGTATATATACAGGGAAAAATAAATTGAACTAAATCAAACTGTTGACACTAACTTAATGATATATTTATATGTAACTTCAGAAAGAGTAAAGTCATTCCCAAAACAAAACAGTAAAATCTGACACACTAGATAAAGTGAAATTAAATCCTACTGTAACAAAGTTTTGGTTAATGAAAAAAAAATTATACTGCCTCAACATTTAAATTAAATTTAATTTAATTAAAATTAAATTAAACCTTTGTTCTTCCATCACACTATTCATATTTCAAATGCTCAATATCCATATGTGCCCATGGGTCTGATTTTATTATTTATAACTATATAATCTTTTCACAGAATTATGCAATACATGCAACATATGATGAAAATCCCTAAAATAAGGAATTATTGTAAAAGTTTAGATAGATTCTATAAAGCAAAGTCATTATTTAAGATATTTTTATGTTAATTATTTATGATTTCTTATATTTTTTCTCAATACTGTATCTTTTATACTTCATTAACCACAGAGCAAAAGTGGTGATGAAGAGGAGGAAATTAGGGTCTCAAATTTAGTTTTATACTGAAAATGACTTTAAAATATTGAGATTTCAGTGAATAAATTCCAAAGCCTTTATAATATTAAGGTATTTCCTATCTATACCCAATTTGTTGCAAGTTTTTGTAATGAATGGAATTGAATTTTTCAAATGCTTTCCTGCATCTTTTGACATGATCATATGATTTTTATCCTTCATTCTATTAAATAACATCCCACCTTTATTAATTTTCATGTTGAACTATCCTTGTATTCAAGGAATAAATTTCACATGATCATGTGTATGATCTTTTTTAATGCGCTTTGATTTGGTTTGATACTATTTTCCTTATAATTTTTGAATCTATATTTTTCAGAAAAAAATTTTTTTTGTATTATCCTACCTAACTTTTTTTCCAGGATAATGTTGACTTTGGGAAATAAGTTTGATAAGTTTCTTTTTCTTTAATTTTTTGGAAGACCGTAAAAAGTTTTGACTTAATTCTTCAAATGTTTGGTAGAATTGAACAAAATCCATACTGTTTCTAAACTCTTCTTTGTTATAAAAATTTGAGTACAGATTAAATCTCGTTACTAATTATTGGCATGTTAAAATTTTTAATTTCTTCATGATTCAGTCTTGGAAAGTTATTTATGTTTGTAGAAATTTATCCAATTTTTGTGCATTGTTCAGTTTGTTGGTATGTAATTGTTCATAGTATGTCATGATCCTCTGTATTTTAGAGAAATCAGTTGTAATGTCTTCTCTTTCTTTTATTATTTTATTTGAGTTCTCTTTCTTTTTCTATTCAACATGGCACTAGAAGTCCTAGCCTGAATGATTATGATTAGCCAAGAAAAAGATATAAGAGGCATCTAAATTAGAAAGGAAGAAATAAGTCTAGTTATTATGTAACTAGGCTTATTGTGGCAATCATTGTGTGTGTGTGTGTGTGTGTGTGTATTCATGTTGCACACCAAAACTAATAAAATGTTTTGTGTCGATTGTGTCTCAATTTTTAAAACAGAGAAGAAAAAGAAGAAATAAACTCATCTCTGTTTGCAGATGACAATCTTATATATTAAAAAATCCTTAAACACTCCACTAAAAACCTATTAAAACTAATGAATGATTTCAGTTAAGCTTCAGGATATAAAAGAAGCATGCCATATGTGTTGTGTTTCTAACAACAAACTAACCAAAAAATAAAACCTTAATATTTACAATAGCATCAAAATCTACAAAATATTTAGCAGTTTTTTTAATAAAGTACCAAGCAGGAAAAAGATCTGCTTGATGTAATTATAATACATTGAGGAAAAAAATGAAAACACATAAGATACCAACAAATGAAAAGATATCCTTGTTCATGAATCAGAACAACTAATATTGTTAAAATGTCCATACTACCCAAATGTTATTTGAGTTTTGATAGAGGTTGTGTTGTATTTATAGGGTAGCTTCAACACAATCCCTATCAAAACTCAAATAACATTTTTCACAGAAAAAAATAAAAGCATTCCTAAAATTCATATGAAATCCAAAAAGACACTCAATAGCCAAGCAATCTTATAAAAAAAGAAAAAACCTGGAGACATCATACTTCCTGATTCCAAGCTCCATTATAAAATTACAGTAATCAAAGCCATATGGTACTTGTATAAAAATAAACATATAAAACAATGATAAAGACTTGAGAGACCAGTTAAAAAATGAGACATGTCTCCAAAGAGGACATACAGGTGGCCAATAGACATATGAAAATATGTCCAACATCACTAATCATCAGAGAACTGCAAATTAAAACCACAATAAGATACCATCTCACACCTATCAAAATGGCTACCATCAGTAAATCAACAAATAAGTGCTGGTAAAAATGTGGAGAAAGAGGAACATTTTTGCACTGTTGGTGGGAATACAGATTGGTGCAGCCACTGTGGAAAGCAGTATGGATGGAGATAGATACCTCAAAAAATTAAAAATGCATCTGGCTTTTGACGCAGCAATCCCACCTCTGGGAATATATCTAAAGGAACTCAAATTACTACTTCAAAAGAATATAAGTACCACTATGTTTCATTGCAGCATTATTTACAATCACCAAGACATGGAAATAGCCCATGAATACATGAGTGGATAAAACAACTATGGGAGGAGAGAGAAGATGGTGGCCAAGTAGGTGGAAGCTGAGTCTTCTTGCTCTTGCCCCAGTTTGGATACTCAGGGGGTCTTCTGACAAATAAACTGAACATTCAATGTAATCTAAGATGATATGAAGTTTGGAAGGCAAGGAGTACAGAAGATGCTTCACAATAGGTGGTAAGGAGATTTTATAGGTTGAAAGGGAAATACCCTATACATGGTGCCTGAAGCCACAGAGAGCCTAGACAGAAATCACAACTTTGTTATTCCTTCCCCTCCATGACATAGAACCCCCAGACCCGGGCTGGGAGTGACTTGGATACACAAAGTCAGTGAGATGCAGGCTACACACACACACACACACACACACAGCAAAGAGCACACCCATAGCTCAGCAGCAAAAGCCCACAAGGAGAATCCTAAACAGGGGGATTCCATCTGTACCTGAGTCAGGCAGAGGCAGGCTACAGTCAGCTGTGACTATGAGGAACTTTAGGGATTTTGGAGAAGTGGTATGTATGGACTTCAGGAGAAAGAAAGAGAAATGCCTGAAAGACCCATTTTGAATTTCTCTCAGGGAGACAAAATACACTGGTTCCTAGAGCCCTGTTACGCTGAGGCCAGCAAAGAAGGGAACTCAGAAATTGGTGCATCAAAGGGGAACCAGGGCCCTTCCCAGCCTTGGATTACATAGAGAGCTGCCACCGGCACCAAGCAGGAAAGAGCTGACCCTCTGACACAGTTCTGCCTCTCCCTTGAAACAGACAGCTAGTTCATCAGAAACTGTACATAATTGGAAATAAGCTGGGGCAGACCAAGATGGGTGGTGCAGGGGCAGGGGCAATGCACCCACAATTTTCTCAGAAGGCTAGAGTCCCACCCTCCCAAATGCAATAGACGTTCCCTTTAAATGAAGGTGAAAGTGGTACAGCTGGTGCCGTCAGAAATGGGATAACCTACACCTGGACCTTGAGCTGATAAAAAGCCAGAGATAGATCCAGAAAGAGAAGGCAAACACCAAACTCTGCTGAGATGAATTCCACCTTGTTCTTCAGAATTTACATTATTATTTTTCTTTATTTCACATAGCTTTTTAATGTTTCTTCTTTTGCTTCAATTGTATTCCAACTAATTCACTATTATTTGTCTTCTTCATTCTATGTAGGTTTTTTCATTTTATTTTTATTTCAAATTTCACATTGTACCCCACCCTTGACTTACTATATTTTGCCTTCTCCTGCCCTTTCTTATTTTTGTTGTAAATTTTATTTTCTCCCATGTTTTGCCCTGTTCCCATTCCGTACTCTTACAATTTCTCCTCTCTCTATTCTCTCAAAATTATTTTCCTTCCTTTCATCAGTTCACATTCTTTCCCCCTTTTTATAATATTTTTATTTTCTTTCCACCTTTATAAATTAAATCTTGTTTGGTGTGAATATTATGGTTATTGCTGTTCTTCTTCAATTGCATTCCCATTTGCTCACTATTTTTATTTCATATCTCATAGGTTACTCTCCCCCTGTCTTACTTCATTTTGCCTTCCTCCTGCCCTTGCTTATTTGAGTTTGGAATTGTATTTTTCCCTTCCTTAACCTGGATTCAATTCCTTACTCTTATTTCTCTCATCCCCCTACCCTCTTAAAATTAATAATAATAATAAAATTATTATTATTATTCACTGTAGACACCTCATATTCTCTTTTCTCTTTCACATAATATTCTTATTCCCTTTCCACCTTTAACAATCTTTGCTCAACTGTTGTTGTTATTGACCCTTGTAGTTTTTTTTTTTTTTTGCAATTTTGTTCCCTTTGGTTCACTATTTTAAAATTTTTTTTCAAACCTCATATTATACTCTTCCCTTTTCTTATTCCATTTTGACATTGCCATTCCCTATTTTAATGACATTTTAAATTTTATTTTATTCTTTTCTTTGCCTTGTTTCTCATCCCTGCTATTATTATTTCTCTTCCCTCTCAAAACCATTTTTCTCTCCTTCAGTCAAATCATATTCCCTTTTTCCTATTTTATAATATTCTTAATTTATTTCAGCCTTTTTTAATCTTTGCTCAATTGCTGTTGATATTGATGATGGGGTAGAGTGGTATTTTTGCTGGTGTGGGTTTGGTTTTATAGGTAGTATTGCTTTGTTAACCAGCACCTGTAAAACAGCATACAATACATGGTGGAAGTTGTGACTCAAAGTCAGCCAGCCAGAGGGGAGAACATATTAATGGATGAACCATCAGTAATCATAGCCCAAGTACAATAAGAGAGACCACATAAACTGAATAAAGGGTAACCCTAGAACATCCAGATCAGGAGATCAAAGAGACTGAACTATTTGTCTCACAGAACTTCTACCACAGAAGTCAAGCCCACGAAGACTGGCAGGCAAAGCAGAGCAATCTGAGATTCAGTAACAAACAAAAAGAGTTACCTAAAATTAGGAGACAAAGAAATAATCCCCAACTGAAAGGAAAAAAAGGAATCTCCAGAAAAAAAGAGCTAAATGAAATTGAGGCACTTAATCTATCAGACATATAATTCAAAATAATGGTTATAAGGATGATCAAGGAATGTAATGGGAACTACAAGGACCTTTATGGGAGCTACAAGGAACTTAGCAAAACTACAGCAGCATGAAAAAAGAAATAGAAATTATGAATAAGGAACAGGAAGAAATGAAGAATGCAATCTCTGAAATGAAAAATACATTCGAAGAAATTAAAAGCAGGTTAGATGAAGCAGAGGACTGAATCACAGAGCTGGAAGACAAGGTAGAAAGAAACAACCAGTCAGAGCAACCAAATGAAAAAAGACTGAAAAAGAATGAGAATACTGTAAGTGAGCTTCAAGACAACATGAAATGTGACAACATTTGCATCATAGTAATATCAGAAGAAGTAGAAAAGGAACAAGGTATAAAAAACCTCTTTGAAAAAATAGTGACAGAAAACTTCCCTAACTTGGTGAGGGAAAAAGTCATGCAAAAGTGATCCTTGTGGACCACAGGGCCTCACAGTTGAATTTTATGAAACATTTCATGAATAAATAAACCCTGTCTTTCTCAAACCATTCCAAAAAATTAGAGAAGGCAGATACCCAAACTCTTTTTTGAGGCCAGTATCATAATAATTCCAAAACCAGGTAAAGACACAACAAACAAAGAAAAACCACAGGCCAACATCTCCGATGAACATAGATGCTAAAATCCTCAGTAAAACATTGGCGCTTTGAATTCAGCAATGCATTAAAAAGATCATACACAATGATCAAGTAGGGTTCATTCCAGAAATACAAGGATGGTACAGTCTTCACAAATAAATAAGCAACGTATACCACAAAAACAAAATGAGGGACAAAAATCACATGAGCATATCGACAGATGCTGAAATAGCATTTGATAAGCTACAGCACTCATTTATGATAAAAACACTCATCAAAGTGAGAATACAGGGAGCATTCCTCAATATCATAAAAGCCATATATGAGAAACTTACAACCACCATTGTACTCAACGTGCAAAAACTAAAATTTTCCCCTTAAGATCAGGAACAAATTAAGGGTGTCCACTTTCTATTTTTTTTATTTTTATTTTTTTTTATTTTAATCATTGTTCAAGTACAGTTTTCTCCCTTTTACTCCCATTCCAGTCCACCCACCCAACCCTCCCCACTTCCCTCCAATTACCACCCTCCCCCTAGCTTTTGTCCATGTGTCCTTTAAATTTGTTCCTGTAAACCCTTCCCATTGTCCCCTGAAATTCCCTCTTCTCTCCCCTCTGGTCACTGTCAGTCTGTCCTCAATTTCAGTGTCTTTGGTTATATTTTGTTTTGTTTCTTTGTTTTGTTGTTTAGGTTCCTGTTAAAGGTGAGATCATATGGTATTTGTCTTTCACTACCTGGCTTGTTTCGCTTAGCATAATGCTCTCCAGCTCCATCCATGCTGTTGCAAAGGGTAGGAGCTCCTTCTTTCTTCCTGCTGCATAGAATTCCATTGTGTAAATGTACCATAGTTTTTTGATCCATTCATTTACTCATGGGCATCTAGGTTGCTTCCAGCACCTAGCTATTGTAAATTATGCTGCTATGAACATCGGGGTGCAAATGTTCTTTTGTATTGGTGTTTTAGTGTTCTTAGGTATAGTCCCAGCAGTGGAATTGCATGGTCAAAAGGCAGATCCATTTTCAGTTTTCTGAGGAAGTTCCATACTGTTTTCCATAGTGGTTGTACAAGTCTGCAGTCCCATCAACAGTGCACTAGGGTCCCCTTTTCTCCACAATCTCTCCAACACTTGTTGTTTGTTGCTTTGTTTATGATGGCCATTCTGACTGGTGTGAAGTGATATCTCATTGTGGTTTTAATTTCTATCTCTCTGATAGCTAGCGATATTGAACATTGTTTCATGTGTCTTTGAATCTTCTGTATGTCCTCCTTGGAGAAGCGTCTGTTCAAGTCCTTTGCCCATTTTTTAATTGGGTTGCTTGTCCTCTTAGAACGGAGTTGTGTAAGTTCTTTATATATTTTGGAGATTAAACCCTTGTCAGAGGTATCATTGTCAAATATGTTTTCCCATAGAGTTGGTTCTATTTTTTTTTATGATGTTATTTATTTATTTTTAGAGAGGGAAGGGAGAGAGAAAGAGAGAGAGAAACATCAATGTGTGGTTGCTGGGGGTTATAGCCTGCAACCCAGGCATGTACCCTGGCTGGGAATGGAACCGGAGACACTTTGGTTCACAGCCCGTGCTCAATCCACTGAGCTACACCAGCCAGGGTGGTTCTCTTTTTATTTTGATACTGTTTTCTTTAGCTGTGCAAAAGCTTTTTATTTTGATGAGGTCCCATTTGTTTATTCTTTCCTTTATGTCCCTTGCTCTAGGGGACAAGTCAGTAAAAAAGTTTCTGCGTGAAATATCTGAGATTTTCCTACCTACATTCTCCTCTAGGACTTGAATGGTGTCACGTTTTATATTTAAGTCTTTTATCCACTTTGAATTTATTTTTTATATGGTGTAAGTTGGTGCTCAAGTTTCACTTTTTTTGCACATGGCTGTCCAGTTCTCCCAACAGCATTTGTTGAAGAGGCTATTTTTACTCCATTTGATGTTGCTGCCTCCTTTGTCAAATATTAATTGACCACAGAGACTTGGGTTTATATCTGGGCTCTCTGTTCTGTTCCGTTGGTCCATGTGCCTGTTTTTATGCCAGTACCAAGGTGTTTTGATTACAGTGGCCTTGTAGTATAGTTTAGTGTCAGGTATTGTGATCCCTCCTACTTTACTCTTCTTTCTCAAAATTGCAGCATCTATTCGGGTTCGTTTATGATTCCATATAAATTTTTGAAGTGTTTGTTCTATGTCTATGAAATATGCCATTGGTACTTTAATAGGAATTGCATTGAATGTGTAAATTGCCTTGGGTAGTATGCATATTTTGATGATATTAATTCTTCCAATCCATGAACACGGTATATGTTTCCATTCATTTGTGTTTTCCTTGATTTCTCTCCTCAGTGTTATGTAGTTTTCTGAATACAGGTCTTTTACCTCTTTGGTTAGGTTTATTCCTAGATATTTTATTTTTCTTTTTGCTATTTCAAATGGGATTTTTTCCTTGATCTCTGTTTCTGCTGTTTCATTGTTGGTGTACAGAAATGCCTTTGATTTCTGGATATTGATTTTTGTATCCCACTGTTTTGCCAAATTCATTTATTAGGTCAAGCAGTTTTTTGGTGGAGTCTATAGGATTTTCTGTGTACACTATCATGTCATCTGCAAACAGTGACAGATTTGTTTCCTCCTTTCCGATTTGGATACCTTTTATTTCTTTTTCTTGTCTGATTGCTGTGGCTAAAACTTCCAGTACTATATTGAATAGAAGTGGTGAAAGTGGACAGCCTTGTCTTGTTCCTGGTCTTAGTGGAAAAGATTTTAATTTTTCCCCATTGAGTATGATGTTGGCTTGTAGGTCTCTCATATATGGCCTTTAATATGTTGAGGAATGCTCCCTCTATTCCCATTTTGCTGAGTGTTTTTATCATGAATGGGTGCTGTACCTTATCAAATGCTTTTTCTGCATCTATTGATAAGATCATGTGGTTTTTGTTTTTGCTTTTGTTCATGTGATGTATTACATTTACTGATTTGGGAATATTGTACCATCCTTGCATCCCTGGAATGAATCCCACTTGGCCATGGTGTAGGATCATTATAATGTACTGTTGGATGTGGTTTGCCAGTATTTTGTTGAGGATTTTAGCATCTATGTTCATCAGTGATATTGACCTGAAGTTCTCTTTCTTTGTTGTGTCTTTATCTGGCTTCGGAATTAGGATGATGTTGGCCTCATTAAAAGAGTTTGGGAGTCTCCCATCTTTTGGGTTTTTTTAGAATAGTCTGTGAAAGATAAGGGTTAGCTCTTCCTTAAATGCTTTGTAGAATTCTCCTGTGAAACCATCTGGCCCAGGGCTTTTGTGTGTTGGGAGTTTTTGATTACTGCTTCAATTTCTTTTGCTGTTATTGGTTTGTTCAGGCTTTCTGGTTCTTTTCCATTGAGTTTTGAAAGATTATATGTTTCTAGAAATTTGTCCATTTCAGCTAGGTTTTCAAATTTCTTGGCATACAGTTTTTTGTAGTAATTTCTTACAATTCTTTGTATTTCTGTGGTATCTGTTGTACTCTCTCCTCTTTCATTCCTGACTGTGTTTATTTGGATTTTCTCTCTTTTTTTTCTTGATGAATCTGCTTAAAGGCTTGTCGATTTTGTTTATCTTTTCAAAGAACCAGCTCTTGGATTCATGGATCCTTAGAATTGTGCTTTTAGTCTCTATGTCATTTAATTCTGCTCTGCTCTTGGTTATTTCTTTTCTTCTGCTTGCTCTAGGCTGTCTTTGTTGTTGTTCCTTGAGTTCTTGTAGATGTAGGGTTAGGTGGTTTGTTTGGAATGTTTCTAGCTTTTTTAGGTGGGTCTGTATCGCTATGAACTTCCCTCTCAGGATGGCCTGGCTGTGTCCCATAAGTTTTGGGTTGTTGTGAGTTCGTTTTCATTTGTTTCCAGAAACCTTTTGATTTCTTCCCTAATATCATTCTTGACCCATTCATTGTTTAGTAGCATGTTATTTAATCTCCATGATTTTGAGTGTTTTGGGTTTTTTTTCCTTGGGGTTGGTTTCAAGCTTCAGTTCCTTGTGATCTGAGAAAATGTTTGGTATGACTTCAATTTTCTTGAAATTGTTGAGGCTTGTTTTGTGTCCTATCATGTGGTCAATCTTTGAAAATATTCCGTGTACATTTGAAAAGAATGTGTGTTTAGCTTCTTTGGGATGGAGGGTTTTGTATATATCAGTAAAGCCCATTTCGTCTAGGGTATTGTTCAATGCCACAATATCTTTGTTGATATTTTGTTTGGAAGATCTGTCTATTTTTGTTAGTGAGGTGTTAAAATCCCCCACAATAATTGTGTTGCTGTCAATATCTTTCTTGAATTCCTCTAAGATTTTCTTTATGTATTTGTGTGCTCCTATGTTGGGTGCATATGTATTTACAATATTTATGTCTTCTTGGTGAATTCTTCCCTTGAGTATTATGAAGTGACCTTCTGATTCTCTTTATGGACCTTTTTTTGAAGATCCATAAAGTCTATTTCTGAAGTCTATTTTGTCAGATATGAGAATTGCTACCCCGGCTTTTTTTCTTGTCCATTTGCTTGGAAAAGTTGTTTCCAGCCCTTCACTTTCAGCCTGTGCAGGTCTTTTATCTTGAGTTGGATCTCTTGTAGGCAGCATATGTGTGGCTCATTTTTTCTTATCCATTCAGCTGTTCTATGTCTTTTGATTGGAGCATTTAATCCATTTACATTTAAGGTTATTATTGATAGGTACTTATTCATTGCCTTTTATGTACATGTGTTTCTCTCTCTCTTCTTTCTCTCTCTCTCTCTCTATCTCTTTTCCTTTCTTTCCTTAAAGCAGTCCCTTTAGCATCTCTTGCAGAGCTGGTTTGGTCGAGGTGTACTCTTTTAGACATCTTTTGTCTGGGAAGCTTCTTATTTGGCCTTCCATCTTGATTGAGAGCCTTGCTGGGTAAAGTAGCCTTGGTTGCAGACCTCTGGTTCTCATTACTTGGAACATTTCTTGCTATTCTCTTCTGGCTTGGAGTGTTTCCATTGAGAAGTCAGCTTTTAGCCTTATTGGGGCTCCCTTGTATGTTACTTCCTGTTTCTTCCTAGCTGCCTTTAAGATTTTCTCTTTGTCTTGAAATTTCGCCATTTTAATTATGATGTGTCTTGAAGTGGGTCTCTTTGGGTTCCTCTTAATGGGACTCTTTGTGTTTCCGGGATTTGTGTGAATTTTTCTCTCAGTCAAATTAGGGAAGTTTTCCATCATTACTTTTTGAAATAGGTTTTCTATCCCTTGCTCTTCTTTTTCTCCTTCTGGTATCCCTACTATGTGGATATTATTATGTTTCATATTGTCTTGCATTTCTCTTAATCCCTCTTCATTCTTTCTGAGCCTCTTTTCCTTTTCTTGCTCTTTCTGGATGTTTTCTTCTACTTTGTCCTCTAGCTCACTGATCCGATCTTCTGCTTCATCAATCCTGCTTTTCATTCCTTCTACTGTGTTCTTCAGTTCAGAAATTGTATTCTTCATTTCCTCTTGGCCCTTGTTGAGAGTTTCTATTTCCTTTTTCATGCTGATGTAGTTTTCAGTGAATTCATTGTAGCTTCCCTGTAGTTTCTGGTAGCTCATTGTTAGCTCATTGAACTTCCTGACGATCATTGCTTTGAACTCACTATCTGATAGTTGAATTGCCTCTATTTCATGTAGCATTCTTTCTGAGGCTTCCTCCTTTCCTTTCATGTGGGGATTGTTCTTTGTCTTCCCATTGTTTGTGAGACTCTTCTTTTTAGCCTCAGCTTCTTAAATTTTTCTGTTTTGGCTGCCTGGGTTTGTGGTGTGAACTTCTGTAGTAGAATAGCAGTGAGTTTCAGTGGTGCAGTTTCCTTGATCCCAAGCTCACTGGTCTTGGGCTGTTATTTAAGTTGGCTTTGTGTTTGCCTTTGGGTTTTGATTGTTGTTGAGTCTTTCTTTGGTGGTTCCTTCACACCAGCTGGTTAAATGAGGGTCACTCTGTCCATCACCTCCTGTATTTTGTTGTGCTGGTGAGGGCAGGTTGTGTTGAAGCTGGTTTTTCCGTGTGCATAAGGTTTAAAGAATTCTCTTTTACTCTTGTTCAGTTGTTTGTATTGGGTACTGTCTCTACTCTCTAGTTGTATTTCCAAATATGTCCTGGATTGTGGTTTGTGTGGTTACCACTTCCTCCTTCACCTTCTTCTGTTGTTATCTGTTAGTGGTTCCTTTGTTGTTGGGTTTCCTCTTCTAGTGGGTATCCTGGTGTTCACCACCTCCACCTATTCTTTTTTGTCATCAGTTGGAGGGGGAAGGCAAAATGGTTTAAGACAGCAACAGAGAATTCTATGCTTTTTACAGTAGTAGCAAGTAGGGAAGAGATAGGAGATCCTTTCACTATGTATAGTGGTAACCATGATCTTCCACCCAGCTAGCTGGTTTTTAGAAAGGATGGAAAGAAGATAAGACTCTTGTTGAGGAAGGAAGGATTGTGAGTTGGATCTATAAAGCAGGGAGGTTGTGGGAGGTCAGATTCTGGGGTAAGGTGAGAGTAAAGGATAGTAAATAGGTGTAGTGTGTGAGAGAATAGAGTTAACCACTACAGTAATAGAGTTCAGGAAACTTTGAAATGGGCTAAGATGTTGCGGGGGTGAGGGTTGTTGTGAAGTAATTACAATTGCATGGAACAGCAGTTATTTACAATAATATTATGGCGGCAATCATATGACAGAATCTATGAGATCTAGGTAACAAGAATAGGGAGTACAGAACCTCGAGTAGTGTGCTAATGGGAAACAGGTGAGTTAAAGGACAGTAGATTAGCAATACAGTATGGAAAGAGATATCAGGGGAAAGCTGTCAAGTCATACAATATATCCAGCCTAGCAAAGCAGACTATACAAAAGGAAGAGGAGTACAAAAATACTATTAAAAAAGATTTAGGAATACTGGAAAAATAATAATAATACAAATATGGAATAACTTGCAGGTTCTCTGTAATAGCAGAGTGAAATTTGTCTCACTGTCCCAGCTGTTGTGATGCCCCTTCTTTGGGTTCAACTTTGGTCTTTTCACAGATCCAGGATTTAGTCTCAGTTGTAGGTATTTAGAAAAAATTTTAAAAAGTAAAAATAGAAAAGGCAGATGAAGGAAGGAAGAAGAGATAAAATTGGAGGACAGGAAGGAGGAAGGCATAAAACAAGAAATCAGGAAAGAGAGTAAAATGAAATCAAAAGAGAATAAAAACAATAAAAATAAAAATAAATAAAAATTGTTAAAAAAAATAGAATCAAATTAAAAAGTCTCTTGGTTTCAAAGTGGCCAAACCGGTTTTTCTGCTCTTGCTGGCTGTGGCAGGCTGAGTTGTGATTGGTATGGCTTTTCTTCCTAGGTCAGTGGAGCTCGCACTGGCTCCCTCACTGTCTGGGAAGCTAATGTGGCTCCTCAGCCTTGCTCCCTGGGTGTGGGAATCAGGTCTTTCCCCAGGGTTACTACTGTGGACTGGGGTGTGGGGATGCTTTCCCTGCACTTGCACCCCTGCTCCCACAGCTGGGTGGCACAGAGGCTGGAGTGACTGATCACTTTAGGAGAATTCCCCAAACAGTGTCTGTCTATTCACTCCTTCCTCTTGAGAAATTCTTCCTGTTCAAGCCTGTCTCTCCACACAATGGCCTGGCTTCTCCCACAGCCCAACTCTCCAGCCAGACCGGTGACTGTGCGCGTCAGGGCCTGCTGCTCGACCCAGCCTCTCCAGTGTCCACAGCCTCCAAAGGTGCTCACAGGCCTTGTGTGTTCGCTAGTACCTGGATTCCTCCCAGTGCCTCTCAGACCTTGTTTGGCTGGGGAGGGAGCAGTTGTCCTGGCTCTCTCCTGAGGAATCTGTGGCAAACCCATCAGCGGGCCCTGGGCCTGGGGCTGCAGCCCCCAGACCACACTCTGGTCCCCAGGACCCTACCTTGTTGCAGCACCCTTCTTAGAGTCCGGTTTTTTGGTTCTGCCACAATCCTTGATCCCCTATTTTCACATACGCTGAAGTATGTTGGTTGCTTGCTTCTCTACTCCATAGATCGATCAGGATTTTCTCCCCTGAGCAGAGGGAAGCCAAATCTGCTCCTTCCTACTCCAACGCCATCTTAGCCCCAGGATGTCCACTTTCAACATTCTTATTCAACGTAGTACTGGAAGTTCTAGCCACAGACATCAGACAAGAAAAAGAAATAACAGACATCCAAATTGGAAAGGAGGAAGTAAAATTGTCATTATTAGCAGAAACATGCTAGTATACATAGAAAACCCTATTGTCTTCACCAAACTACTCAACCTAATAAGTGATTTTGGCAAAATACTGGATACAAAGTTAATATTCATAAACTGATGGAATTTTTATACATTGACAATGAAAAATCAGAAAGAAAAACTAGGAAAAAATCCCATTTATAATAGCAACAAGAAAAATAAAGTACGTAAGACTAAATTTAACCAAGCAGGTTAAAGACCTGCTTGGAGAACTATAGGTCACTGCAGAAAGAAATTAAGAAAAGTGCAAATACATGGAAGCATATACCATGTTCATAGATTGGAAGAACTGACACCATTAAAATGTCCATACAATGGACATTGCTACCCCAAGCAATGTATACATTCAATGCAATTCCTATTAAAATACCAATGGCATATTTTATAGATCTAGAAAAAATATTTCAAAATTTATATGGAACCAGAAAAGACCTTGAATAGCCTCAGTAATCTTGAGAAAGAAGAACAAAGTAGGAGGGATCACAATCACCAATATCAAACTATATTATAAGGCCACTGAAATTAAAACAGTGTACTGGCATTAGAACAGACACAGAGAGCAATGGAAGAGAATAGAGAGCCCAGAAATGAACCCAAGTCTCTATGGCCAATTAATATTTGAGAAAGGGGACAGGAGCATAAGATGGAGTAAAAATAGACTCTTCAATAAACAGTGTTGTAAGAATTGGACTGGTATATGCAAAAAAATGAAACTCAGCCACAAACTTATACTATACACCAGAATAACCTCAAAATGGATAAAAGACAAATATAAGTCATGGCACCATAAAAGACTTAGAGGCAAACATAGGCAAGAAAATTTCATATATCCCATGTAACAATATTTTTGTTGTAAGGCAAATGCAATAAAGGAAAAAATAAACAAATGAGTCTACACCAAATTAAAAAGCTTATGCACAGCTGATGAAACCATCATCAAAATGAAAAGGGAACTGATTGCATAGGGGAACATACATGCCAATACTACATGAGACAAGGGTTTGATCTCGAAAATATATAAAGAACTCATGCAACTCAACACCAGGAAGACAAACAATCTGATTAAAAAATGGGCAAAGGACCTGAAGAGACACTTCTTAAAGAAGGACATACAGAGGGTCCATAGTCTTATGAAAGTATGTTCAGCATCACTAGTCATTAGAGAGAGGCAAATTAAAACCATAATGAGATATCACTTCACAACTGTCAGAATGGCTATCATTAATAAATCAACAAATAACAAGTGCTGGTGAAGATGTGAGAAAAGAGAACCCTAGTGCACTTTTCGTGAGAAGGCAGATTGGTGCAGCCATTGTGGAAAACAGTATGGAATTTCCACACAAAAAAAAAACCCTAAAAATGAATCATCCTTTTGACCTAGCAATTCTACTGCTGGGAATATTCCCTTAGAATCCCAAATCACCAATTCAAAAGAACTCATGCACCCCTATGCTCATAGCAGTGCTATTTACAATGGCCAAGTGCTGGAAACAGCCTAAGTGCCCATGAGTAGATGAGTGGATCAAAAAACTGTGGTACATTAGGTACACAATGAAATACTACATAGCAGAAAAAGAGAAGGAACTCCTACTCTTCACAACAGCATGGATGGAACTAGAGAGTGTTATGCTAAGTGAAATAAGCCAGCCAGTGGAAAAAAAATACCATATGATCTCACCTAAAAGAGAGCTCTGATGAACAAAACAAACTAATGTACAAGATAGAACCTCAGACATGGAGATATGAAACAGTCTGAAAGTGACCAGAGGGGAGGAGGAAAAGACTAGTCAAAGCACATGTATCAGTGACCCATGGACATGGACAGTGGTGTGGGAATTGACTGTGGGAGGGGGAGTTTAGAAAGGGTGAAGTGGGGCAAAAGAGGAAAAATTGGGATAACCATAAAAGAATAACAATAAAGTGATTAAAATTAAAACAACAATAGGACATTTACACAATGGAATACTACTTGGCCATAAAAATTTTACCCTGTGAGACAATATGGACATACCTGGAGAACATATTGCTAAATGAAATAAGCCAGTCAGAGAAAGGCAAATACCATATGATTTCACTCATATGTGGAATCTAATCAACAAACTGAACTAACAAGGAAAGTGTGGACAGACTAGTAGATGGAGAGCAGGATGACAGCTAATTGAGGAGGGAAGTTATGGGATTGAGGCACTGAGCAAAGAGGAAAAAGGATTCATGGACATGGACAGCAGTGTGATGATCAGTTGGGGTGGGGGGCATATGGAGACTAAATAGTGATGGGAAAAAGTAAAATAATGAGAAAGTAAAGTAAATAAAAAGAATTAAAATAATTGAGAACCCAACAATAAATCCAACTATATAGAGTCAACTAATATTGACAAGGAATTTCATAATAATATTTGTCAATGTTAATAAATATTAATGTAATTCAATATTTCATTAATACAATTATTATTAAAATTAAGACTTATTGAGATTAATATATTATGATATGTTTTCTTAAGGCCCTGGCCTAATAACTCAGTTGGTTAGAGCTTCATCCACATACACCAAGGTTGTGGGTTCAATCCCTGGTCAAAGTAAATACAAGAAACAACCAATGAATGCATGTAGATAGAATGACAATATCGATCTCTCTCTCTAAAATAAATAAATAAATAAAATTTGAAAAAGATATTTCTTTAAAGTACAAGATGAAATTTATACATGCATATATAGTTTCAGGGGTAGCAGTTTTCTATTATTTTTAATGTTTTAACTATTATTTGATCTTGAAATGTGCAACACTTTTTATTTCTCTGTCAGTGATTTAACATATAAAGAGTTTGGATGCCAAACTTCTACACATTATCTAGTTTATACTGTATAGTATGTAGATCCAGCTATATAATAATGATGTATATGTTGGATCTTTATTTTTATTTGAAACCCGCCTTCTGGGGTAATGTGGGGAAGAGAGAGGTAAGTCTCACTTGCAGAGTTTGTTAATATCACCATAACATATTTGCTCAATCTAGATCTTGACTCAAGTTTAAGTAGTCAAATCTTTTTTTTTTCTAAACATGATCTCATCCTTCAGAGAGGCAGCAGGTTTAGAATATGATTTTAGCAATGTTCATAGTAATAACCTTTTTATAACAGAACTTATTTCTGATGTATTATTACATGGAATGTCTACAGAAGAATTTAATGAAATGATGGCCTCAGGCAAGTTTAACTGAAAAGAATTTCAGTCATTAAGACTAAACAATTCAATTTAAAGAAATAAAGACAAAAATATAGGTTGTGGAGTAGGTATCACATACAAAAAGTAATAATAATAATAATAATAATAATAATAATAGTATTGGTTAAATTGTGCATTTGCCAAAGTAAACAAGAAGCTTCCTGTATTATGGTGCTGAATTCCAAAAGTGTGCTTACAAATTCAATCATTTAGAACTAAGTAGCAACTTTGAAGGTATGATTGCTATTTTTAAGGTATGATTGAAATATAAGAAACTGCATATTTGAAGTATTTTTATGAGTTTTGATATATGGCTATACCCATGAAGCCATTCTCCATAATCAAAGTAATAAATTTATCCATCACCTCTAAAGTTTCTCCTGCTTCCCCCTCTATTTTTGTTAACTATAGAAAGGCTACTTAACATAAGCCTTGACCTGTGTGTCTCAGTTGGGTGTCATCTTGCAAAGTGAAAGTTCTCTGGTTCAATTCCCAGCCGAGGCTCATGCTTGGGTTGTGGGCCTGGTCTCTGGTAGGGATGACATAAAAGATGCCCCTCTGTCACACTGATGTTTCTCTTCCTCTCTTCCTCCTTCCCTTCCCCTCTTTCTAAAAAATAATAAAATAAAATAAATAAAATACTTCACTTGACATCTACCCTCATATGTTTAGTTGTATAATGCAACATTGTTAACTATAGGCACAACATTGTACAACAGATCTCTAGAACTTACTCACCTTACATAGATGAAACTTTATAATCATTGAACAGCAACTCCCCATTTCCTCCTTCCCAGTTCTAAATACTCTCTCCTTCTATGAATTTACCTATTTTAGATACCTTATATAAGTGGAATCATGTATCATATGTCATTTTTTGACTGGCTTATTTCAATTAGCACAATGTCATCCAGTTTATCCACATTGTTGCATATGGAAATATTTACTTCTATTTTTAAGGCCAATACTATTTTATTGTATGTGTATAAGACATTTTCTTTATCCATTCAGCTACTGATGGGCATTTAGGTTGATTCTATATATTGGTTATTGTATATAATAGTGCAATAAATATATGAAAGTAGACAACTTCTCAAAATCCTGCCTTTATCAACTGCATCCCTTTACTGTCAATGAACTATTTGAGAAAGGAAATTAAGAAAACAATCTCATTTATATTAGCATCAGAAAGAATAAGATACTTAGGAATAAGCTTAATCAAGGGGGTAAAAGATGGTTCACTTCTAGGAGTTCTATACTTTAAGTCTTTAATTCATTTTTCATTGATTTTTTAAAGGTTTTGTTTATTTATTTTTAGAGAGGGAAGGGAGGGAGAAGGAAAGAGAGAGAGAAATATCAATGTGCAGTTGCTGGGGGTCATGGCCTGCAACCCAGGTATGTGCCCTGACTGGGAATCGAACCTGCGACACTTTGGTTCACAGCCTGCGCTCAATCCACTGAGCTATGCCAGCCAGGGCTATTTTTCGTTGATTTTTATGAATGGTTTAAGATATGGGCTTGTATGTGTGGATTTATTTCTGGGCTATACTATTCTATTCTATTGGTACCTTACTCCCACTGAAAATCACAAAACATCAGTGAATAAAATTAAAGGCAGAACAGTTACATGGAAAAACATGGTTGGAAGACATAATATTATTAAGATGACCATAAATTCAAAATAATCAACAATTAATGTAATCCTCATTGATAATCCCAATGGAGTATTTTATAGAACTAGAAAATAAAGCAATTCTAAAATTCATATGGAACCACAAAAGATACCAAATGGTCAAAGGAAGCCTGAGAAAGAAAAACAAAGCTGGAGGTTTCATATTTCCTGATTTCAAAATATATTACAAAGCTATAGAAATTAAAGTTGTATGGTCCTAACAAAAGGACAAATACATAGTCCAATGGTATATGTGGTATAGAGAGAGTATCTCTACCTCACTGAGGAAAAGCCTGCCTTACTAGTTTTCTGCTCCCCTTATTATAATCTCCAGTTCGTCCTCTGTAGACCTGGCCATCCAGTGTTTTGTGGGTTTTTTTTTTTTTTGGTCTGGACAAAGTGATGTAGCTCTCCATTACCACCCCATGAGAGTGAGGTAAAAATGCATAGCGTAGTGTAGCATGGCATGGCATAGCATGGCATAGCATAGCATAGCATAGCACAGCACAAAATACCCCAGAAATAAACCCACATATACAAGTTCAACTGATCTTCAATAATGGTGCCAAGAATATTCAAAAGAAAAAAAATCTCTTCCACAAATGTTTCAGGGAAGACTGTATATCCTCATGCAAGAGAATTACATTGGATACTTATCTCATACCATTCATAAAAAGGAAGTCAAAATGAATTAAAGACTTGCACTTTATAACTCCTAGAAGTAAAAAGAGAGTAAAAGCTTCTTGACATTGGTCTTAGCAATAATTCCTTGGATATGTCACCAAAAGCACAGTCATCAAAAAACAAAAATAAACAAGCAGAACTACATTACATTAACAAGGTTATGCACCACACAGAGAGAAAATACCAGAATAAAAAAAAAAAAAAACCTATGCAGGGGGACATATTTGTAAACCATATATCATATTATCTGATAAGGAGTCAATATTGCAAATATAATTCCTACAACTCAACAGCAATAAATAAATAAATAAACCCAAATAATCCAATTTCAGAAACAGGCAAGATGCTTGAATGGATATTTCTTCAAAGAATGCATACA
Organism: Phyllostomus discolor; assembly: GCF_004126475.2. Classification (NCBI taxonomy): domain Eukaryota; kingdom Metazoa; phylum Chordata; class Mammalia; order Chiroptera; family Phyllostomidae; genus Phyllostomus; species Phyllostomus discolor. Next base: position 156,432,113 of record NC_040905.2, on the reverse strand, counting down.
AATGGTTACCAGGTATATGACAAGATCTTCTACATTTCTAAACATCAGAGAAATGCAAATCAAGGCATCAATGGGCACATCACATCACACCTGTTAGACTGGCATATTATCAAGAAGCAAAGAAGCCGCAAGTATCAGCTAGGATATGGAGAAATGGGAATCCATATACACTGGTGGTGAGAAAGTAAAGTGGCGCAATTACTATGGAATATAGCATGGAAATTCTTCAAAAGACTAAAAACATAACCACCATGTGATCCAACAATCTCACTTCTGGGTATATAGCCAAAAGAATTCAAATCAGGATCTCAAAGAGATGTCTTGCCATTTTTATTTAGAGTGGGTATTATTAAAAGGGATCAACTTGTATTCTTGAAAAAAATCTTGCCAAAATTCCAATGTCAAATACTTACATTTCTTTTTCCTAAAGATGTCACAAAACAGTTTAAATACAGAGGATAAAAAATTTCATTAGAAAGGACAATATAAATCAATATATATCTTACATTATTTTTTCAAACTGAATTTCATCATAATAATCACAAATAAACAAGTAAATGTTTTAGCCTTAAGAAGGTGGCATAATTATTTTTGGTATGTTTATTCTTCTTCACCCCATGTGCTAATATGAATGCAATGGCAATATAAATGTTAGTGTGGCTTGTACCCTATTTCAATGTTCTTTATAATACGAAATGAATGGCAATAAATATATAAAAATAGTGTCAAATCATTATTTTGAAATTGAAGTTTAATGCAAAAAACTCCTAGAAATTAAATTCTGTTTATTTGTATGTGTGTTTAAGCTTCTAGCAGTATAAGGAACATTTATAGAAAGTAACTAAAGAATAAATTTTGTAATAAACACTTGTGGCTAATAATTGACAGGAGCCTGTTTTCAAGTTTCCAAAAGCCAGTAGAATCTGTGTAGCATTTTTTACATGCTACATCTTGCCAAGGGACTTGAATAAAACAAGTGTCCTTGGTATCTGCAAAGATCTGAGTAAAATTTACTGGTAGAAATGGAATTAAAAGTTGTTTGGTTAAGCAAAGATATCAAGAAACTGAGAATTTGCTGCAATTAGTATTCCAATATAAATGAAATGATATTCATGCCCTGGCTGGTGTGGCTCAGTGGACTGAGCACCAGACTGTGACACCAAAGGGTCATAGGTTTGATTCCCAATTAGGGCACATGCCTGGGTTGTGGGCTGGGTTCCCAGCATGGGGCATGCAAGAGGCAACCACACACTGACACTTCTCTCCCTCTCTTTCTCCTTCCCTTCCCCTCTCTGTAAAAATAAATAAGTTAAATATTTAAAATAATATTCAGTTTGACAGGGACCAGTGTAAAACAATATGGACCATAAAATTAGCTCTTTGGAGTTGTTCATTACATAGGTGTTTTATAAGTGCCACTGTGGGCATAGTACTTCACTTAGCCCAAGAATGTTGAGGCAAATAAAAGATAGTTTCTCTTCTCAAGTATTTTTTTAACAATAGGCAGTGATTCCAACTTTTTTTTTCTTTAATGACAAGTGATGCTTACCTGTGTTAGTTCATCACTGTGAGCACAACCAAATTGGCTATACTTCCACATCAGTGGTTTCAAAGTGTATATGGACTGAATTGTGTCCCTTTTACATGAATGTGTTGAAGCTCCAACCCTCAGTATTACTGTAGTTGGAGATAAGGCCTGTAAGGAGATGATTAATGAGGTCACACACCTGATGTCTTAATCCTGTATGATTGAGACAGGCAGGGATCAATAAGAGGAAGTATAGGAAATGGGATTAACAAAAAACTTACACGTGTGACCCATGGACAGAAACAAAAGAGTTGGGGGTGCCTGAGGGAGTAGGGGATGCTGTGTAGAGGTGAGAAAGGGGGGGAATTGGGACAATTCCCAATTAGCATAATCAACAAAATGTAATTAATCACATTTTAATCATATCAGCACATTTTTGTTATATATTTTAGACAGAAAATGTCTCTTTAGTTAATGATATATACACAATTATATAATTGAGTTTCTTTTTTATGATTTAAAGAAATTCTAGTTAAGATATTTTAAAGAATTAAAAAAATACGAAGTTGATATTCTGAGTCAAAAAAGGTAGTTGATATTTTTGTGTCAAGAGAAATTTTAGTATTAAGGTTGGAGTGTCAAATTTTGGCAATCAGGTAAATGGTGGCCACTAAGAATTGATAGAGGGGCCAAGGCTGTCTTAGTTGTTTGTAGCGTTTCAGCTGTGCAGTCAGGCCAGTTGGTGGAGCACATTTCTGCTCCTTCCCACCCCTCGGTCCATAGGACAACTACAATGTGAGTATTTACCTGTTTTACACTCATATTTTCTTGGAGCCATGAACATAACCTATTGAATATTTTTGAGTCATTTGGCAAAAGTAGTTGCCTATAGAAGCCAACTCCCTGTATCAGGAGAGCTCACAATATTAATTAGTAGGATAAGAGACATTATAACATTGCACACAGTATTGTAATTATATTAAAAATTAAATAGTAAAATTAAAAAAAATTAATACAGTTAGTAGAAGGCCTATGTCATTCAATGCTTCTGCATCAAAATTAAAACATAAGCAATGATGTTTAACAACATAGCACAGGGACCTAACACAATAGACACGTGTACAAAAAACGCTAAAACCATTCAATCATTCTTTTTCATAACTGTCCTTTCTGTAACATAGTTTCTCTTCATTATTCATGCATTCACTCTTTTATCTCTCAAACCTTCTAAATGTCTTTACAGAAAGCTTCAAAGGAAGCAATGCATTCAACTGAAACGAGTTAAAATTTGTAATTGTGACCTGTCATAGGTGTTCCTGCCTCCAATGTCAAGATAATTTTATAATTATAGAAGGTTCTTATATGTCTTTTAATCAATGTAATACCTTATTTCAAGAAACCTATGTACTATATATGTCCAGCACTGTGCACTGTAGGTACAAAGAAAAACAAAAATTTAGTGTCTGCCTTCCACGAGCTAAACATCTGAGAAAACAACCTTATTAAAAAGTCTCATACCATATACTAAGTTAATGAAATTCCTCATAAATAAAACACAGTAAAAGTGCTTCTCCTAGCTTAGGGCTCAAGGTTTTCTGGAGGGAATAATGCTTCAAGTAAGCCAAGAAAGATGACTGAAATAAATAAAAAAGGTGGTAATAGAGAGCCGTAGATAGTCATTCATTCTGATATAGCTTTAGGAGTAAACTGAAAGCTAACATTTAAGGTCTGATTTGAGTTAGTATGAAGAATGAGGTAGCAGGAACAGTCATTAGGATATATACTTATATCTAACAATGGAAGATATTACTCAGGAGAGAACTAATTATTGTATTTTTAGTATTGTCAGTCTTTCATATCTTAATATATTCTATGTGTTTGTTTTTGTTACAGCTTATACCAGGGACAAACAGGACCATAGGAAAGTAATAGCAACAAAAGAATAAAGCTGCATTTTAACTTGCAAGTGGAACAAAATCCAAGTAAGTTAAGAAGTTGCCAAAAGGATGCCTGAAGAAAGCTTTATAAACAATTCAATTATTTCACACCTACATTCCATTTTTGCCTTGTTCGAATTAGTATGTTCTTGAAGAAGTAAAAGCCAAGGTTCTGTATTGTAAGAATGCCCAATGTCTCTCTAATAACTCAGAGTCATTACTGTGAAACCCTATTTTATTTTCAAAACACTGGCACATAAGACATGAATTGCAGGGCAAAAAGTAACTGATGGACACTTACTACAAATAACAAGTTAGAACTTGGCTTACAATGCACAAATATACATGTTTTGGCAGGTATTGATCTTTTTCCATACAAATTTTTAAAGCAAGTAAACTATATCATTTGATGTTCTGGCCTCTCTTTTCTATATGTTTTAAATACTTTTGCTGTTCTCTTTCATAATATGTTAGTAAAAATATAAATTTTGTATTTAGATATTCTCATTATTCTGATCTGTATACTTGCCATAATTACTTCACAAGATTGTTGGAATAATGCAACACCCAAAACAATTGCTTGCTTAGAACATCACTCAAAATGATAATTTCCTTTTCTGTCCTATCATGGACCTTCGAATGTCTTAGGAAGCTTAGAAGCCCAATGCTATCTTTTGTTCCACATATGCATTCATATAAAACTCATTCACATTACAGTGTAAGTGATTAAGTGACTCCTTCAACAGTTATAAAGTAAGAGAAAACTTCTGTTTAGTAAGAGTCCTATTTGTCCAAGTCATATATATATAGCACTTAGTGGAAATTTTTAATGTCAGTATAGTGATGGAGGAGGGTGAGGAAATAGGAAGCAGAAAAGATCTCTAGTATCTTTTGAACATATATTAATTGTGCTTTTAAAATGGAGAGTTTGATTGTCCTAATCATAAATGTGCCCTCTCTATATCATACAAAGAATGCACTACTGCCCTTGTCAGTGTGGCTGTTGGTTGGAGCATCATCTCATCAACCAAAGCATCGTGGGTTTGATTCTCAGCTGGGCACATGCCTAGGTTGTGGGTTCAGACCCTGTTGGGCATGCAAGATGCAGCCAATCAAAGTTCCTTTCTTACATTAATGTTTCTCTTCCTGTCTCTCTCCCTACACCTCTTTCTAAAATCAATAAGCATGTGCTTGGGTGAGGATTTTAAAAAAAATCAGAGCACCTAAGCCAGGTAGCTGGACTTTCAGAATATCAACTACTAAAGCTGATGAACCAAAGCAAAGGTAAACTACTATATGACTTTGAAAGTACCAAATGTGAATATTATAGAAGGGGCCATTTTAGCAATTGTATCTAATACTTAGTAAGCATACAGAAAATTTTACCTTCTTAACTTCGTCATCATATTTAGATTTTACATTACAGAAAATTAAGATGCTATTCTTAACTGTGCACAGCTGCCTGTACGCTGAGGTCTGGGCTCATTTTGGAATACAATCTCTGATTCTCCTTGTTTAGGTTGGCACCAAATGGCTCACCAGTGTCCCATTCTGCACTATATACCTGCTTTTCCACTGAGTTCATTTTCTTTTACATTATGTTTTTTTTCTGGCCTCTCTGGTATCTGTTTATTTCTATGCACTGGATCTCTATATAATCATTAGCAGATACTAGAGAACACATGGTTATTAAAGAATTACCAAGTGCAACCTAGCATATTCACGGCTTTTTAAATTCCCTGTCCCAAGTAATACACATCTGTGCATGCCCACATACTTGTGTGTGTGTGCACACGCATGCTGGAATCTTTTACCCTCAAAGCTTTGCCATCTGGCTCACATCAAATAAAGTGGATAAACCCATTATTCAATTTTATTACATCTGCTAGCAATAGTTCCAATTTAGTTGTTTTTGTTTTGAGGAATTATGGAACAAAGTAACAAACAAGTATTTGCACTGGAGGTTAGTTTTAATTGTTTTCTAGCTTGTTTTGTGTGAAATAATGCTATTTAAGATTATGGGCCCCCTATACCAAAAATTCATAGAATTTCAAAGTTGTATTAATTTCCATTATATAAATTATTTTATACTTAAGCATAGTCATTACAAAAAAACATGATAGTAGACATTTAAAAAGATTTTTGGGGAACAATTATTTATCTAATCTTCATCAACCATATCATATGGGTGGTTTTCTACCCCCCCACCCCGAGGTATGGGCAATTATGTGGTGTCATTAGCCCCAGAGGTATGTGGGGATCAAGCATCCTAATGTGAACAGAAATAGAAAAGGGCTCCGAATGGGGCAGTGTGGTGCAGTGATGAAACACACAAATCTTAAAATCATTGGAATTCGAAATTGACAGTTGGTAAAAGTGTATATAATGTTGAGGAATTTATTTAATTTTCTTATGATTCAGAAAATGAAAAAAAATAAGACATCTGTGTATCAGGGTGATTCTGAGGATTAAGTAGAAAATACATTAGAAGTCCTTCAATATGCGTTAACTAACAATATAATTATTATAATTACAATCCTTTTAAAAAAGCATGTGGAGCAAAACCCAGAAATTTCTAGACTGCACATGTCTATATCAGACATTCTATTGAGTGATTTGTAAATGCAGTTTTGTTATGTCACGACTATTAACCATTTGATGAATATTCCTTTCTTTGTGATCTGTTATTGTTAATTAAAAGTATGTGTTAGTTAAATAAAACCACAAATAAAGACTCAAACAATAGCTAAATATTTTTCAGGAGAAATAATTAAATAGATTTACTCTTAGAGGGAATTTAAAAAAACTTATTTTAAAACTGTGCTAGAGTGTGGCATGGGGAAATGTAAAAGCTAAATGGGCCTAGAGAACATGGTAAGGAGGGAGCCAAATTTTTGATATGGGAAGAAGAAGAAGAGCCACCTGTGGTGAGGTTCATGTACTATGCAGAGAATCAGCACCAAATTAATTTTGAGTGTGTACCTCCTGCTGATGCACCATCTGTGAATAACACACCATTTAACTGTCATTTACCTTTGGAAGTCCAAAAACAGAGTCATATTTTTCATACTTTGTGTGGGAATCAAGGCTAAAGGACAGACTTCAATCTCTAGTCAACATAAAATTAAACATATCGGGGCAAACATCTCACTAGCTGGGGAACTAATGTCTATCCATTACTCACATACATATTATCTAATTTTACCTCCAGAGCAATAGTGAGTAGTAGACATTATTAACCTAACTGCACAAGTAAATAACTGAGGCCTGTCTTGCTCATGGCACATTTGTAGTAGACATGTCTAAATGATGCCCCCTGGTGTATGCAGGACTAATTCTGCAACACTGCTATCGTTTTTCCTTGGAGAGGTAATAGTGACAGATACTTTGGAAATAAGAAAAAGGAAGAACAAAAAGGAAGATTTTGACATTCAGTAGGATGATGTTAGGAATTCACATATTAAAACACATTCCTGGCACAGAAAGACAAACCAGGCATGATGTCACTTATTAGTGACATCTAAAATAGTCAGTGACAGAAGAATAGGTTAGAATGGTGGTTACTAGGGACCAGGGGAAAGCAGGGGAGGAAAGAAGCTGGTCAGAGTTACAAAGGTCCAGCTTGGCAAGCTGAATAAGCTCCAGAGATCTCATGGTGACTAGAGTTAACAATACTGAATGGTATATTTGAAATTTGCTACAAGGGTAGATATTAAGCATTCTCACCAGAAAAATAAAGAAAATATTACCTCTTTGAGGTGTTGAATATAACAATCAACTTGACTGTGGTCATTACTTCCCAATGTATACATATCTCAGAAAGTTTATGTATTAACTATACCTCAAAAAATCTGAAAGAAACCACACCATTTACTCCAAATACATGGATATTTTAATTCAACATTTAAGTATTTCTAAAGGCATAAAAACGAAGGAAAAAGGCTGGGAGAGGATAACACAGTAAATCAAAACAAAAATAAAAATAGGAGGGTTAGAAAGCAGACCTGAAAACACTGAATCCTGAGACAACTGTTTGACAGCAAGAAAAGACCCAATTTGCCCTGCAGAATCCCCCAAGTTAGCAGTAATTGATGACATTAGGTATGTCCTGAGTGTTTCAGGGGTAAAGATGACAATGGAACCGGGAGTTTGGTACATCATTTTAAGAAGAAGTGTACTGCCTAATGATGTCTTTGCCCACTTCTAAAAGACAACAGATACTATACCTCAGTCAGTTTGGGTTGCTGAAAAAAAATATATACGTACACACTTTATATACAGTATATAAAGTATATACATTTGTATATACACTTATATATGTATATATACTTTATATATAAATATAAAAATATATGTGTGTGTGTGTGTGTGGTAGCTTATAAACAACAGGAATTTATTTCTCACAGTCCTGAAGCCTGGAAGTCCAAGACAAAGCCACCAGTAGATTCAGTGTTTGGTGAGAGCCAGCTTTCTGATTCATAGATGGCCATGTTTTTGCTTTGTTCTTATACAGTGAAAGGAGGAGGGGAGCTTTTTGGGGTCTCTTTCTTTAGGACAATAATCCCTCTCATGAAGGCTTTAACTTTATAACCTAGTCACCTACCAAACTATCCATTTCCTAATGCCAACATGTAGGAGATTAGGAATCAACATATGGCTTTTGGGGGTTTTACAACTTCAGTCTATAGCACTCTCTCTCTTTGTTCCTGGTATAAGACCAGGGGAACTGAGAGGCTGAGACTATTTTAATAAAGAAAATATGGTCCATTTGAAAGTGGAGAATCAAATAAAAGTGTTCATATAACCATGGTAATACTCAGGCATCTTTCCACCAAAATCACAAGTTGTTGGAATCCAACTGGGAGGTTGAAGGTTTCCTCTCTGGAGAATAAGACTAGGTTAAGAGAAAAGACATGATATACCAATATGGGAATTCCTCTAACATAGTCACCTTTAGTTTACCAGCCTCACCCATATACATAAAACTTTCAATGAGCTTTCCAGGCTCATTTATAAGTATTAACAGCCAGCCAACAATCACCTGAGAAAACTTCTAATAGGAGAGATGAAGACATTAGGGAAATGTAGGGAGATGTTGGGGAGAGAATACAGACTTCCAGATATAAAGAACTAAGTTCTGAGGTTCTAATATACAGTACAGTGACTATAGTTCATAATCCTGTATTACATACTTGAAAGTCACTAAGAGTGCAGATCTTATTTATTCTTACTACAAATTAAAAGAACAAAAGTAACTGTATGAGATAATGTATGTGTTAAATAACCTTGTGGTAATCATTTCACTATGTATGCCATCACATTGTACAACTTAAACTTACACACTGTTATAGGACATTTATATTTCAATAAATTTGGAGGAAAATAAAATAGGTGGATGCCAGGAATTGAATGGTGGGCTATAGGTTGCCAAGCCCTGTTTTAGTACTTTTTAATGTTTTCCTCTTAATGTGACAAATGGTAATGGCCAATGCAGTCCTTCAGACAAAATATCAGGCCAAGCCAGTCCTTCAGGCAAAGGATAGTATTGTTATAAAATGGTTGGAATTCTTTGAGAAAGATCATGATGTGCTTGAAATCTGCATTCAGTATGATATATTTTAGACCCTAAGCAATTGTATCTTCTATAATTCTAAGTGCCTGAAATTATTAGATAGGAAATGGTATATTCTCAATAAAGGTTTTACGGGCTGTCATTGAGAAAATAAAACATTTGGACTCAATCTGAATGGAAAATGAATGCTATTTATTATAATTAAATGGTTTTACCATAAATTTATAACATTTCTTTTAACTTATTTTATCTGAGCTTGCATTTCTACTTTCAATATGTGACTGTATATGTACTGTGTGAATGGGGGGGAAAAGATAAGAAGAAAAGAGAAATCACCTTGGCTTGAATACCAGTAGCTTACATCAATTTTAAGAAACTGTAACAACTTTTCTGGCAAGACTCCACTGGTGGTGTTTATTTTTCATTAAACTCTGATTCTTGACAGAATAGCTTATCAGCAGTAAAAGTAAAAAGAATAAGTAAAATGAAGTACATAAAAAATAACCTTGAGCCATCCTAGGTAGAACCATTCCTGCCTCAAAAATTAAAAACATATTTTGAAATCTTTTTTTTCCTTTCTAGTACTGAATAGTTGCAATTAAAGTAAGCCTTAATATAAATATACAATATATAAATTTTGGTTTTGGAGTGAACATCTCTTATACTTAGATCACTATCAGACTAATCTGATTTTTATGAAATTTGAACCAAGATGATAGTAATACCAACAAAATATTTAAAGATAAAAACAAATGGTAAAATAAATATTAAAACACTATTCATTGGTATTAATAGGTGGGTATGACACAGAATACATTGATTATGAACATTTTCACATCAATTGTACATGTCTGTGTAGTTAGATGTTGAGGTAGTGAGTTAAAACTGCTTATGTAAAATATGCAATATAGAGTGTGATGTTTGAAAGAATTCATTTGGACCAAATCAAAACACAAATATAGTGTATATATCACACTGTGTCAGAAATAAGTGTGTCAGACTTTTTTTCTTTCTAAAATAAAGCATACTTCAACACACCCATTTTGTGGTGAGCAGTCTCCCCTGATTAAGATGTGGTATGTCAGTTCCAATTCAGGCCATTCACATTCAGGCCACATAATCTCCTGTAGGTTTTCTTATGTACTGTAAAGGATAGGGAAAAACAAACAAGGAGAAAAAGGACAAAGGGAAAAGTAAAAGAAAGAATATACAATAAAAAAGATGGAAAGAGAACTCCACCTATTCCCTTCACCCCTTTTTTCTCTTAAAAGTGTGAGAACAATATGTGAAAGTTTATAAAAATGGTAAGATACCTTTGCTGATTTTGGTTGATTATATTCTTCAGATTTTTTTTGCATATATTCAGATGCTGTGCTAAGGAGCATAACAATGGCACCAATTAAGAGTTTATATAGTTTTTCAAGCTCACTATCAGGAGATTGTTCATATCTTCCAAGAAAAAGACATGAAACAGTTTTGTGTTTGCCTAAGGTAGATTATGTTCATGTAGATAAACTCCTAGATACAGTAAAAGTAATGAGCTGAGATGGTCCAGGCAATTATTTTCAGTGGGATAAGGATGTCAGTACTTTTCTCAGTTTAGACTTTGAAATCGTTTTGTCCTCACACAGACTAAAAAGAAAAAAAAAACATGACATCTTATTGGCACTGGGGACCCTTTCGTTCCATGATGGATGTGTTCCTTCTAGGAAGAGGAGGACGCTATTGTGCCTCATTCATTAAGTTGATGTAATGGTGGCATGAACTATCATCCACAGGGATTTCCAATTGAATGTTATCCCACCAATCACTTTCTCACAGCCTAATGGAGTGTCCCTGACATCAGAGTCTGATAAATTGCCCGGTGCCAATTAAAAAAGGCACTTTCCCTGTCAGTCATTTAGCTGCAATATTCTCTTTTACTAGATTAGTTTCCATAAAAATGACAGAAATGATGAAAGTTTATTTGTGAAATTCTTCACTTTAATTTTAGAAGCTACATAGTTTCCTGGGTTTCCACACTGGATCCAAAGTCAGGAAGGACACTTATTGATGTCATTAGAAAACCTTTCTGAGTACATATTATTGTACAGAAATGCTAAAGGGCACAAACTTTTAGAGTAAAAGTAAAATAATTGTGAAGAAATATATACTCATCCTTTTATCAAATTGATAACTTTCAAACACCAAATTGTTCTACTTTCTTAACAAATGAGTGGGTAGCATAAACTCTAAAGTTGTCCCTCTGCTCTCCACTTCTTGCCTCTCCCAACCCATTTCAAATTGTTGTTGGGTTTACAAAATTGCTCTGTTGCCTGCAGAAACATTTTCTACCTTAGGAAGCAGATTTCACCGATAAGGTAATGCCTTTGAACATACATCAGCCTCTGCTTTTTGATAACTCTGTTGCCAAACTAATGGATAGCAGATATTAATGTTTTATATTTACCCCCATTAAAATATTATTTATTATCTATCAGCATTCAACACAGAAGATGCAATATTTTAGTGAATTTTTATAATGAGAGTTTTTTAATGGGTATATCCTGTTCTCTTGCTTCAGGAGTAGCATATCATACTGGTTAAGAGCTTTGTGTCAGCATATTAAAGATTGGATCTCCACTCTTCACCAGCCAATGACCTTGGGTAAGTCACTTAACTATTCTATGCTCTTGTGACTTACTCTCTTATTAAGATCATGATAAGGTTTAAATAGAAAAGTGACAGTCAAACTTTTAGCATTCACTGTATGTTAGCCATTATTGTATATTAACCTCAAATACAAAATTAACATCTCCCTTGAAACGACATTTAAAATGCATTTGCTATACCAGGTCAAGGACTAGGTATTAAAATATTTAGATGAATAAATTATGTGAATGCTCTCCAAGGGTTCATGGGATGGCTAGAGAGATACATGCACACATGGCCTGAAGTAGGTCAGTTATAAAAATATTAATGTGTTAGTGTTGTAGGGTATAAATTCATAATTATATTATTTACTCCTTCGAGGCTGACTCTGTCTCACTTCAAAATCTTAGATTAAAACACCAGTCTCTAAAATCTGTCTCTTTCTGTGGATCCTGATACCTAGGCCAAAGGTATATTCATCCAAGTAATTTACTTAAAATATATACTTGGTTGAACCATTCTTTAACCTTTTCCAAATGACAAAGTTCAGTCTAAAGCACTGCACTTTGTTCTTTAGCTACTTAACCTTATCTTAAACCTTGTTGGGGACAATTGTTTTCATTCTGACAATGAGAACTGCATGTTGTTTTTATTTTCCATTTTTCTCTTCTACAGAAATATCAAATTAGCAGTATGTCAAGAGTTTTGAAGGAGTTCTGATACGTGCCCATTATATACAATTATAAAATTCTATAAAATATTTTTAAAAACACCTATTTTGAGACATTAGACAACAGCTAGCCCAAGGCAGTAATTTTTAGAAGTATGGGAAACACATGAGCAAAGGTTCATATTCACTTGTTAATCTTTTCATTTTGTTTTTTTTATTTTATTTTATTTTATTTTAATTTTCCCTTGGAGCACTCTATAGGCAGCTGCAAGCCCACTATAGGGAGGAGACTAAGATGACAGTTTGGGGCTATGAGGTGGCAACAATTTGCGTTTTACTGTAACAGAGAGGAGAGAACAAAATAAAGAAGACAGAATCAGAGAGCAGGCTGACAGCTGTGGCAGGGTGAATTGGGGGGCTAAGTGGGAAGAGTAAAGGGATTGAGCAAAAAAAATTAAAAAAAGAGAAAATTCATGGGCATAATTGTGGGGGATGGAGAAGGAGTGGGAGAGGTGGAGAATATAGGGGGTATTAATGGTGATGGAAGAAGGCTTGACTTGGGGTGGTAAACATACAATACAGTGTACAGTTGATGTGTTGTAGAATTGTTGTGTACATGAAAACTGTAAAATTTTGTTAACCAGTGTCACCCCAATAAATTTAATAAAAAGGAAAAAGTAACCCCTGTCTGGCGTAGCTCAGTGGATTGAGTGTGGGCTGCGAACCAGGCATCGCAGGTTCGATTCCCAGTCAGGGCACATGCCTAGGTTGCAGGCTATGACCCCCAGCAACCGCACATTGATGTTTCTCTCTCTTCCCTCTCTAAATAAATAAAATCTTAAAAAAAAAGGAAAAAGTAAATAAATAGAAAGGCGCTCTAGAAATCTGTGTAAGAATCCCTTTGAGTCTTTTACCACATGTGTGTGTGTGCTTCCAGCAAGATGCCAGACACCTCGGGGAAGCCAGCTCCTGCAAGGAGAGAGGACTGGACCTGACAAGGGATTCTGAGGTCACAAAGTTTGGAAATGGAAGTTCTGGACAGTCAAAGTAGCTAAGAGCAACAGCCCTTGATGAATCTACCAGGAATTTAATTAAGAACTCCCTGCCCCCTGAAAAACACTATACTCTTATACTTCAGCAGTGGGATTACTCTAAATCTACCATAACCAAACCTAATAACAAGCCTCAATAGACTCCACAGAAGAGTCCAAGCTGATTCCTCAGAAAACTGAATGCCAGAAAAAGAGGTAAAGAATCACTCAATCATAAATGGAAGAAAACAAAATCAACACACACACATAAAAATAGTATTCACAGGGTCCTGTATATACAAGAAAAAATTACTAAACATGGGGATAAGCAGGAAAATGACTGGTAACCCAGTTAACAAGCAATTAACAGAAACAGAGGAAAAGATGATGGAGGCAACTAAACTAAAGAGGAAGGAATTCAAAGTAGCTATAAAAACATATGGGGAGGAAAACTGGTGAGAGAACAGAATGAAATAAGATAAAATATTCACACATCCAGAAGAAAATTAAAAGAAAAAACAAAATTAGTAAATAAGTGGGGTCACTGTATACAAATGGAGAGAATAGAATAGAATAGAATAGAAAACAAACCACATAGAAATTTAAGATATGGAAAACACAAATTCTGGAATGAAAAATGTAAGGATGAGAGTAATAACAATTAAATAACAGTAATTTAAACATTATAGAACAAGAGATCTATAAATTTGAAAATAAAGGCAACAAAAATCCTCCAAACTGAAGAATAGAGGGTATGTGAAAACCAAAAATGATGAGGAGTGATGCAGAAACCTGTGGGAAGATGTTTGGAGGTCCAGCTCAATAACTTATCCATGAATGACTTGTCCTGTTAGTTAAATGACAATAATATGCTTAAATAATGCATTCTCTGCAAGTCCTATAGGGTACTCTATTTTAAATATGACAATCTAACACAAAATTTACTTATGTCTCCAGTCATTTGGAAAGTGGTTTAAAGAGTTCTTCCTGGTTTGAAGACAATAAGAGGAAGAATTAACTATAGCCACTGGCTGAACAGTTATTGAGAAAGATGAATTGCGCCATGCTTGGGCTTCTAAACATGGAATATGTCATTTAACAATAGTTTATTTGTGTATCTTCATTTACAAAATTCTTAGTTTTGTCCTACTACAGGAGATGATTCAGATGATTCTCTCTGTACATGTGTGTGGTGTACTACAAATGTGTTATTTAAATATCAAAAGTAGTTATAAATACTTATCATTGACTTTTTAAAATCTCATTAATACATGCATTGTAGAATAGTATCTGTTTTGAGGCATTATTAAAGAATTTTGTTTTTTAAAATATCTATAATTTTTGTCAATTGTCTAAGCATTACCATTTGAAATTCCATAAACTTCAAAAAACATTTTTCTTTCATATTTGTTTTCCTTAACTGAAGTCCATCAGAGAAATGTTATACTTTTTGTACAATCTTTCAAAATAAATTTTCATTATTTAATATTTGAGAACCAGACTGAAAATTCACAATTGGTATAATGCCGCAATTCTGAACATTGTTAGGAAAGAAAGCCAAATGGCATTTATCAAGGCCTACTCTATGCCAGACATTGTACTTGAGTATTGACCTAACCCTGGAGGGTGGTGTTATTATTAGCATCTTTCACAACAGAAATTTCTGGCTAGAATGATTGAACAGAGTCAAGCAGCCAATAAGTGACAAGATCAGCATATAATTTCTAAGGGTCATATTCTTACCTCTGAAGTACTTTTTCAGTAGAAAAATGGAAAGCCATAGGTGACTTTGCCTCAAGGTTTTACAATTCAGTTACTAAAACATGCTATTTTTGTTACATGCAATAAAACCTTTTTATTGGGTTCTTCTTGTCTACACTATTATAGGAAGGATTACTGCAACTTTATCTTTTTTCTGAAACTAAGATGAATATATACACTTTACTGCATAGTTTGATACTCATCTTCTCCATGATACCTTTTAAAATATCTAAAATCAGAGTCATATAGGGCTCGGAACCATATAGCACTAGATAGTTGAAAACTTAGATATAGCTTCAAGTAACCAAGTCAGTGTTAATTAAGAATCAAAACATAGGTTCAGAAATATAGCTTTTTTTCCAAAGGCATAAAGAATATTTTAGGTAACATCTATGAAAAACTATTCAGAGATTTTTTTGCATATTTCTGTGTCTCTTCCTTCTTTTTTCTTATAATATCTCATGAATCAAAAGAAATTTCCAGGCTCTGGCCGGCGTAGCTCAGTGGATTGAGCGCAGGCTGCAAACCAAAGTGTCGCAGGTTCAATTCCCAGTCAGGGAACATGCCTGGGTTGCAGGCCACGGCCCCCAGCAACTGCACATTGATGTTTCTCTCTCTCTCTTTCTCCCTCCCTTCCCTCTCTAAGAATAAATGAATAAAATCTTTTTTAAAAGTAAATAAAAAATTCCAATGATATATTTCTTCTTTTTTTAAACTTTTTAAATTGTTCAAGTACAGTTGTCTCCATTTTAATGTACCATTAATCATGGTGAATTTTTATTTGCCGACTGTTAGCTTAGTGTGGCAAAATGTACTACTGCAGCGACACCTCCCAAAAGAAAATGTGGACAAGTTCTAAATCAAAACTAAATGAAAATGTATTCAACTACACACAAAGTCTGAACTGGTGGGTACAAAACTCTGGCAGCTCAAATAAACCTGGCAGCTGGTGATACCAACTATGGCAAAGAAAAAGTAGAGAAGCAATGAGGTGTTCACTGCCACTAGAAAGGAAGAAGTATTTCTGGCAGTATGAGATTGGCCATGGCAGGGAGAAGTTGGTCCTGGCCACTGGCTTGTCGCTACCTTTAGTCACTTTAGAGAAAAAGTAATGGCAATCTCAGTATTGTGGCTGTTGCCTTCATCCTCAACCATATCAAGTCCCCTTGCCTGTCCAGAACCGTCACCAAATACGAAGAGGCACAGGAGATCCTGGCTTACTTGATGTATCAGTGGGGGCAGGGAAGGGGGAAGAGTGTGTATCTTCTTCTCCTTCAGCTCTCTTGTTTGTAAACTCTTGTCTTCTAAACAGAACAGGAAATAAATATATAAATTAATCTTTCATCAACTTTTTTTCTTCTCTGCAAAAGACATAGTTGCTCTAACTCTCTCTGTAGGACCTGGAAGGAAAGCCACCTTGAGATACTTTGAGAAGTAAACATCTGGTGGTTTCTGCATTGTGTGGGTGAACCTGCACCTCCAGCTTCACCCCCTCTGCCTCATTTTCCCTTTGACTGTGTTTTAGATTGCTAGCCAGTACACAGGGTTTGAGGACTATGCAACATAGCACAAGAGGGAGCTGTGGTCACCTGAGAAGGAAGACAAGTGCCAAGAGCTAGAAGAATTCGAAAAAGAGTGTATGGAAGCTGTGGGAGGAAAAGCTCATTTGAGTTGCCCAGCATAGCTCCAGATTCCTCCAAGTGCTTGAATTCTAGCCCCTACACCCACAAACTAATAATGCGCAGTTCTTTGTTTAAAAAATGGTGTTTGTTTTCTTACTATTGAGTTTTGAGTGTTGTTAATATATTTTAGGTACAAATTTACTGTCAGAAGTGTAGTTTGTTATTATTTTCTTCCAGTCAATGGCTTGTATTTTAATTCCTTTACAGTAACACTCAAGAAGCAGACATTTTAAATTTAGAAGAATTCCAGTTTATATATTTTATTTTCATGAATTGTGTTTATGCATGTTTTACAATACGTGTATGTAGAAATGCAAGTGGTTTATATATTGATCTTAATTCCTTCAGACTTGCTTGTTGCTTTTAGTAGCATTTCCCAGAATTTGTAGAATTTTCTATACAGATTTGTCTGTGAACCTGAGCATATTCACTTCTTGCTTTCTAGTGTGAATAATATCTTTTTTCTTGCCTGATACCACTTGTTATAACCTCCTAAGCAATGTGAAATAGAGGTGATGAGAGCAGCCATCCTTATGTTATACACAATATCAGGAAAATTGCATTCAGTCTTTCACCATAAAGGATGTTCAAATAGATTTTGCTTCATGTACTTAGTGTCATTTAATAAGTACAAAATATTTAAGATTTTTAAGTCCACCTTGTAATTATTGAATGAACCTCTCTATTCTAGATAATGTACACTCATCTGAAATGATCTTCACCTGCTATTAATATAGCCATTCCACCTTTATTTTAATTAGTATTAGTATGATATATCATTTTATATTCTTTTTTTTAAGATTTTTAAATTTATTTTTAGAGAAAGAAGGGAGGGAGATAGAGAGAGAAACATCAATGTGCGGTTGCTGGGGGTCATGGCCTGCAACGCAGGAATGTGCCCTGACTGGGAATTGAACCTGTGGCACTTTGATTCACAGCCCGAGCTCAATCCACTGAGCTACGCCCGCCAGGGCTTCATTTTATATTCTTTACATTAACCTGTTCTTTAACAACCTAACAATTTCTGTCTTTTTTGGAGTGTTTTGACTTTATACATTTAATTACTTAATTGTAGAGTTTAAACCCAATAGTTTTTAAATGTTTGATGTTATCTCTATGTCTTATTCTTTTGATTATTTATAATTTAAATTTTATCTATTATTTTAATTTTAGCTATAAATGCTTACTTTGCAGTTGAACAGTACAGTTGTGTAACTTGTTTTCCTGTGACAGCGCACCACTCCACAGACTGCTGGCTCTTGACCGGCACAGTCTGGACTGCACAAATCTACTTACATGTTGATTTTTTTTTTTAAATGAATATATAGCTGGCCCTCTGTACCTTTGGGTTTTGCATCCATGGATTTGAGCAACTTTAATAGGAAACAGTATTTCTGATCTGTAGTTGGGAATCTGTGGAAAAGAGGGACAACTGTATGAACTGTTTTATGCTATTTTATATAGGCCTTGAACATCTGAAGATTTTATTATTTTATTTTATTTATTTTATTTTTTAGTCTTCTTTAGTTTTGTGTCTTTTTTTATTGTTGATCAAGTACAATTGTCTCCATTTTCACCCCACCACTCACCTACAGACTTTAATATTTATGGTGCTCCTGGAACCACTCCTCTGCAGGTAGCAAGGGGTGACTGTAGTTAAGCTTGGGGGAAGGCAAAAGATATACATGGATGTTTAACTGCATGGGGTTTGGTGATCCTAACCCCTGCAATGCTCAAGGGTCAATTATATAGTATAAGAACCATGAAGTACATTATGATTCCAATTCCTCCTTACTACAATTGTCCAATTGTTACCATACATTTTAATGCTAAATGTTATAAAAATCATACATTTTTATCATTTTCTTCTGTAAATTCAGTTACTTTGTAAAGACTTTTAAATACAAATATTCCTTTATGCTATACACGTGATTATTATTTCCTCTGCCTTCAGATCCAAATGTTTACTAGGTATTATTTTCCTTCTGCCTGGAGGACTTCCTTTATCATTTCTTCTGGTACAGATTTATTGCTGGTAAATTTCTTTGTTTTTTTGTACATGTAAAAATATATTTTTTTACATTTTGAATGAGATAATAGTAGTTATATATTAGTTATAATATTATAATAGTTATAATGTTCTAGTTTGACAGATTCCTCAAGGTCAGTCCTTGCACCATCTTTGAAGAGATGTCTATGGATATCCTCTTTTTTTCTAGTATGTAATGTATCTTTTGTTTCCTGGCTATATTTTAAGATTTTTCTCTTTAATCACTCACTTTAGTTATTTGATTGTGAAGCAACTTGATACACTTTCTTTGATATATTGTATTGGGGTTTATTGACTTCCTTGACTTTGTTAAATTTAGAAAAGTACTCTACTATTATTTTATGTAATCTTTGGCTCTCTCTGGCCCTTCACCTCTCCCTTCTTTTATGGCTAATTTAAAAAACTCGAATCAGTTTTTTTCCTACCTGGGGGCACAGAGTATCTTCTAGAGAGCAACACTGATTTTCGGTGTATAGCATAAAAATAATGACTAATCAGTATAAATTTCTAGAATAGTTCACCTTTCCTACTGTATCATTAATTTCACAACCATACAATTTAATAATTTACAAGTAGAGTCTCTAAATCATATTAGCAAATTTTTGTCATAATTCAAATTGCTAAATAAGGAAAATATTTTCAACAGTGTCTTTCTTTTATTCCTTTTTTTGCTTCAGTTGGCTACACTTAATAAAATAACATTCTAGCAATTACTAAATACATGTGTTTTAAAGCATTTAGATAGCTGAAGTACACTAAACATAGAAACTATCTCATATTCTTTCCATTATATAAGATTATTTTCTTATTTAAACAAACTAGCTACATAATAATCTTCACATGCAGGGCATGCACACTGAAACAATTTTAATTATGTATTCAATAAGATGGACCAAAAGCTGT
The DNA here is from genome assembly GCF_004126475.2 of Phyllostomus discolor. NCBI lineage: Eukaryota > Metazoa > Chordata > Mammalia > Chiroptera > Phyllostomidae > Phyllostomus > Phyllostomus discolor. The sequence goes on along the minus strand of NC_040905.2, from coordinate 156,412,348 downwards.
TTATACTTTGTATAAATTCCCAATTTCCTATACTTTTTCAAAGAACACAGTTCAAGCTTCCTATTTTAGTAAATCACTTTAATTTATTTAAACAAATGAATACACAATGTAAATATCATAATGATATAACTAATTAAGAATAGGACTTTTAGCTTAAATTAGTTCAATATATATAATTTTTATGTTAAATCTGAAAATGTTTCTAAATAGGGTTGGTACTCCACACACAATTGCTTCTAAACACACACACATTGAATAGGACATGGAAACTAAGTTTAAGTGGTTAGAAAGAAATATTTAAACACAAATTGATGATTTGCAATAATTACAGAGAATGGAAACCATTAAAAGCTACCTACAGGGCAGTAACTGCATTAAATTACAGTGTTGGGGAATGTTTAGCAATTTAGAACTTAATCACTTCCCTCTAAGGTGTATAGTAATTTAATTGTCTCTGATTTATATAATCATCTCAAAGAGAAAAAATACAGTAGGAAACAATTAAAAACCAAAATAATATATTCACATTAAAGGGATAAAGATCTATATCCATTCTTCATGTATTTGGACAAATACATGCAATATTTATTTTTTTAATACAGTATTGCTAGACACACCCTAAATACTTAGAATACCCCAACTGTTAAAGAAACAATTTCTGCTTCCCTGGATCATGCAGTCTAGTGAAGGAAGGAAGACAGTAAATAAATAAACAAGTGCATTAAAATTTTATTTTAGAGATAGTAAATGCTAAATTAGATTTGGACAATTGATTACTCCAAACCAGAAGTATTTACTGAATATTTAAATTATGTAAATACTTATATATGTGTTATAGTTCTCTGGTGCCACCCTTGTTTAGCACTTTTTGACAAATTCTTCTTAATTCAAGAAATTTTGGCATAAGCTATTAAATGCATTAAGTATATTTTCAATTAAATTAAACACACACATATATACAATATAGTTCACTATGAAAGGGAAACAAGCTGTGTCAGAAAAGTTCAATATTTTTCATCAAATTATTTTTCTAAAGGTTCAGAAAGGATAGTTTGCTAAAATGTATCATCTTTCATAGAAGAAGGTTTTCTTTGTCACTTACGTGCAATTCTGACAAATATTAACATTGGAATGAGTGATTGCATGTGGAAGTCACTAAATCAAGTCTTTTGTGTTTGACACGCAGGTGAACTGTGAGCGCTCTGTTTTTTCACATGGCCCACACATTTGGTCACAGAGCTATGGACAGGGACTTGATTTCTTAACCATTGATGTCTTTTCTCCTGTATGCTCTGAATTACTTTATATGAGTTACTTAATTTACCTGTTTTAAAATGCATTATTAATGAAGCAAAGTCACAGGATCAATCCTGTTTTATTCAGTTAGGTTTAATTAATGAAAAAAGTAACCAGCCATAGATTATATATCATATCCAGGGTATGTTCTAAGCATGCAGGTGTTGACTAGCATCAAGGGAGGAATGCATCAGGCAAATCATTCATAACATCGGGCACACTCTCAGACAAGTGCCTCCTTCTGCTGTGGGTATAGTATCAACTTCCTTCAAGAGGGATCATATATTTCCCAGAATTTCTGAAAATAAGATCAATTTTGCCAGTGCTGGGAAAATAAGTTTCCTCTGAAGAATTAGTTAAAAGCAGATGTTATACTTAAGAATCCTCCTTTCCCCTTAGGTAGACATATTTCTGTTAAACCACATAGGAAGAGTGACATCAGGCCCTTTTCTCATTAGATCAGTAGCAAACCACAGATAAATAGTTTCCCCGCTCAGAGAGAGTCAATATTCCTATTGGCTACTGAAATACGCTTTTAATCTTTACTCCTCCTCATTATCAGTGTTTTCTCTCCTCACCTATCATGTAATTAGGCTATAAATTCATTTATCGTCTTTAGATACATATTTGTTCTGTGAAGTGTGTTATACATTAATATAATTTATACTTTTCTTACCCCTTTTGTTGATTTTATTACTTGTTAAATTAATTTACTAAGATCTGCTTATATTATTGTCTCTGAAGTCTATATTTAATTTTTAAGTAAAATATACTATTTTTATTATTTTAAAATTTTATTTTTCAATTACACTTGACATTCAATATTATTTTATATGGAGTTTCAGGTGTACTTTATAGTGGTTAAATAATTTTATGATTTACAAAGTGATTCAAGTACCCACCTGGCACCATTCATAGTTATTACAATATTACTGATTATATTCCCTGTGCTGAATTGCACATTCCCATAACTATTTCATAACTAACAACTTGTAATTATTAATGCTTTTACCTTTTTCATCCAGTCCCCCAATCTCCCTTCTCCTGGCAACCATCAATTTGTTCTCTGCATCTATGAGTCTATTTCTATTTTATTTATTCATTTATTTTGTTCTTTAGATTTCACATATAAATGAAATCATCTGGTATCATATGGTATTTGTCTTTCTCTGTCTGATTTACTTCATTTAACATAATACCATCTAGGTCCTTCCATGTTGTCATAAATGGTAGGACTTCATTCTTTTTATGGATGAGTAATACTATATATATATATATGTATATATGTGTATATATGCATAAACTTGTATGTATACATGACTCAGTTAAAATAATTCAGAATCACTTAGACTTTATTTTTAGAGCGCTTTTAGGTTCACAGAAAAATTAATGGGAAGGTACAGATATTTACCATGTATCCCTGTTCCTGCACATATAGAGCCTCCCCTATTAGCAGCAACCCTCACCAATTGTACATTCGTTATGATTGATGGATATACATCGACACATTATTATCACCCAAAGTCCATAATTTACATGAGGGTTTACTCCTGGTGTTGCATCAATACATCCTATCAGATTAAAGAAATATAACATATATCCACCATTATAGTATCATATAGCATTCCTCCTCTGCCCTAAAAAGCACCTCTGTGCTCTGCCTGTCCATCCCTTACTTCCCACTAAGCCCTGGAAACCACTTATCTCTTCACTGTCTCCATAGTTTGGCATTTTTCAGAATGTCATATTAGTTTTGTAAGAAACCACTTAACTCTCCTCTAAAGTAAATGTATTATTTTTCATTCCCACCAGCAATAAATGAGAGCTCCTGTTGCTTCACATCCTTGCCAACTTTTGGTGTTGTCCTTGTTCTAGGTCTGGCCATTCTGCTAGGTGTGGTATCTTGTTGTTTAATTTGCATTTTCCTGGTGTTATATGATGTAGAGCGTCTTTTTATATGCCTATTTTCAATCTGTACATCTTCTTTAGTGAGGTTTGAATAATGTGTTTAGTTCACTTTTTAATCTGGTTGTTCACTTTTTTATTGTTGAGTTTTAAAAGTTACTTTGCATATTTGGACTTTTTACCTTTTCCAAACCAAAATTCATTAAATAAGATAATGTAGAAGTAAGGTATTTATAATTTAAAAAATGTTATATGAATGCAACAAATTGCATAGAAATATAAATTAACAAAAGATAATTCAGAGATGATCATGTTCTTTACAAAATTATTAGCATTACAAAGTACTATATACTATAGGATTCCAGTAAATGGCGATCACCTACATTGTTTTTGGAGAATTATGTTATATACATAGTCTAATGTGCTTTTTTTAAAGACAAACTTCTATTATATAAACTGATGACAAAATCTATCTTTTATGTAAAATAATATAGGAACTTAACTTTAACTATTTTTATATGATTTTTTTCTCATCATACCATCTGAATAGTTACCTTGTTTCTTTCTTATGTATCGTAAACCTTCGTATGATGAAAACTTGCTCATAATCTATTAAATTTAATTTTCTTAGTGACAAAGACAATTGATTAGTTCTAGAGATGCTAGATAAACAGTGCTTTTGTATTTATGGGATCTATTTAATTAAATCACAATCTTAGTGCTAAGAAGTTTGGTCATTTTCTCCAATATTTTAATGATCCACCCTTACATAATAGGTCAGACTGAATTTTCAGTTGATCTAATTCTGTCACTAACTTTGCCAAAATCACTGACTCAGCCATTTGTCATTCCAGTGCTTGTGATCACATATTCAGTTTTAGAGTGCTTAAACTTTCCTGAGTCTTAGGTTGTAGGGGAGGACTACTACTGTCTCTAGTCATAACCTAATTCCTCCTGTTCATGACAGGGTCTGTTGCCTGTTTTAGACCTTGTCTTTTCATCTGGGCCTGTAGGTGTTTCTTATTTGGGTGCTATTTCTGACACTTCTTTTTTTCCTTTAGGGTATGATTTTAAATGAAAGTGATGATTTTTCAAACTTACCTGCTAAGTGGTGCCTGTCATGTAGATGCCTAGTGCCATCCACTTTGTGGTTTGTGACATTTCTGGAGAAAATAAAAATTATAATTTATACAGTTCTTAACTTAGCCTTTTTCCAGTGTTTTTTACTTGGGGCACAATATGACCATTAGAGATGGCAAATACTATGGGGGCAATTAATATTTATTGAGAGTCCAATATGTGCTAGGTGTTATATAAGGTACTTAGATACATTTTCACATTTAACTGGAGCTCCTTTTAATGACAGCTTTATTTGATCCTCTTATAATAAGCTTTGTGGCCTATCTTTATCCATAGAAAATCTTATTATTTTCTAATGATTTTAATTATAATTAACATACAATAAATTGGTTATATTTAAAGAGTGCAAGTTGATAAGTTTATAACATGAATAGATCTTTGAAATCACCACTATATATTAAAAAAATAGACATGTCCACTGCCTACTCAAAGTCCAATAGATCTATAGTGGTAACTTATTGTGGCATTAATGTGTATTTCCCTAATGATGAATAATGTTGAAAATTTTTTCATGAGCTGATTTCCATCCAACCCCGTATCTTCTTTGGTAAGGTGTTTGTTCAAATCTTGCTTGGTTATTTATACAATTTTTTTTCTTATTATTGGGTTTGAAGACTGTCTATACATTTGGGCTATTAAGACCCTTTAAAGATATGTGATTTGTAAGTATTTTCTCCTAATCTATGGCTTTTCATTATCTTGCCAGTGTGCTTTATATAGTAGAAGTTTTTAATTTGGCTAAAGTACAATTCACTCTTTGATCTGTTAGTCTGTCTTCATACCGATAACAAATTGTCTGGATCACTGTAGTCTTATAGTATTTCAAAACAAAGTAGTAATTGTATTTCAACATTGTTCTTCTTTATCAAATTTGTTTTGAAATATAAAGTAATGATCATGGTGAGCCTGAAGAGCTACTGCAGGAAATGAATCTCATTAAGAAAATTTGTGCAAATTAGAAGGGTTTCTTTTATTTGTGGAAAACTTTTAGAAGTTCAAATCTAACTAAATTATCCCGTAGTTTCAGATCTTGGAGAGGTAAAATCCCATAAATTTTGTTTATTCAAAGGGTGTTATTCAACACCCAAATCTAAAATCACCCTAGCTTTCCCCAAAGTGACTCAATCTTACCTAAATTTTCAGTCAGCTCAAGAAAACCAAATGACTCAGGGCTTATATTTGGGTTAAGTGATCTCACAGCATACTAGGCCAGCCACTCATGCGAGGTTGACATTTGAATAAAATAAACAAAACTTCCAGAAGCTGAAGCATTCAATGGCAGACAAATTATCTTCGAGCCAAAAAACATTTATGAAGTTTACACTGACTCTCTGGTTTCTGGTCTCCTGAAACAGATTGTTCATGGATCTGCCACATTAATTAAATGGATCCTGGTGAAGTATTTCTAAAGAACTATTATAAATTTCAGATGGTCCTAAATGAAGCACAGGAGAATTTAATTCTTAAGTATTATAGGGAAGTATCAGATCTATAATTATTAGATAGTCATAATGTCTACTCCAAATGAGGAAAAAATAATAAAGTAATGACCCAGTTCATTATACTGTAGTTTTCAGAATATTGGCAAACCCTTGGGTGAACATTTTCTTTATGTTGCCTGAGACTAGAGCCATGTGATTACAATTAAAAATAAAATAAATCATATGTTGAAACCTCTTCATTTCACATTGAAAATAGCCTCCTTAGTATTACTTTAATGAAGATTATGTTATGAGTAAGTTATTACAGGGTAGCTGAGTGGCTATGATCATTCCTTGCTTTTAGGATGTAGCCAAAGGGTAACTGTTCTATAATAGAATATTCCAAGTACAAATGTCTTTGCCATATTATTTTTGGACCATAATATCCTAAAATAATTTTTGATGAGGAGCAGTTTTCCAGAGGAGACAATTGGGCTAAAATTTTATTGGATCTTCTAGTGCCCTTATTGTTCAATAATTTAGATTTATATTTTTATCTCCAAAAATATGTGTAGACTATGAACTGTTTTTTTAAATATCAGCTCAACATTTTATTTAGAAATGTAGATTTAGGGAGCCAATATTTTACATATAATCCACATATCAGTTACAGTTACCCTTTTAATGCTGGACAGGAACCAAGAGAAATCACAGTCTTGATTTAATCTCAAATGCCCATGTTAACTACTTTAGTTGCAATTCAAACTTTGCTAAGATGCCTGGAAACACATAGGCCAAGTTGTAGGTGACCTTGTGACCCTGTGTTGCTTCTGACCTTTCTCCTGTTCCCACTGAAAAATAATTCATTTGTTAGGAATATAGGCTTTAGAAGATGACACTGCTGCTTACTTTAATATTCTTCTCTGAAATTATGGGAACTCGTGAACCTTATGTGAGGATTCTTATAAGAATGAAATGAAACCTGCTAACACAGAAATAGCTATTGTTGCCAACTTTGATATTATTTATAATTTTGTGCAAATCTGGCAACTATAGCAATATCTTGGCAAGGCCATAGATATGGCAGCATGCCTATAACTACTGAACATAATTATCTGTCCATTGACTTTCATTGGGGAAGGTCAGGTTTAAGAGAAAAAGACCCTGGGAGGAAACTTATAGTACCCATGGGAACTGAGCAACAGGACTATTACAACCATAAGTGTACCTATTCTAACCTACTTGAGTATTTACACTCGTAAATATATAATAGTTATGCTCAGCTGTTAAGAGGTACGTGTAATATATAGTGTGTTCTTAAAAATGTATGGCTAAGAAAGTACATAGGTAAGTGTATTCCCCTACATATGCCACAAATTATTTTCATATAAATGCAAGCATTCACATCTCAGATGATCTAGATTTTGCAATTGGTGAAGAAAAGATGCCTTAAGCAAGTTACAGACTTCTCAATTTGCTGCAGTGTAAGCAATTTTTCAGAGAACATTCCCTAAGGCATTAAAGATTTGGCATATAAATTTGAGAGAAGTGATATGTTCTTATCAACCCTGAGCAGCATTAAAAATTTAATCACTCCTTTCTCTAATAAAACGATTTGTTGATTTGTTATAGTTGGTAACACCAATCATGGACCAATGACAGTAGTTATGAACAAGAACTCAGCTTATTACAGAACACACAGGGGCCAAGGGGAGTACAAAATACAATTACCGAAAGGACCCCCCACTAGGTTCAATTGTCCGTCACCAGAGGAAAGATGTCTCTCAATGCCAGAGATTTGTGAAAAGGAGAGGAAATGTTTATTTAAAGCTATACATACTTAAAATAGTGACCTAATGTCTTCATTAAAATATCAAAGTCCTTTAGGATACCCACAGACATACACAGTGTTTCCTTCTCCCTCTGCCCTAAACTGGGGTACCGTATCTCAGGAAAAGAAGTAGCTTCAGGCTCCCAATACCATCAGCTGTGTCATTGGCCAGGATCAAGCCTCATGGTTCTCCTCTGCAAAGCTGAGGTGGTCTCCACTCTGCCAAAGCTGAGTGGTGGTTCTCTGCTAAAGCCAAATGGTGATTCTCCCTCACAGGGCTGTGGGAGTCCCCACTCTGGCCAAAGAAGGGTGATTCTCCTTTCTATTGCCACAGCCTCATGGTTCTTTCCAGCAAAGCTGTGAGGGGGTCTCCACTCTACCAAAGCCGCATGGTTCTCCCTCCAATGGCAGCCGTGTCTCTGTTTAAATCCTCACACTATCCTCCTCTGCAGCCCCATTAACAACTCGTCCCACAATCGGCTATACTTGCCAGCACTCTCATATCCTTCCAGCTTTACTGGGCTGCCATCATGAGTCTGAACAGGCATGGCCCCATGGCATGGAGCCAATCATCTCCAAGCTCTCATGCGGGTACTGTAACCAAGGGGAGTTGCCTCCCAGTTACATCTTGGGTGGAAATCACTTCCATCCCCCTGGCTCAGAGCATGGCCACAGCTATTTAACATATCTATGAAACCAGTTAAAGGTTATAGATATATTAAATGACCATTCCAGAGGTTAGCTGCAAAGATGTTGCCATGCAAAACAACTCAATGGCCCTGTTTCATGTGTCCCTTCCCCCAACTCACATCTGTGGGGGGAAGGGGTGAGGACATCTTAATATTTCTTGGACACCTTGAGTTATGGATCCCATTCCAAATCCCTACTTGGGGCCCCCATTCTTGGCTGTACCCTGTTACAAGCTGACTTTGAATTAGGATCATTAGTCTATGGCCACACCACTCTGAACACGTCCAAACTCTTCTGAATTAGGATCACTAAAGATAAACCGATATTTTAAAAGATAATTACTTAGATTTTTAACACGTATGTGTAGTTGAAAGACGTTGCTATATTTTAGAAGAAAATGATCATTTGGAACAATCTGTTTTATCTATTTCACCTTGAATTACCAAATCAAGAGTGTAGTAGAACTAGATACTAAAATTAATAAAGCCAACATGTTACTTTTTTGTGCCCCTCCTATATATTAAGTTGCTTTTTCCAAGACATTCTAATTATAAAATTCTTGTTTCCGTTATTCAAGTCAACTGTGAATAAATGGACCTGCTTTAAGTCTCATTTCACCACCTGTATTAATTTCAGACCGCATGTCTCCTTTCTTTGGTTTCCTCTATTGATTCTGGGAAAAGAGAATGGTATTTGATTAGAATGAAAGTGTATACTCCAGCCAATTTTGATATTTCATTTGCAAGTGACTTCATGTACTGTCCTTTTCCTTTGATTTAATAATGAAAATGTGTCAATATATTCTCATTATGGCAGTGAGGTAAAGCAGCCCAGGCCCCATAGGGCCAGAAGGAATACACTTTGTGAATTCAAAATGGGAAAGCTATACTCCGAGTGTTTGGCAAAGGGTATGCTATGGACCAATTTCCTCCCTTCAGCAACTGAACCGACATAGGATGCAAAAAGAGTTGTCGCGGAGTTCTAATACTGAAAAAGAGAAAATGAGAATACAGGTACATATTAATAATGGCTGTCTTGATATATTCTGCTTGTTGTAGAATTATGTTAACTAAAATAATTAAAAACAAAAACTAAAGAATTTTGGTTGTATTATTCAATTATAGTTATTGCCATTTCTGAAATAAGGGTTATCATTATTTTTTTATTTTAAGTGTATTCTGAAGAGCAAAGGCTGACATGGATTTGAACAAACAGATATAGTGCTCAAAACTTTTCCTTCTAAAAATCACATAATGTTAAATTTGAAAACTATTCACTTCTAAAAAGCTGACAATATATGGATATATCTGAACATCACCAAAAGTCAGTACAGTGGCTGACCGAATTTGATAATTGCATGCATCTAACAGGAAATACACATGCTAAATTTATTTCAGTTCTGAAATTCCAACTTCATTTGCAATTCATGCATTTATCACATACAAATGTAAAGGTGGTTAGTGTCTTTAAAGTTAGATGAACATTTAAATTCTTTCAAAAAATAACATTTTATTTCAGCTTTGCTTTAAAAGAAAGGCTTGAAAAACATGCATAAGAGAAATAATTAACATAGTTATCATATCTATGGTAAATAACATATGCATGTCATTCCTTACACATACATCTTTAGAATGTAGTGATTTTTGTGGATTAAAAAGTGTTCTTCTAAAAAATGTCCAAATCCTAACCCCAGGTATCTATGAATGTGAAGTCACTGAATATTGAAATAATGTCATCCTGGATTCAGGGTGGTCCCAAAATCCATGATGAATGTCCTTAAATAAGAAAAGAGAGAGTAAGACATTGGAGACACAGAGGCAGGAAGAAATAAGCCATGTGAAAACAAAGGTGGAGATTAGAAAGATCCATCTGCAAGCCAAGGAATATCCAATACTGTCAGAGCTCCAGAAGAGAGGAGTGAGACAGTGAACAGATTCTCCCTCAAATCCTTCCCAAAGAAAGCAACCCAGCTGACAGCTTGGTTTCAGATTTCTGGCCTCCAGACTGTGAGAGAATAAATTTACGTTGTTTAAGTCACCAAGTTTGGGGTAACTTGCTACTCCAGCCATGGGAAACTATTACAGTGATCTACCACTAAATGAATTAAAACTGATCACAATTTTAGCATCATTTCAAACATCAAGGATAAAATATATATTATAATCCAAATAATCCAATAAGAACTATCTCCTAAATCTGCATACATTGACTACAGAGGTGATCACAGGGAATGTTTCTGGAGAGTTTTCCATACTGCATTCATTGTAGTGTTTCATAAAAAAAAGACATCACAAAAGCATATGATCTCACCTATAAGTGGAACCCAATTAACAAAACAAACTGGCAAGCAAAATATAGTCTGAGAGACTGAAATCGACAACAAACTGACAGTAACCAGAGTGGAGGGGAGATGGCAATAACGTGGGAAAGAAGGGAAAGGGAAGTAAATGAACATGAATGGGGGACCCATAGACTGAGCCAGGTGGGGTTAGGATTGAGGGTGGGAGGTGGGTGTGGGTAGGGCAGAGGAAAGTGGTGGTGGGAAAATGGAGATAACTGTATTAGAACATCAATAAAAAAGTAAAAAAAAAAGACATCAGGTAAATAGGAGAAGGATTAACATAATGCTTAGAAGGAAAGCTAATAATTTAACAGCTGGTGCTATGATTCTAACTTTGATCCTTTAAGAAGAAAAAACTCATTTCAAAGAAGAATTCTCAGTTCTTTAAAATTATGTACAATCTTCCATTTGACCAGACTTTTGATTCTTATTCACCCATGTTTGTCAATCTAAAAACACTTGCTTAAACATAGATTCCTCACTTCTTCCCCAGAGACTCTCATTCAGTAGCCCTGGGGAGATGTGAGTTTGCTGCATTTTTAGCAATCCTGTGGATGACTGTGACAAAGAAGGTAATGGACGGCATTTTGAAGTGCATTGTTTATAAAAATATGTTCTATCCTTACTCCATCATAAAAATATCTCATGACACTTCTTAAAAATATAGATTCTCCAATTCTTCCTCCTGACCCACTGAATTAGAATCTGAGGTTTGTAAGACCTGATGTGATTATTATGATTAGGCAATTTCACAAGACACTGACTTGGAATCTGACCTTGATTGACTTCCATACATGTATTGTCAGTGATATGAGAAAACAGGGGCTTAAAAAGAGTGGGTACCTATTTAATATCATATATGACAGGATGTGAGTTTTGGAAAACACAACAACATAACCTTCTGGTAGAAAATTCAAGTTTTGTTCACAAGTACCTTTGAGGTCAATTTTTATCCTAGTATCTTTCTCAGCATCTGCAGATTAGCACAGCCTGCTGCTTGAACAGTTGCTAATGAATGAAGATCACCCTAGCCAGCTCCCCTGCTGTTGCTCATTTGCCCATTAGCATCTGCTTAAGCAGCAGGCTGGGGGAAGCTCTGATGCCCAATCAATGTAGCTGATGAGGGTTGGGGTAGGGAAACCTCTGTTGCCAACCTATCCAGAGCATAAATCAATTCCAATCTTGGCAAAGGTTATTCATTTTAGAAAGGATGACTTATATATCACAGTGTAGGGATGGAGTAAAACTATCCTTGACATCTATGGAAAACAGGATAAAGCTAAAACATTGTCTGTAGGCTAACTTCAGCAAACCCATTGAACACCAATAATCTCAGGTTCCTTACATGAAAAATTATTTACAATAATGTCTATGGAAGAGAGGATAGATGTGGCAGTGTATTTGGAAACAGAAGTCTGGCACCAATTAGGATGAGGTGAAGGTACACTACTGCTAACAAAACAAAACAGGGTATACGTTACACAAATATATAAAATATTAAACAATAATGCAGTGTTTAAAGTCTTTTGCACACAGGAAAGTGCTAAGTATAAAAAGTCTGTGGATGAACTGTTAATACTCTCTGATGTGAGATATTTCTAAATGGCACAACAGGTAGCATTCAAAGAGACCCACTGAGGATTGAGTGTTAAATACTTTACAAATAAAAGGCACTTATAGAAAAATCACTACATTTTTCTGCAGCCATTGTAGACCAAGTACAGTGCTCAGAATTCACTCTTGGGTTTATTAGAGAAATAATAAACAAGATTCTTCTCTCAAGAAGTGTACAGGCTGTTAGAAAAATGTCATCCACACAGAAAAAATAAAACAACTACATACTGATATGGGAAAAAATGTGCTAGAATTAGAGAAACAGAAAGCAGTTTTATTTAAAACAACATTGTGAATAAAATCATCTTCCAGGGTCTCACTCTGCTCTTTCAAAGGTGGTATATAGTTTTTACATAATTTTTACATAATTCTTAATTTACATAATTTCTCTCTACAACATCATAATTTACTTCAAAAGTCTTGCTTCTGGAAGAAAATTCCTATAATTGAACATGAGTCTCTATCATATTTGATGTAAAATTGTCAATTCTACTATTAATACCCAAGTAATAAAATCAATAATATGCCTCTGTAATAATATAAAGTGGGTAACATTTTATCTTGTCAGCAACCTAATAAAGTGCCAATATTCCCAAAGCAACCAGGATTTTGAGAAGTATAGCATCTGGACATTAATGTTTACATTTATTCAACTGCCTGCCAGAAAGTTAGTACAAACCAGCACTAACATCAAGTGACTTTGGGACTCACTTTCATGTGTAAAAAGTTTAATGAAAACACCAAATGAAAAACATGGGAGCACATCAAGCATTGTTTTTTATAATACTGTGTTTTTTGCGTTAATAAAAATCTAATCTGAGACTGAGAGTAAAAGTAAGTCCAACAATTTCCAGAAATACATATATTATTTATACATATAAAAAGATTCACCTCAATAAAACAAAATAATGTTTCAAATATAAATAAGTATATGAATACTTTCAAAAGGGTCTTTAAAAGCTATGTAACAAATAATAAACTAAAGAAAGGGGTCTAGGTTTGAGCAAGATCATAGATAAAGTTTTAATTTCTATTGATTTAAAAAGCAATATTTTATTTATGCATTTGGTATACAGTGATAAACATAATTAAAGTGTAGAGTATTGAAAGAGGATGCTCATTAAGCTAATCAAACTGTCCAGTAACTAAATCACGAAGTAAATCTATCACATGTAGCAATATCAAAATTAATTTTTCACATCTGGTCTGAAGCTGGATGTTCTAAAAGATCTGAAACTGGTGTTTTAAGTTCCTTATTTGTGATTCCGAGGCACACTGATGTGGAGCAACTAAGATCTACGCGAGCCAGGAGCAGGGAGCTGGGCCTGTGCTGCTGAGCCCACTGTTGAATCTAGGCACACGTGAGCCATTACCTATCCCATGAACTCCCTCATAGACCTAGGGTGGACCCTGGTTTCTCCTTATTTAGCTACCATGTCCTGGAATCAGCTATTCCTCATTTGAGTGCCTCTACAAGAAAATCTTTACAGGGTCTTTACTTTGGTAACTGGCCAGGGTGTATGATTAGTATCTACTACCTATAACAGGCCAATTCGAAAACACTGAAGCTCTAGGTAGGCTAGAGTTCAGAGATAAATATATGGGCCTGGGCCTGGGGCACACTTGCTTGGAATTGAGAGGAATCAGTCTTTCCCATGAAGGTGGAAGGTGTGACAGCCTCTACAAATATTGTTTTGGTTGTTTTAGTCAGAAAAGTACTGAGTGAGGAGCTGTCTCTATGAGGATTAGTCAGTAAAAGGTTTCCCATGAGGTCAGCCCCTTTCCTCTAACCAGGGAGTTTAAAATCTCTGGAAGGCTCCTGGCCTCACCAATGCATTTGGTGTACTCTGGGGTCAGTCATTCTTTTTCTTGGTGAGTTCTAGTATCAGTTCTCTCAGCAGCTCCACAGGACCTGCTGCAAAACCCTGGAAGCCCTTGAGACCTAGAAACCCATGCTCTTATTCCAGTGTCCCAGTAGGTGAAGAATTTCTGTTTATAGCTCACCCCCAATTCTCTCTGGAGTGAGAAACCTTTCTACTTGGCTTCCATTTCAGGGATCATCTCCCAATACCCAGCAGGAATATCTACCCTCATCCTTGGCATACCCCTCACAATGCAAATATCTGTTCCTTGATACCCCTCCACAACTGCTATAGGTTTGGAGAAATTTTCAGTAGCATTTTAATCACTCTTGGCATGCTGTGTATTCTAGAAATTCAGAAGGTCTCTTAATTACAAGAAGAAGGGAACTTAGACTTTTTAAATTTTATCTATTCATTAATTTACATAGAGGGAAGAAAAATTAATGAGCTTGATTTAAGGTCAGAGCTTAATGTGGCAAATAGGAGTGTCATTGTTTTGGTCAAAAATCTTAGTTCATATGATCACTATGTTATAGGTTGAATTGTGTTCTGTCAAAATTCCTATTTTGAAGTCTTAAATCTTTGTACCTAAGCAATGCCACTTTATTTGGAAATAGGGTCATTGTATAGGTAATTGATTAAGATGAGGCCATACTGGACTCCTAATCCAATATAATTAGCATCTATAGAAAAGGAGCATTTGGATGCAGACGTGTATACAAAGTTAATGCCATATCAAGATGAAGGTGGAGATCAGGATTATATAAGCAGCAGCCAATGAAGACCAACTATTCTAGGAAACCATCAGAGTATGGAAGTGAGGCAGGGAACAGATTCTCCCTCCTGGTTCTCTGGGGAAAAAAATCCTGACAACACTTTTCTTAGATTTCCAAGTTCCAGAACTATGAGATAATTAATTTCTGATGTTTAATACTTCCAGCTTGTGGTACTCTATTATGGTAGCATAGGAAACTGACATGTCTTGATTCTTCAGTCTCAGGATACATCTTGAAATAACAACAAAACTAATCCATGTTTCATGTAATAGACAGGAAATTTAGCCCATAATACAGACTGCAAGCTGTTTGCATTTATTCAATCCCAAAACCAGATTCAGTGTCTGGTGAGAACTCTCTTCCTGGTTCATAAATGACTATCTTCTCATTGGGTCCTCAGATGTCTGAAAGCCAAAGGAATTTTCTGCTTCTCTTTTATAAGTAAGCGAACCTCATTCATGCAGACACTCGTGACCTAATCACCACCTCCAAATACCCTCATATTGGGAATTAGTCTCACACCATATGAATGTTAGGGAGAGGCAAACATTTAGTCTACAGGAAGCCATAATCCAATAGGATTTGTGTCCTCACAAGAAAAGATGCCAGGAGTATGCCTGCGCAGAGGAAAGGCATGTAAGAACACAGTGAGGAGGAAGAGACTGCCTGCAAGGTAAGAAGAGAGGTCCCACCAGAAATCAACTCTGCCAGCACCTTCATCTTGAACTTCCAGGTTCCAGAACTGTGAGAAAATAAATTTCTGTTGTTTAAGCCACTCAGTCCTTAGTATTTTGTTATAGCAGCCTTAGCTAATTACAATCACTTATTTACATAACATGCCTTTCAGTAGTGATGTATAAGATATAGAAAATAGAATCACGTAAGAAATGTTACCATATGTACAAATTAACCAGCTGTTGACTAGATGCATAGAAAATATAATCACACAAACACAATTTAAATGTTAATGTTATCTGAATCTTAAATTGTGAAGAAATTTTAGTGAAAATGAAAGAACTTTAGATACATTGCATAGGTGAGAGAATATAACTTGAATATATGATATATGCTAGTAATTTTTTAAATTTTCTTACTCTGCTATTCTGCACTGTATCTTTCTGCTGTTATTTTTTCTTGCCCTCTGAAATAGGAAATATTTTTATGAATCTATTTCCTACTATGAATAAATGAATTTTATTTTCACTGACAACAACATCCCATAAAAAAAAGGAACTCAATGATAAGAATTTAAAATAAATGCTTTGTCCAAGAAAAAGGAGTAGCACCCAGAAAAGCAAAGCAAATAGTCAAGAATAAAAATGTAGTTAATAATTTTATAGAACTCACAGAAATATACCTAACATAATAGTAAAGGTGATGTAATTAATATTTTGGAGGACCAGCAGAAGCTAAATTTAGACACAGAAACTGTCATACACACAAACCAAAGGTTGAAGCATTCAGTAGAATGTCTTTCTAGTTGAAATATGCTGATAGGTGGTTTCTTTATAAATTATAAGTCTATAGTTACCTACAATTGCTAAAAAGTATTGTAATAATTTTAGAAATAAAAAATGTTCAGAAACTCATAGCTAGAAGAACTGGAATATATTTATATGCATTATATTACATCATGTAATTATTAATTATGACTGATATTGGTCATTTTTTGCATTAATAATATGGACTTCAGTAGAAAAGGCAATCTCCTTACATATTGATATCTATATTTCTTGCACAATACACAAATGGCTAGTGAATTGGTTTTCTAAGTTTAAATATTGATGATTTCTTAAGCAGAGTGTCACAGTCCGAGACAACTTTTATGTTCAGAAGTAAGTTAAGAAATACTGCAAAGCATCATGTGGGAGGAGGTTTCCATGGAAATGATCCAATTGGGGGTATGGAATAGCCTTCATTACTCTGCTTAGACTCCTGGTTTCCATGGTTTTAAGGATTAGGATCACAAAGGCCATGAACATGTGGACCAGAGATGAACTAGTGATTGAGAGACTAGTGGTTGTGATATAAGGCTAGAGGTGGAGGAGGAGGTTCTTTTGAGGAGCAAGAGTTAAAATCCTCCAAAGTTTTGAGGTAGTGGAGAATTATAAAATTTGGGGAATTTCAGACTGGTTATAATTTTACCTTTGGATTATTTTAAATTGGCAGGAGACAATTGTAAAGATTAGAGTCTCTATTTGGAATCCTTCATTGACTAGGACAGAACCCCATGATTGAATTATATGGAGCATTGTATTTAAAGGTTTTTCCTGGATTTAAGAAAAAGATCAGCTCTGGCTGTTGTGGCTCAGGGGATTGAGTGCCAGGCCTGAAAATCAAAGTGTCACCAGTTTGATTTCCAGTTTAGGGCACATGCCTGGGTTGCAGGCCAGGTTCCCAGTAGGGAGCGCAAGAGAGGCAAGGGCACATTGATGTTTCTCTCTTTCTCTTTCTCCCTCCCTTCCCCTCTGTCTAAATATAAAGAAATAAAATCTTAAATAAAAGAAAAAGATCATTTGTACTATAAATCTCATTTCAAAGAACCTGACTTTTACTGAGGAGATTGAAGACAATAGAAAATGATGCTAGACCTGTGAACTATAGTTGGAGTTAAATGAAATATACATGTTAATTTTATACTTATATGTATTAATAAACATATACACACGCATTGATACATATACACAAGCCCATTTTTGGCAAATGGCAGGCACATCATAGTTCTGTTAGGAAATATGATCCTGAGTGCCCTTCTAGGAATCAGCACACCAGGCAGATAACTTTAGGTAGATAACTATAATAATCACCAACCAAAAGTACAGAGGTATCCAATAAATAAATAATGAATAATTTAAAAATAAACACATAATGAAAAACACAAGAATATAGTAAGTGATCAAGGCAAATGTGTTGAACAAAACAGAGCCTCACTGAAGAAAATGTGAGGTATACATATCAAGTCACTAAGTGTAAATTGCCTGATAAAATAGAACAAAGTTTCTTCCTTAATGGCACAAGTTGCTCAATAGAACATACACATGTGAAATCAGAATCCTTTATAGTATACTTTAATTACTTTAGATCATTGTAAATTAAACATTATACATATCCACCCAATCACTCACTCTGACAAGTCCTAAACATAACAGTGATAAAGATGACATACATTTTTCCATTATAGCCTTAGTCCTGAATTGCTCTCTTTATATATTCTTACACTTGATTTTGGGCCAATTTTATCACTCTACCTACTCATAACTTGATAGAATTTCAGTTCCACTTTGAGATATTTATGATTATATTCTCCAATATATTTACTTTAGCAATCTCCAGTAAATATTCTTCTTGGGCACCCTGGCACCATAGTGACCAATCCCTTTCTTTAGAAACCACACTCTACTCACATTTTGTTCTTTAAACACAGTTTCCATTGCCTGTGCACCAAGCCTGCAAAGAGAGTAGGAAAACACATTTTTATCTTTCATATTCCATGTGGTTCTCAGTAAAATGACTATTTTCTGTTAGAAATGGTATTTATAAGCAGAAAGAGATTTTCATCAATTAAAAATTGATACTTCTCAGGAGTTGAAGGAGTTCTTTAAAAATACATTTTTTGATGTTTGTAACAAGAAAACATGCAAAATTATGGTAAAGAGAGAGTGACAGAGAGAAAGAGCAGCAGTATCTTTGCCTCTATACTTAGTGTGACAGGCAATAGATGTGGGAGAAAGCTGTTAAATCACAAATTTTATTATCTGACCATAATGGAACAAGTAATAGAAGCCATCATTTCTACCATTTTCTTCTTACTAAGTTTGTGAATATTCTTACTAATATGTAACTAACAAAATTTTATTACTTCATTCAGAAAAAAACATTAAAATCTATTCTAGTTATAATTGTTTCAATATTTGTTTACAGACAATGGTCTAGTTGTCCCAATTAAAGTGTTCATCACAGGAAAGGTAAACACACAGGGCTGCAAGTCTATTGGAAATCCAGCCAGATCTGTCAAGTGTTGATAGATCTACTATAGACTCAAACTCAGCTAAAGATAGATAAGGAAGACAGGTGTATTTGCTCTGTCTGTACTGCTATAGCAGGATTCTTTGATAAGTACTTTAAGTTATTATCTGTTTCTTTGAGAAGAGATAAATAGGTTATGTACATTGTCAGAGTCTTGTTATTTGCATAGTTATAAAGCATGACAATTACTAATTTAAAATGTCTCAGAGCTTGAGACAGATATAATCTTTCCTTCTATAAATTTTTCACATGTAACTTTGAAGAGAGGCATGAGTCACATCCTTCATGTGTCTATATATTTTTTAAGTGGGATAAACTCCAAAGTTTATTTGATGGGGAGACATACATCTTGAATGTGATATTTTGAGGTTTAAGTCAAGTAGTGATACATTTCTTGAATTTTTAAAGACCACAGTGTGGAAGTTCTCAAAATAGAATCTATAAGTGTATTTCTATGATCATCTTATCATCTAGAGACAGCATTTACTTCAGCTTTATTTTATTTAATTCTTGATGCCTATTGTACTTTAGTCCTGTATCTAAACCACTTTTATCTAAAATTATTGCATCAACATTCAAATTTTAAAAAGTTATACTTTTAAAACTTGGGCTTTCCCCCCAAATACTTTCATAATCACATAATCAAAAAGTTTAAGGGGACTTTAGAATTTAAACTAGCTTATCTTGTTTATCCACCTAAACAGAATCTTTTTTTTTGTACCATTTCTGATAGTCACTGATTTTTACCGAAATGTTGCTTATTGTGACAATGTATTTTGCTTTTGAACAATTCCAGTTCATATGTGTATCCTCTAATTACCAAACAGTCTTTCTAGTTCTGTACATTGGATGAAAGAAAAACAATTTTATACCTTTCTCTGCATGACAGCTCTTTAAACATGTGCATTTGTTCATTAATAAACAAACAATGAGTACATTCTATGCCCAATGGATGGAATTATTTGAATAATACTTCCTCTCTACATGCAGCTATTTATGTTCTATGGAAACTAAATGTGAATGATAATATTTGAAGTGCTTAATTTATGTAAATTGCCTCATGAGAATACAATGATCTCTCACGATTTTGTTGGGCAGGTAGTATACAAATTATTAAACTTGCATGTCTAATGCTAAACATTTTTAGTATACACTCTAATAATTTATTTATATTTATTATGTAAGCACAGTATCTTGCTATTATAAGATAAATATTATAAATTATGTAATAACATATTACAAAACAATAAAAAACAGATATGGAATTTTTATATTCTCTTACCAAACCCAAAATGATCACCTTCTTAATCAGAAAAAATGACATTTCCCAAACTTCAAGATATTAAAGGTATCAATGCAGTTATTTTTTCCATTCTCTTATCAGATTTGCATGTCAGAAATGAGCTGGAGGGCCTGCTTCCTCCTTCTTCTTCTGGCAAACTCATTGTGGAAGTACATGGTTTCCTGTGGGGGCATCCTGATCACAAAAGTTAACTGTATACAATTACTCTATGAGTGTGCCCATTTCCATAGAAGTAGCTTGTTTTTTGGCTTGGTTCTACAGCATAGCTTCGGTGGTCCCTTTCTGAAAGATTAACATAAAGCCGCTTCTTAAACTTCCAAATAATGTTGTATTCTATTTAGTACCCAGTAAGATATCATTTTTGATAAAATATATATATAATATATATATATATTCTGTATTACTTAACTCCAAACAATTAATTGGTATATTGATATTATTTTTTTCCCAAGTCAATGCATCTTAAACTCATCAAGTCATTAAACATTGCACTATTGTTGAAACTGGGAATGTATCTAAGGTCAAAACTAATAAAAATATCCTGGAGAATAAATTTTAGTGAGAATTTTGTTTTATATGAATTTTTTATTTCACTTACTTACAACCTGGATTACTTATCCACATAATCATGAAATTTTAAAGACTATTTTAATTGTCCAGCAAATAAATAGTTCCTCCACATATCTCTTAGCTTTTATTATATTGGAACTCACTCTTACTCTTTAGTGCTAGTTTGAAACTCATCCAATAAGAAATACAATAAAAATGAACTATCAAAAAAGAAACTCATCTAACTTTCTAAAATTATCAAGTTTGAGAAAAAATATAACATCTACAATAAATAATAAAAATACTTTAATAATCTAAGTGTGGTAAGGGATTCATTAATGACATTTTAGCAGAATAAAATGACATTCTGGACTTATATAACATGCAATACAATATAAAACACTTAAAATACAACATTCTGACTACAAAATTCTGCAATCCTTTAAGAAATGTATTGGCAATCTAAGATTTCTCAAAGACATATAAAATTGGCTAATTTTTGTGCTTATTTCCTTCATTTGATAAACTCTACATATTTGCAAAACGCTTTCTTCTAATTTCATGCCATTTTATGATGAAAAGTAAGATAAATATTAGAAATTGAAGGACATGTAAAATGTATTACATGATAGTAAAAATGTTAAGAGTTAAAAGATATTTTCCTCTTGGAAAATGGCAGAGCAAGACATTAATCAGTTCCCAGACTCTGGGATTTTGAAAACTCAATTTTAAAAGACATAAACTATGAGGAAAATGCAATTATATAACCAGAACATTTAAGGTCTTCCAAGAAAATAACCCTTTTTAGATATATGGGGCACAGATTTGAAGTGAAGCTACACATTCATCAGACTCCAAGATTAAGTTTTTATGTAATTTTGAATCAAGTTATTTGAATTAGTTCCAAAGCACTCTTTTTTGTTCTGAAGACTGCTTTTCTCTTTATTCTTTTGTAGATGTTCTGCTGGCCAATACATAATTGAAATTATGGGAACTCTTATCCAAAGTCAATGGATTAGAAGTGAGTTTCTGGGGAAAAGCAGCCTTGGCCATACAATCTAAAAAATTAAAATGTCAGGGTTTAATCAGTCCTTTCATCAGTTGGGGCTTGTGTCTTACATACAATTTCATTTCACAAATAGTTTGATGGTACATGAGATAGCAGCGTACATAAATCTCCAATTGTTCTAATTGACGGTATTATTTTCTCCATATGAGCTTAGTATTTTAAATAGGTATTTTATTAACAGATGTGTGAAAATAACTTCAACTCTAGAAAGCCTTGGAATTTATCAGTGGCTTATAAGAACTACAGTATTTTGTGGGGTTTTTTTTTGTTATTGTTTTTTTTATTTTTTTACATATATTTTGATTTAATCTTTACTGTATAGTGTTTTACTGTATAGTGTTTTCCAGGTCCATCCATACTCTTGCAAAGGGTAAATTTTTCTTCTTCTTTTTTTTATATTTGTGTAGTAGTCCATTGTGTGAATATCCCATAGCTGTTTTATCCACTTGTCTGTTGACAGGCACTTGGGCTGCCTCTATATCTTGGAGATTGTAAAAATGCTGCAATGAACATAGGGGTGCTTATGTTATTTTAAATTAGTGGTTTGGGATCCTTCAGATATATTTTGATAACTAATGAAAAAATAATTCCATCCCCTCTTTATGTTGGTTTTCCCAAGTTGAATTGATTACTTTACAATATCTATTTAGATAACAACACTTATTTCTGGTATTGTCAGAAATGCATGAAACTATGCTTTTACATTGATATTTCAAAATTTCATATTTCTAAACAAATAAAATATCAGATATAATATTGTTAATGCTATTATTTAACTGAAAATTAACTGTTACTATATGCTAAGAAATTTTCAGAAAATATTAAATAACCATCTGTTCATATCCACAGAATTATAATTTTACAAAATATAATAATGCACATCATTTTTCATGAGTGACATAGGCAAAGGTTGTATTGTAAATTGACCTGAAAATTTTGCTAATGTTGACCTTATTTAAAATGAAAAGATCATAGCTAGGTTAAATCCTGAGTAAGAATTCCACTCACAGTTCAATGCTAAGCAGCTAAATATGCTGAAAATATAATATAATTACACCTGGACTCTAAAGGTGTCAAAGTAAAAATATTACATTTAAATAAATTTTATACAGGTTTTAACATTCAAAAATATCAAAAATAAATCATAAGATTGAAGACCTTGAAAATAGTATTGCCATTTTTCATGAATATCAAAAATCTTTGACTTCACTATGTGCCTCTCAGTTTATTTCTTTTTATTTCCTATAGAGAAGTTATTCTTTAAGGAGACTTGAACTCTATTAATTTTGATATTTTCCTATTCTGTTTAATAAATACTTTTATTAGATAAACTGCATATTTTTTAAAAAATAGTACTTTATTCCCTTCTGCATCAACCAATAAGAGTAAAATTTCTAATTGAGACCATTTTCATAAAAAATTATTATTTCACCTTCTTCATGTGTTTGTTCTCATTACTTCTCCAAAATTACTATTATATAATATGGATAGCAAAGTGATGAAATACCTGGCTGGTGTGGCTCAGTGGATTCAGTGCCGGACTGTGGACCAAAAAGTCACAGGTTTGATTTCCAGTTAGGGCGCATGCCTAGGTTGTGGGCCAGGTAGCCAGTATGGGGCTCATGAGAGGCAACCACAAATTGACATTTCTCTCCCTTCATTCCTCCCTCCTTCTCCCTCTTTCTAAAAATAAATAAAATACATAAAATATATTAAAACAAAAAGAAAATAATGACATAAAGCCAATATGTCAATGATGTGTCAATGACTTTGCAGTGAACACATATTAAATAGATGTTTTGGTAAAGCAGAAGTATCAGACATTTCATGGTATTAGAAAGCTACTGTGCATACAGAATGTCTACTCTACAGCTTTTGTTTGCAGGTCTTGTATTTTTTGTGAGGCATAATGTGTCCTGAGAACTGGCTCTTCTTGTGATGCATCTTCATGGTATCTTTAAGCCTCAGTTTTTTTCCTTTGTAGGATTATTTGTCTCAGATAACAGTCAGCATTAACATCTCTGGTACTATGGTTAAATGATTGTGTCTCCCCAATATCATATGTTGATACTTAATTCCTACCATGACAGTGTTAGAAGAGGGACCTTTGGGAAGTGAATGGCATTTGTGCCCTTGTAAAGGAAGTCCCAGAGCAATTCTTCTATTTTGGTCACAACATCTTTATATCTCTTGCCTATCTACCCTGATATCTGGCCAAGGGGTTTTTTAGAGCACCTCACCTTCAGCTGTGAAAGAGCTGACTGCCTAGTACACTTATATGAATGCCAGGATCCTCATCCACCCCCATAAAGTTTTAAGTGCACAATCAATTGCCTATTGCTTTTTTCCATACAATCAAGTTAAAAATGAATCAACTACTCTTTATGTGTGTGTGTGTGTGTGTGTGTGTTATACCTCTCTTAGAATCTTTATTTTGGAAATTATGTATATACGGTTGGTTGAATACAATCTCTACCTCTAGTTCAAAATCACTTAAAATCATAAAAATGTAAATGAGATTTTTAGTACAGAAAACCAGAGGAGGCACCATATATTACAACTTATGAGACATCTCTGGAAAGGTAATTGGATGGACTCACACTGACAGAATCAAACTAAATCACAACCAAGCACATATAAAGGAGAGAACAAAAAAAGAAAAAAAAATGGGACAACTGTAATAGCATAATCAATAAAACATACTTAAAAATAGAAAGAAAAAATTATCTAAGTGGTCCCAAGAAACTCCAAGTAAAAAAATGATAAATTAAAGGAAAGTTTTGGAAACATTATTGGGGTAATTTACTAAGAAACTAGATTTTTATAAACTTGGACACTTTGTTCTTCATCTATTATTTTTAATGGATCTAAGAACACCAATAATTAAAATCATGAACTGTGCTCTAAAAGAAAGTGAACTACCAGTCTGAAGCAAATATCCTCCTGGCAGGGGCTAAGTATAAGACTCTGAGAGCAAAGCAAAACTTGAGATTGAAATCCCTGCCTCACTTTGGAGCTGGATGCAATGACCAGAGCTAAGGAGAAAGCTGCTGAAATGTTATTAGGGGGAAGCACACTGAAGATCCCTTCCTTGAGGCATAGCACAGACAGTCAATTTATATACTAAGAGCTACAAATTGCCAGTAAACACATTCACACATATTAAAAATTCTCCAATAGTATTGAATGTGTCAAATAAATTGTCAATAAAATATTTTGACCATGAATTGGCTAAAGTAGTGAATATTCAAAGCAAAATTACTGTTTAAGTGCACATTATTTTGATGAAAAATTTCCAAAACTGACACAGTGATTCAGCTTCTGGGCATCTATTCTTAAAAAGAGAGAAAGTTATATGATCTTAAAATGGCAGGCACATGTCTGTTAATAGCATTATTAAAAAATAATTAGAAAATACATTTAAAATAGGTCAGTGAAAAAATGGTTAAATAATGTGATGTTTCCATAAATTCTTTAAATGTACTGAAGTGGAAGTATATATACAAACATAGAAAACATTCCCAATATCATTAACAAAATATTATGATATAACAACACATATGGTAGGGTAAAATACCATTTATTAAGAAGTTTTACTTTTATTAATATATGTCACTGTTTCTTACATAGTTTAGATTGACAATATATTCATACATTATTCCCATTAGCATTTAATATAAAGTGAAAAAACTTGCATTTTGGGGGGGGGCTTTAAAAAGGGGGCAGTACATAATTATCTAGATGAGATTTCGGTTGGTAATGTTCTGATGTACATAATCATTTCTGTTTAAGTTGCAATGATTTTAGAATAAAATCAAAATAAAAGTGGTTGTTCCTCAAACTGATTTTGAGTATTATTATTCATTTATTTTATTACTTTTTAATAAATATTTTACTTCTGCTTTGTGTCAAGCACTGTCATAGTTCCTTGGAAGCAAGAATAAACAAAACAGACCTCATGTGTTCTACAGTGTAATGTCTGAGAAGTCTATAACCAAGAAATACATCAGGCCAACATTACACCTGGTCTTATCCTATTGAAGAATTTGGTTTGAAAAAATTGGAAATGCCTGGCTCAGCTCTACAAACCCCAGTTTTTTATACTCTACTCTTACCTTTGGGATACTACATTCAGGTCAGTATGTAGTAAGCCTAGTTTGTCAGGCACACCTCCTGTGGGATCAACTTCCTTGTCTTGGGAAATTCTATTTCAAGGCATAGGGAACACATCAATTCCATTGGATTAATGTAGCTACATCTGTTATAAGAGGAATGGTTTGATATCCATCTGTCTTCTTGCTCTATGTACTCTTCACTTGGTCCTAAATGTAGGTGAAGAAAAGAAAGATGAATACATTGATATTATTGAGAAAAGTGATTAAATATGTTGCTTTATTAAACAAAGGCTTAATAAATGGCTAGATAATGGCTTAAGAATTTTTCAACTTTCATATGAATTATTTTATTTTCAGATTGCCTTTTCACATATTTCTATAATAGAGTTTAATTAAAATGACAGGTCAACAAATACTCAGAGTCTTTCTCCGCCCTCCCTCCCTTCCTTCCTTTCTTCTTTCCCAAATGTAATGATGCTGGGTTTTCTCTATACAATGTTTTAAAAATATCACCTGACAATAAGAATTTGCTAGCTGCTTCTCTTTTCACATTTCTAATATACAAATTACTACATAATCCTCGGGGCCTGACTGCCCTCTGGATTGTCTAACCAATTCTTATAACCTCTTAGAAAACTTAAAAAATGACTTAGATTAGGGGAAGGGGTACAATATTCATTTTTTTCTTAATTTCCATGAATGGGGAGTACCAGAAAATAAACCTTGTCAGCCAGCTAGCTTAGTTCATATGCCTAGAAAATAGATTGATTTAAAAAATAGAGTACAGTTTGAATAAGTACAGTTGACAATTGAGTATAGTTGTCACTACTAATTTGTAGAAAATAAATTATGATTGACTAATTTAATGTCTGTAAGAAATTGAAACATGGAATATAGACAAAAGCAGAATTCTTATTAGGGCATAACTAAGATATTACAGATTAAATCTTTGTAGGAAGAAGAAATTAACTTGAGCTCTTTTTATTGTATATTAGAAACTTGGGAAATCAATTGACATGAACAGTCATATTATATACTTTGCATAATGTCCTGGTAATCTATAATTACATAAGTACAACACAAACTTATTCTGTTTGTGATTTAGAAACAAATACAGAAATGTATTATGTTTGTATGGGGGGGGTTGCACATGCAAATCCATGGATTTTAATTAAATTACAAATAACTCTTGTCATAGTAAAGCCAAAAATAAAAACATTCATTGGTGGATTTTACAGCCTCAAGTACATAAGAATGGTGACATTGTATATTCTAGATATGTACTTGGTAAATTAAATTTCCTCCCCATAGATCTAATGACAGAATAAACACTTATGTGTCTAACAATGATTGTATAAAGGCTGACTCAATACTTTTTGTTTCTATGCAGGTTACAGTAAACAACTGCAGGCTTTGGAGAATGGAGAGCATAGAAATGAATCCCAGCTTTCTTTTTTCTATCACATGGCATCTTGTGATTCAGCTTCCTTATGCAATCAAAAACACTAATGATGGTGCCAATTTGCACATTTTATTCCTCACAGTATTGTGTGAATTAGAGATAAGTATATACAATAACTAATTACATACTATGTTATATGGAGGTTCAATAAATCCAATAGATCATTTTTGTGGTTATCATTGTCTTCTGTCCCCAAGCATGCTTGGGAAATAAATTTAAAGTAATACTAAATGTCAATTGCATAAATCCAGCCTGTATGATGTGGCACTGATTTTTCTTGACATTATACCCAAATGAAGGCTTAATCACTAGTAGTAAATTGGATATACAAATTGCTGTCTGGTAACAGCCTAAAAATTTTCTATACTTTACCAAAAGAAGGAGCATAAAAATAAGATTAAATGGGAAGTGAAAATGTAAGATATATAGGACTCATTTCTTTTCACTTTCTTATACCACCAAGTTTATGTAAAGAAAAGTGATTTTGTAAAGGATGTAAAGACACATAAAATTGAATAATCCACTGCAAAGTCCCCCTTGCTCCTCACACTTTCCACAGTGTGACAAACACTTGGCTATTTGAATGCTGAGTAGATGGTAAGACATTTAATAAAAATAACATGAACTAATGGACCTAGCTTTGATCTGTAAGAAAGATGCTACAAAATTTAGCAACAGGCCCACTGGACAGATATGTATTAAAAGAATGGATAACTCAACTTACTTCCTGTGTTATTTTTTAAAGGTTTGATTTATTTATTTTTAGATACTGGGGAAAGTAAAGAGAAAGAGGGAGAGAAACATCAATGTGTGGTTGCCTCCCATGCACCCCCTACAGGGGACCTGGACAGCAACCCAGGAGTGTACCCTGACTGGGAATCAAACTGGCAATGCTTTGGTTTGCAGGCTGTCACTCAATTCACTGAGCCACACCAGCCAGGGCCCTCTTGTGTTTTCATTTTTTTCTTTTTTTTTAGAAGATTATTTCAAATATTATCTTCTCTCTCTTTCTTTAAAGATTTTATTTACTCATTTTTAGAGAGGGAAGGCAGGGAGATAGAGAGAGAGACACAGAAACATCAATGTGTGGTTGCTGGGAATCATGGCCTGCAACCCAGGCATGTACCTTGACTGGGAATCAAACCTGCGACACTTTGATTCGCAGCCCACACTCAATCCACTGAGCTACGCCAGCCAGGGCTGTGTTTTCTTATGCATGATAGAAACTGGTGTTAAAATATTATTAGTTTATGCTGTAATAGAACATTTTGTAAATATTTATTGGTAGCGTCAGAAAGATTTAAAAGGAAGGCTTAGATATAAGGTAAGAGTTTTGTAAATTATATTTAAAGTGGTTAGATAATTTTGTCTTGGTATAAAAGGCTGAAATTTATTAAACTATATATCCCTTTAGTCATTGGAGCCAAAAACCCACTCCTAAACGTTCACAAAGCACATCTCTTCTACTACCACAGCCATTATGAGAAGATTTAGCAGTTTGGCTGTAGTGGAAGCAATGGATCTTTTAGCCCCCTTGGTTCTCTCATCTAAATTACTCCAGAAACTCATGGGGTGAAGACAGAACAATCATTTATCTCCTTCTCTCTCTTTGCTTCTTCATTTTAAAATAAAATAATTGAATTACATGGTCTTTAAGGTCTCTTTAAAACCTGTTTCTTGTGGGTGAACACAGATTGCTGAGATATATTTTTGCTGCATAGGGAAAATAGAACAGCCCCTGTTTTAAAAATGTTGGTCTATATCCATTATTCCTTCTACAGTGAAATAATTCTAAATTAAAATACATAGATTAAAATATTTCTTCAGTATATACTATACAACTTGATGTCATTACATTTTTTTCAGTAAAAATAATACTAACAAATGGTGTAATGGTCTGTTTCTTCCCCCCTTTTATGCAAACTACTACAAGAAGTAAAAATAAACCCCATAAAGCATTGAAGAATTATTTATTAAAATTATGAAATTATACCACAATAGAGATGACATTGTCAAAGAGAAACTATTATTTATAGTTATTCCTCGTAGGTTAAAATTTCAGTTCTTACTAACAAGGTTTTCGGCAATTTAAAATATTATAGAGATTTTTATTCTTGAATGAAATTCAAAAGAATGAAATTCAAAAAGAAGAACACCATTCATCCTGATATTTTTAATTTATATTTTCTTCTATTTTTCAGTTCAGTTACTTTAAAAAATCACTAGGTTTTTTAAGATAGGAAGGAATAAGTATTAATATCTCTATTTTAAAAATGAAGCAACTGTGATTCAGGGTTACAGAGCTAGAAAGTGACAGAAATGTGAGTTATATCAAATGCCCAAAGTCTAGTGATGACTATATGTTAAATAAATACTGGAAATCAGTTTCAAGATTAAGAATAAAGTTGATTCTTAAAAACTCAATTTTGTGCCTATGTAACCCCATTTTCTTCTCATATGTGGCTCTTTTGCCCCTTTTTTTTTCCCTAAACAGATATTTTATTTCAACAAAAGAATTAACTTTTAATCAAGGGCACTAAAAGAGGATGAAGACAGGCAAAAAGACAAATCATTTACATGTGTCTCAGAAACACATTATATTAACATCTTTTCCTTCTTTTCTTTTTGGGTTTCCTACTCAGTGCCTCAGTCAATAGCCTGAACTTAGGGGGTCGAATATTTAACTCCAAATATATAAGAAAGTATAAAATGCTTTTATAGGCCAATAAATACAATTATTTATCATAATTTTCAATAGTTATTTTCAAAAGTGCAATGCTGTAATGCCTACACAGATATTTCTAAGTCATTTTATTTTCCTGGTTATAAAACTAATACATAATAACTTTAGGAAAACAATGTTAGAACTGTAAGAAGTCAATCATAATCCAAACATAATAAAGTATCCAGGCATGTTTATTTCTATTTTTGTTTAATATTTCATCACCTAATTGTCCAATATATACCCAAACAAGGACAAATTGAAAGGAATTTTATGGTTTCCTTACTAATTCAAGAACATTTATTTCTATCTGGTAAAGAAGTCAAATTAGAATGAAACATTTCCATATTTTTGGATATTCAATGTTCTTCCATTAAAAATTACCTCTAGTGTTCACATTAATTTATTTCTATATATGTTAGGATAAGCCAGGCAGCAAAAGACAAATACCATATGATCTCAACTATAGGTGGAACCTAATCAACAAAACAAACAAGGGAGCAAAATAGAACCAGAGATGTTGAAATAACAAACAAACTGACAGTGAGCAGAGGAAAAGGGACAGGGGATAATGGGGGAAAGAAGGAGAAGGGTCAAGTCAAGAACATGTATGAAGAACCTATGGACAAAGGCAAAGAGCGGGAAGAATTGAAAGTGGAAGTTGGGGGGTGGGTAGGGTGGGGAAGAGTAACACAAAGAAATGGGGACAACTGTAAGTAGACAACAATAAAAAAATAGAATTTCTCAAAAGAAAGACAGAACACTGAAATTTTAATATTAACCTATACATTAAATTTTTATTACATTGTACTAAATGTCAATAAATCATTAAACTAAATTCCACATTTTAGGGAAAAATGTGACAAAATCTTACAATTGAAAAATTGTTCTGTATCTACTTAAATTTCTCAGAATTGGACAAGAGAGTGAAACCCTAATTTCCCCATAGAAACTCTATTTCCATTTTTTATAAACCTGAAACTGTCATTTATTCATCTATGGAAGTAAACAAAGAATAGTTAATGTCTATATTCATTGAAGGTAAAATGCAGAAAACTGGAATTACTAAGCAAAATGGAGAAGAAATGACTTAAAAAGAATGATCAACTCAAAATCTGCTATTGAATGATAAGATCTTTCCACTTTCTATTTCAAAATTCCACAAGTCACAATTATAACACAGCAGTAGCAAATTTGATCATAATACTTCAGAAAAGTTCACTAACCCTAGAACAATTACCTAGTATCTACTGGTATCTGAGGATTAGTTATTGATGAATTAGAATCTGATGCCATCAGCCTTCTTAACAACACTAGACAGTAATAAAAAATTGGAGCTAAACACAAAGGAAATTTATTTTTTCTAAAATTATACTTCCCAAGCTTTATATACAAAGTTAACCTCAAATCAGTTGTGAAGAGGGAGTAAAGACATTTCAGCTCTTCAATAACTCAACCAATTTATATTCCATTACTTTATTTTATCTTTTTTAATCTTTATACTACATTTTAATTGAAATTATAGGGGTGAAACTGGTTAACAAAATTATACAGGTTTCAGTTGCACAATTTTAAGACATACCACCCACACACTGCATTGTGTGTTCACCACCCCAAGCGAAGTATCCATCCATCCCCATTTATCTCAAGATGAAGGTAAATTTATATTTGCCTGCTAATTTACCTTAGGAGTTATTATAGTGAATGAATAAGTATAGAAGATTACACAAAATCTAGCAACCAGGAGATTCAAAGTAGGAAAATAAAGACAGGGTGTTCCTGGTTATAGCTGCACACTTAGCTTAAAGAGCAATGTATCTAGATCATAGTAATATGACAAACGTGAAAGTGAATTTTTTCCAAACAATAATAAAACATAACAGCAAATTTAGAATAATTTTTATTTTGAAATATTATTTACAAGTATGCAGAAATTCTGTTTGAATTTTTAAACAATACAGAAACAGGTATATAAAAAATAAACAAATTAAAAAAAACAGTTAAATGATTTTTAACTGTAGGAAATTAGAATTTAGTACAAGAAAGGAAATGTACTCATACTATACTTTTAATCTCAATAGTAAAATTATTTTACATAACTCTAATGTAAATATTGACTAACAAGATGGGGTAAAATTGGAAATGTAAATGACATTAAAAATGTGAAGGACATGAAGTTGAGGTAAGGAATGAGAATAGTTACAACCTCAGCTGTGAGGGAACCACAAGATAGAGCAGTGTGACACCTGCATTCAGCTTCTAAGATTCTTTTCAAGCATTAATAGCCCCAGGTTCAGATAACAGGTGTTTAAAAGCTCTAAAACAAATTAATAAAAGGTTTTCAGTGGTATATGTCACTTCAAGATTACAGGATCCTTGCCAGAACTATCATGTATGCTTCTTGCATTCTACCTGGAGGCAAGACAAGAAATATACAGGGTGAACAAAGAGTTCAGAACTGGGCTGAACTCTCCCTTCATCTTGTAATGAGATTGGGGAATATTTTCTAATCCCTGACCTAACCAGACACTGCACCTGAATTTTCATCCACAGCAGAGAAGTATTACTTTTAATGGAAAAAATAAATTAAATTTGTATGTCATTCTTGTTTCCATGAACTAAGATATTTTATATAAATGTAGTGAATGTAAATGGATTTTTTTTTAGGACAAAGGAAATACCTTAGAGTTTTTAACCAAAAGAAAATAGTGTGGTGGTGGCCTGAGGGAAGGGGATGCAAGGACTAAGTGGAGGTTGGAAAGAGGGTGAATGGGACATCTGTAATAGTGTAACAATGAAGATAAAGTTAAAATATTTATACAGCCTAGATTACATTTAACAGATACATTTGGAATTCTGAAAATTAATAAAATACAGAGAAAACTCTAATTACAAACAGAAATAACGAAGAGTTTAAAAGAAACTGTTTTTTGCATATCACATAAAACATAGTTGGAAAACCTTGCTTTTAAGAATTTACCTTATTAAAATTAATAAAATGTAATTAATAATATGCATAAAGTATGTGTTGGGTATGAATATTAAATATTGTAAATTAATTCCTCATAATGATATCTCTATATTTAGTAAATTTTCATTAGTCTGTATATGCCAGCTAAATAATTTGCATACTTAAAAGTCCCTGAGTACTCATAAACATGATCAATTTTTTTAAAGATTTTATTTATTTATTTTTTAGAGAAGGAAGGGAGGGAGAAAGAGAGAGAAAGAGAAACATCAATGTGCGGTTGCTGGGGG
The DNA here is from genome assembly GCF_004126475.2 of Phyllostomus discolor. Lineage (NCBI taxonomy): Eukaryota > Metazoa > Chordata > Mammalia > Chiroptera > Phyllostomidae > Phyllostomus > Phyllostomus discolor. The sequence continues at coordinate 156,378,968 of NC_040905.2, read as the reverse complement.
TCATGGCCTGCAACCCATGTATGTGTCCTTACTGGGAATCAAACCTGCGACACTTTGGTTCGCAGCCCATGCTCAATCCACTGAGCTATGCCAGTCAGGGCTAACATGATCAATTTTAATACTAATAGCAACATGAAATAATAACATGAAATAATTCTAATAGCAAATCGTATTAAGAGAAAATTACAAACCTAGCCCAAAATCCACAAGTTGAGATCTTTCCTATATTATTGCAGAGCCTTATCCTTTGAGCCTGTACTCTAAGGTTCCAAATGAAAAATATTGTTTATTTGAAACTAAGCTAGTTAAATATGGATTTCAGTTTGTAGAGATGGTGGGTTTCCCACATTTTGACACAATTCCATGTGTTACAAAGAATGAGGGAAAGGAATAGTGAAGGAAGCAGAGTGATATGTCAAAAATTTCTCATAATTTTTTTTATTTTTTTAAATTTTATTTTAATCATTGTTCAAGTACAGTTTTCTCCCCCCTACTCCCATTCCAGCCCACCCACCCAACCCTCCCCCCTTCCCCCCATTACCCCCCACCCCTAGTTTTTGTCCATGTGTCCTCCAAATTTGTTCCTGTAAACCCTACCCATTCCCCCCTGAAATTCCCTCTTCTCTCCCCTCTGGCCACTGTCAGACTATCCCCTATTTCAGTGTCTTTGGTTATATTTTGCTAGTTTTTTTGTTTTGTTTTGTTGTTTAGATTCCTGTTAAAGGTGATATCATGTGGTATTTGTCTTTCACTGCCTGGCTTGTTTCGCTTAGCATAATGCTTTCCAGATCCATCCATGCTGTTGCAAAGGGTATGAGCTCCTTCTTTCTTTCTGCTGCATAGAATTCCATTGTGTAAATGTACCATAGTTTTTTGATCCATTCATTTACTGATGGGCATCTAGGTTGCTTCCTAGAGATTCCTTTACTCTTTTGTAGGTACAGTTTAATATACCATTTCCTATTTAGATGAATTTCCAAGACTTGAGAATAAAATAGGGAGGTTCAAGTACATGTGATTCCTCAGAACAGAAACCTAAAGGAAATGAGCTAATCAAGGCTGTTGTCGATGACTTGATGCTTAACATTTCTTATTTTTTTAAAGATTTTATTTATTTATTATCAGAGAGATGGGAAGGGAGGGAGAAAGAAAGGTAGAGAAACATCAATGTATGGTTGCCTCTTGTGCATCCCCTACTGGAGACCTGGTCCACAACCCAGGCATGTGCCCTGACTGGGAATCAAACCAACAACTCTTTGCTTCCCAGCCTAGCACTCAATTTATTGAGCCACATCAGCCAGGGTACATTTCTTAAAATTGTTAGAAAGTCATTAGTAATGCATTTCTGTATAATAAAGAGCTTATAACTGAATGGAAAATTCAGAGTTTAAAATAACACACCGCAGCTCAACTGTATGACTACTTCCACATTTACAATGTTTGTTGAACATTTACTATATGTCCTGAGTGGTTATTGGCACTTTAGTTAGGGCAGTGAGCAAAATCAGAACAATCCCTGAACTTGCAGTCTACTGGACAACTTGTCTACAGTATCTTCAGTTGCCAACATATTTTAGAACAGTAATCAGTGATAAACATTTTTTGAGTCTAAATCAGTAAAACTGAGGCACAATACAGGTTGCCCTTGTTGATAAAATTTCTAAATCTATATTTGTTCAAGTTACCTAAAAATATGAAGTATTAATATCTTGTTTTACATGAATTTTAATCTTAACTATCTGATGCTTATTCACCTTAAAGACTCTTGGGAACATTATAAATACCCTTTGCTTCTTTGTTAAAATAATGAGATTTATGTAACTAATTATATTCAGATTTTCTGCTTTCATTGTCATGCTGGATGCTCAGAAATAATGTATTTAGTTTCAGAAAACCTAATAGCCAATCATCTGAGTAAAATTCTCTTTTCACTGGTGATTTGGGTAATTATTGATACTAAGCTGGACAAGAGAAACAATAGAATACAATAATAGTTAAATAAAAACTACTGAATGCTATTATATTTAAATATAGTAGACAAAGAAAAATGAATTTGAGAACTGATTTATTTTGCATAACTTAGTTTTCTAATCACAAGGGACAGTTGTTAAATGATACCTGAAAGTCAGTGGTTCTTAGAGAAGTGGCTTCTCTGGAGACATTTAGCATTATCTGGAAACATTTTTAGTTGTCAAAACAGGGACAGAAGAGAGATATGATTGACTTTTGGTTGCAGAGGAGTGCTGCTATCTCCTATAATATACAGAATACTCCCCTGAATAAAGAATTACCTATCTCAAATTATAAGTAGAGTCAAAATTGAGAAGACCTACTCTAAGGCCATTGTGCAACAAATATCATCCTTGGTGTTAAGCTGAAGTATTGACACGTAAGTCCACATAAAAAGCCACACGTGGACGATTATAGCAGCTTTATTTATTTATAATTGCTAAAAGGTGGATGCCACCAGATGACCTTCAGTAGGTGAATGGATAAATAAACTGCAGCAAAACCAGACAAAGGACTATTATTCAGTGATGAAAAAGAAGTGAGCAAATAATACAGATGTGAATATACATGGAAGAAACTTAATGCATGTTACTAAGTGAAAGAAGCCTACCAGAAAAAGCTGAAGAGGACATGCTTTCAATTGCATGCCATTCTGAGAAAGTAAAAACTCTGGAGACATTAAAAAGATAAGTAGTTGCTAGGGTTCAGGGAGAGGAAAGAATGAATAGGTAGAATGTAGAAGATTTTTAGGATGGTGAAGCTATTCTGCATACCATAATGGTAGATACATGTCATTATACATTTGTCCAAATACATAATAGAATGTAAAACACCAATAGTGAACTCTTCAGTAAACTGTGGACTTTGAGTGGTTATAATGTGTCAATGTGTATTCATCAATTATGGCAAATGTGCCACTCTGGGGGAGGATGTTGATAATGGGGGACGTTATGCATGTGTAGGAGCAAGTAGTATGATAGGAAATATGTTCACCTTTTCCTAAGTTTTACTGTGAACCTAAAACTGTTCTAATACAAAGGGGAAAACAATTCTAGGTAATATTCTAAACACAGAATAAACTAACCTAATCTGAGGGTTTATTTAGGATTTTTCAAGCCTACTATAATTATACTTTAATAGTATGTATAATTATTGATGGTGTAATAGTGGGAAACTGTAACCCGCCCCACCATTCTTTTTGACATTGTTTCCACAGGTGTGGACTGCTGACTAAAATGTAGCTTGTAGATGAACAGCATGTTTGTATAAGAATCCAACTAACTTCAAAAGATACAGACTCTGACCTCCAGGCATCTCAGCTCTGGGAGATTTGTTGAACTTCAACCATGAAACCAGCATGATGTGAAGCCAGGATGACTAAACAGGATGATGCACACCTGACCATCATTGACTTATTGGAATGGACTGTGCTTGTCTGCACATAGAGTACTTTGCACCCCCTCCTTTGATCTCTTTGCTCTGTTCCCCTCTCCATCCTTATAAAAACCTCTGTCTCCAATGAGAGGTGTAGATGGGCTTTGAGATGAGAATCCCTCATCTTTCCAGAAAGATGGGCTTTGTGAAATAAGTCTCTCATTTTCCAGGTGGCCTGCACCTGAGAATAACCTGCTTCTTAACTATTGGCTTTTGTAGTGTCACAACCTACTTTCTGTTACAATGGTGTAACATGTTTCACTAAACCTATTTTAAGTCCTAGTAACTCTGCATAAATGGTCATATATGTCTATTTGTGTTTGTGTGTCTGTTAACGCCAAAGATGAATATATGTGTAGCAAAAACATTTAATTTACTTTACTATAGGAATATCCCAAAACTACAATTAAATACTGTTGGAAATTGGAGTCACCAGTTCCTCAACCAAATTGACAAGAAATCGTTAGTTATTTGGTATTGAAACTGTGTTACTTTTTTCTTCCCTCTTTTTTTTCTCCCTACCTCCTTCTCTCCTTTCCTCCCTCACCACCTCCCTCCCTCCCTCCCTCTCTTTCTCCTTCTTTCACTCTATCTTTCAACATCCATGTCTTGAATTGCTTAGTATTAACTCAGCAGTTTCTTGTATCACACAGACCTTGAAAGCAGTTTTTGATATTCTGTCATGTTAAATATCATGATAAATACATTATTTGCAATACTTCTTTAATACACCAAAATTAAAAAACAAAGATGATACATTTAAGTTATTATTAAACAAAAAGAGTTCTATTATTTGGAGTCAGAGGAATATTTGAGGCAAATGTGACAAGGTGATATGTGATTTCTATTTTATTATGCTATGTGTGTGTATAAATAACACAAAAATTATATTCCAATCGATTCTTAAATTAAGCAATAATAATATAATTTTTCTGTTTAACAAGACAATAATCTTATTCCAAGCAAGATAAATTATATGAAAAAATGTAATAAACCTGTGGTTCAAATAAAGCCCTGTGAAAATATCATTTCCTTATTATGTTATGAATAATTTATACAAGTAACTCCATACAAATGTTGGAAAACACTTGTATTTGCTAAAAATAAAAAGATGTCAGCTAATATGCTTAAGTATGTATTTCTCCACAAAAGAATAGGAAAAAAGAAAAATAACCAGAAAGAATAGAAAGTTGCACATATCATTATTATTGTTAGCTTAATTTTCTAAGAATTAGGAAATTTTCAGGTCTCATCTAGATGGAATTATAGTATGAGAGTAATTTTAAGATAATATAAATGCTAGTATAAAGGTTATGAGTGTTTGTAGATGTTTAATACTTTATATAGTCATATGGACTAGCACTGACTAAAATTTTTAATCTTTAAAAAAGGGAAAGAAAGGAAAAAGAAAATAGAAGTTAAAATAACACCATGTGAAATATGGTATTTGCAAAATTGAATGGAGAATTTATTGTTGTTTCTAAAATTAGTAAAAATTATTCTAAAAATGATTACAGATATTTATATGAAGGCACTATAACATATGAACAGGGACTTTAGAAGTAATATACATTTTCTCAAAAAATTGAATTTATTTCTTATAAGAACGACTGAGTGCAAAAGGAGGTGGTAAGAAGAATATATTAATTTCTCAGTAGACAAGAATGTACTGTTGGGAGCTCCAGTAGCAGGCAGTGGGAGTGTGGTGCTTACTCAGCAAGCATGGGCTGAGTGCCTCCTCTATAAAGGGTAATATAGTAGGCACACGGCAGAACATTATGTTTTGAGAATCACCAGGACTGAGCAGTTATTATTTCTCATTGCGATTCTAAGTTATCAAAAGTGAGTAAGTGGCCCTGGGTGGCATAGCTCAGTGGACTGAGCGTGGGCTGGGAACCAAAGTGTCGCAGGTTGGATTCCCAGTCAGGGTACATGCCTGGGTTGCAGGCCATGACCCCCAGCAACCGCACATTGATGTTTCTCCTTCTCTCTCTCTATCTCCCTCCTTTCCCCCTCTAAAAATAAATAAATAAAATCTAAAAAAAAGTGAATAAGTGATAAACAATCAAACATATGTATTGAATGATTAGATGGATTGGTGGTTGATAGGGCTGAATTAGTGGTGAACACATTAGGCTTCAGTTTTTCTACTACTAAATTGTTTCCAAGTCGTCTATAGGTTACTATACTATTTTGCCTCAATTTCTACTTAAAATGTATTGATTACACAAGATATAGCTTAGGATTTACAAAACTTATATTCCATTAGGTTGAACCATAGCCATTACTGCTTTTGTCAGTCAAGTATTAGCAAGATAAATTAATAAAAGTTAATAGTAAAAAGTGGAATATTTTAAATATGAAGATAATTTCATAGATTTCATGTAATATTTAGAAAGTAATTTATTTTTCCCAATAAAAATTCCAGAAGCCTATTTTATAGATATTGACAAATTGATTCCAAAATTTATAGAATAAGATAAAGGCCAAAGTTAGCCAACATAATACATGAAAATAGAACTTTCACATATATACATGTAATGTTCATGTTTATGAGCTCTTAGTTAAACTGTGATTTTCTTTGTGTTTATTTGCATATACACACATATATGTTTATAGTTATATTATAAGGCAGCACTATAGCAAGTGCTAAAGATAAATGAATACAAGGGGCTCTAAATTTGAAGAATATATATATTCTCCTTTGAATGCTATCATAATGTGGAATGTTGTGGTGATAGACAACATGGTATGTCGGATTTGGTGGTGCTAAGTAACCTTCAAAGAAACTTTAGGGATTGCTTGGAGTTATCTACACAACTTACACACACACACAAACACACACTCTTTGGCCAGTGAGGAGATTAAGTTTGGACTCTGAGTCAAAAGACAAAGTCTATCCTGTTTTTTTGTTTCTAACTTGTTCTTCTCAGTAACATTGTCTTAAAAATTGATAATACAAAAGAGGGGGAAACCAACCAAACTAAACCTTCAGCTCTGTCCTCTTCCTCCCACTTTAGAGTACATGTGGGATGAAGATAGGACATTTGAAGCCACACAACCATGTGCCAATGAGTATTAGTGCCTGAAAGGCCTTGCCCTACTACAGCCATACTACAGAAATGTCAGAATGACATTTTCGAGAACAGGGTGGGAGAAAACATCCACAGAATGCAGTAGCTATTTCCCCTCTGCCACACTCATTTTGTGGCTCTTTTTCTGTTTTCCTGACCAGCCATCCATCACATTCTTAGTATACCACTGATTCTCACTGTCACCTTACTACTCGATTTCAGTGTGACCCAGTGATTTCCAATTTAATGACCTATGGAAATTTGTAACAGCTCTTGGAACAGCATAAGCATGATTTAAGTCTCCTTTACTAAAAAGTATCTGTAATCAGTATCTGTTTCTAGCTTAATCTTTCCTATATTGCCTACATGTTCATAGTAGGCATATTTTATTTTAAAAACCTAAATGATTAGAGAGAAAAATACTAATTTGGCCATGTTTATAATTTTAATTATTCTGCAATGTAGGCCCCAGATGATGATTTGCAAGTCATTTAACCTCTTTGAATAGCCAAACTCACAAATGGGAATTTACAGTATCAGGCATGCTCGACAAGGAAAGGTTTGGATGCCAAGGAAGGAATCTATTTTCCAGACAGATGCCAAAGCATTGTGTGTTCTACTTATATTCATAATTGCAAGCAGTCTTTCTAAATGACTTATTCTAATTCCTCTGCAAATTATGCTTTGAATTTTTAAGAAATTGACTTAATGGTTATGAATCTCCCTCAAAGTTTTCCATTTTTTAAGCATGAAAATTATAGAGAGACTATCTTGTATGGTTCTGAGAGCCTCCTCTTGTCTTTCACCATATCCTGAGAACCAACGTGTTCATTTTCTAACCACACTAATCTGTCCCTGGGTAATGTGGAGGTAAGGGAGCAGTTAACACTCACAAAAAGTCTTAAAATTAGTAACTTTGAATGTGCTATGTCTCTTCTCATCTTGTTATCATGGAATACAGACTACTGTTTTCAAGTATTACATAAAGAAAGGGTTTAAGTCTTTTGTTGCTGTATATAGGCAGCATCTCCAAGGAATCACATAAATACTTGAAACAACAAAAGTCACAGGTTGTAACAGGGACAGGTAGGTATACTTTTTCCCTCTAGAATGCAAATCATTATTAAAAGGAGCAAAGTTCAGGCCACATCAAGCTGCATGATCTGGGGGCAAGCACCCTTGAATTGACTGTTTAAATTCAGAATGTTTCCAATGCACATATTTTTCAAATAAAAAACCCGAACATGAAAAGCAGATAAAGTTTAATATTTTATACAAGGTTAAGGGATATACCAAAGGCTGCTGTGCTAAGTGCTAGTATATAAGAATTATCTATTTATAAAATGTATAATGATTTACATTGTGTAATCTAATTTAGATACAGTATTATCCACCACTTTTGATGGAGTCCAGGTTATCTATTATTTTGTTTTGTTTTGTTTTCATTCATTGTCTGTGCTATCAAGCCATATTTAAGAAATATATGCCAAATCCAAAGTTGTGAGTATTTGGAGTTGTGAGTAGTTGTGAGTATTGCTTCTATGTCTTCTTCTAAGAGTTTAATAGCTTCACCTTTTAAATTTATTTGATCCATTTTGCATTAATTTTCTTTATGGCACAAGGTGAGATCCAAACTTCATTTTTCAATGTATATATCCAGTTTTCCAAGGATCATTTTTTGAAAGGACTGTTATTTTTCCATTATATGATTTGGCAACACTGTGCAAATCTGATTTAGCATAGATTTGAGAGTTTATTTCTGAGCATTCTGTTTTATTCCATTGGACAACGTGTCAAACTAATCTTCACCAAAACACATTATAATGACACTATCAAAATCAAACACAAGTCCTGGCTTGTCTGGCTGAGTGGATTAAGCACTGGCCTGTGAACCAAAGGGTGGCAGGTTCTATTCCCAGGCAGGGCACATGCCTGGGTTGAGGGCCAGGTCCCTAGTAGGGGGTGCAAGAGAGGCAACCACACATTAATGTTTCTCTTTCTTTCTCTCTCCCTTCCCTTCTGTCTAAAAATAAAGAAATACAATGATTTAAAAAACCAAACACAATGAGAGTCCTAAAAGTAGCAAGAGACAAAAATAGTGTAACTAACAAAGGAACACTCATTTAGTTTTCAGCAGATTTCTCAGCAGAAACCTTGCAGACCAGGGGACAGTGGAGTGATACATTTAAAGTGTTAAAAGAAAAAATGATTAAATGAGAGTACTATATCCACAAAATTATCCTCCAGAAATGAAGGATAATTAATATTTTCCCAGAAAAACAAAAAATGAGGAAGTTCTTCTGTACCAGACCCGCTTCATAAGAAATGCTGAAAGGGTATAGCAGGGAAATGAAAAGATGCTAAATGAAGCAACTTGGGTGTCCATGGGAAAATGAATACATGAAGATGTGAGATGTATATTATAATATAAATAATATATAATAAAATATTACACAGTAATGAAAAAGAATAAAATCTTGCTATTTGTGACATGGATGGATTTAGAGGGCATTAAGCTAAATGACACTAGTCAGGCAGAGAACGACAAATTCATATGGTTTTATTTATATGTGGAATCTAAAATAAATAAACAACAAAAAACAAAAACAAACACCAAAAGGATGGTGGTTACCAGAAGGAAGGGCGTGGGGGCAACAAATGAAAAGAGGAAGGGAAATACAGTCAATAATATTGTGATAAGTTTACCCATAGCATATGACTAGAATTAGTGGGGTCATCACATTGTAAGATATAAAAATGTCTAATTACCTGCAACTAATATATCCAATATAAGATTGTATATTAAGACTGTTAAATAAAAAATAAGTTGCAAAAATAAGCTAATTGGTAACTTAAAACATAGAATATTATACAACACACAAATAAAGGTAAATATACAGTCATATTTAGAATACTCTAATTGTGCAATATGATGGTGTGCCCACTTTTTAACTATAGTTAAAGGAAAAATGTACTAAAACAACTATAGCTCCTATCATTAGTTAACAAATACATAGTATAAAAACATGTAAATTGTGACATTAAAAGTATGTAAGGAGGACTAAAATGGTAGAGTACTTGTGTTCTTAACTAGAAAGAAATTGTAATTATTGGTACAAATTCTATGAAATAAAATAGTTTATAATATCTTCAGATGTATCTTTGAGATCTTGTTTTCATTTTTTTTAGATGTACAAGTACATCTAGAACTGAAACTGTTGGATCGTATGGTGGTTCTGTTTATAATTTTTGAGGTACCTCTATATGGTTTTTCATACTGACTGTAAAAATTCACACTACCACTAACAGTGCAAAAATATTCCCTTTTTTTGCTGGTAGTCACCAACACTTGTTTTATTGATGACCATTCTAACAGGTGTGAGCTTATATTTCATTGTGGTTTTAATTTGTATTTTCTTGATGATTGGAAATATTACATCTTTTCATGTACCTTTTATCTATCTGTATATCATCTGAAAAAATGTCTATTGAGTTCTTCTGCCTGATTTTCAATGTCTGATTTCCGTTATTGAATTTTATGAGTTCTTTGTATATTTTGGATATTAACCTACCTCTTACCAAATAGATGGGTTGAAAGTAATTTATTTGATTCTGCCAGTATGCTTTTTACTTTTTCTGATCATTTGCTGTGCATAAGCTTTTAGTTTGATGCATTTTCGCTGACTGATTTTTGCATTTGGTGTCATCTAAAAAAAATTGTTGCCAAAAATGACATCAAGTATTGTTCCCCTATGCTTTCTTCTAGAGGTTTGGTTGTTTCAAAGCCTTATGTTTAAGTCTTTAACCCATTTCAAAGTTCATACTTCTCTTTACTTGTAAATAGTCATCATAGGAAAAGGAACAACCTAATACACCTTAAGATTTTGGAACATATTTCTCCTGAATGCACATCAAAGTTTTGCTCTCATTGTTTTGCACTCTGATTTTACAAGAAAGAGGTCCTAAGAAGTAAAACGTCAAGTTGAATCCTAAGTGTTTCATGCAGAAGTACTCGAGTCCTTTTATTCTTTAAACACAAAACCTCCCAACTCTCTCGAGTAGATATGGGGCCATTTATATGGGTTTTGGAACTGAGATTTCAAACAAGAACCTTACAACTAACCATGTCACAAATGATTTATCTTTGTATTTTATGAACGATTTACTGCTATGTATTCCATCATGCATAAGCCTTTTTATCAAAAGTTATGGCTCTACAAAAACCAGGATTTGTATTATTACAAGACTTTTTTAATGGTTCATATTTATGAGCTCCCCATTTTCTTTTTTTTTCTCTTTTGTTTAGTAGTTTTTTTTTCTGGGTTGGTATTAGATAGCCAAGGACATAATGGTGAAATAGTAAAGAAAAATTAACCTCATGGTCTTATACATAGGAATTGAAGTATTAAAGTCCTGACTCCACCTGATATTTCTCTGTATTGTCTGGATTCAGAAAATAGATGGATGTATGTGTGTGTTTGTGTGTATGTGTGGTGTGTATTATTCTTTCACAATAGTCATAGTGAAGAATGGAAAAATAATTTAGGTAGATAAATATCTATATCTAACATAAACTATTGTGGCATATATACCATATATAAATACACACAAATGTATATTTGAGAAAGGGATAGGATGCAGATTTTGGAATGATAGGAACCATTTAATTTCCTAAATGTAGAATATATGGTGACTCTTGTGAAAAGTGAAAATAGGATGTTGAATGGAGAGTTGGATTCACAGGTGTTTGAGAAGTAAGGTCGTGTTGTAACTGTAAATTATGAAGTCGCTAAGTGGTTGAGACCACATTTAAAAAAAGAATATTGAACAAGAAATTTGAGTCCAGGCAGAGCAAATAGAATTACTCAGAGGTAACTATGTGAGGAACTGTTTCCAGATAGAAGACTGGCATACTTGGAGGAACACTATTGAGCGCTCACATAAGGCTAGGACTCACTGTTTCTTTTGCATTAAGTGGCAAAGGGCATATGTTAACTATTAGTACTTATCTACTTAAAATATTACCCCATTTTCCACTATGAATATGTGGGAGATAAAAATATGCAAATTATTTTATTTTTGAAATATTTATTTATTTCAAAAGATACATATTTAACATAACATGTATTAATTTAATAGGTACAACGTAATGACTTGATGTATATATTGCAGAAATGATTATAACCATACATTTGATCAATGCATCCATCACCTCTCATAGGTACACTTTTCTTATACTGAGACCTCGTAAGATCTACTTTGGTATCATTAAATACACAATAAAGTATTGTTAATTATAGCTCCCAAGCTGTGCATTATATCTCCAGAACTTTTTTTTTAACTGGAAGTTTATACCTTTTAATCACGTTCACCAATGTACCACCTCTTCTCCACCTCTTACTTCTTGTAACCACCAACCTGTTCTTTTTTTCTATGGGAATAGATGGATCAGGCTATTTTGCAATAAAAAATAACCTTGAGCATGGAAATAGCCCATGAGAAATACAGAGCAGAAAATAGAAGTTTAAAATGTCAGTATCTCTCCAAGCTGAAAACCTGGTATACCTTTTTGTGCTCCTTTGATTTGAAAGAAATATAACCTGTTAGCAAGCTAGCCCTATTGTTAATTTGGATATAAATTACCAGAAGTTGAACACAGGTCATATCTGATACAAAGTAATTAGTACAGTTAGTAAGGACTATTTCTATCAAGTTGAGATAAGACTGAAAGGAAGACAATAGATAGGTTAAGGAAATCAATTTAACAAGTACTAAAATCAGAATATAAACATAGAATTAGTTTAGTCATTTGCATTTAGTCATTGGTGAAAATCCAGATATGGTATTTGTCACTGCAGAGTTTATTGCCTAGTCACTGGCTATATTTCAACCCAGGATATTTGCTCTCTTCAATGAACTATTTTTCCTAAAAAGTGACATCCATGTACATGACTTCAACTACAACTTTTGTCTTAAAGATTTTCAAAATTGGTAAGCTCTGGCCAAGATCTTGATTTTGATATTCCTTTATTATTTAATATTGCTTGTTATTACTGTTATTTCAAGCTAGTTGGCTCACAAATAACTCAAATGCGAACCCACATATCTATATCTACATATTAAGATATTTCCCATTTTTCCAGAGCTTCTCTCCCTTTTCTCATTCCTCTAACAAGGGTGTACATATTTTTCACTTTTTCTATCCAATTTCTTACAGAAGTAAATGACACTGCCGTCTGCAACTTTTTAAAGTTGAACATACCATAATTACCTAAGATTTAGTCTTCTCTTTTCATAACTTCTCAGCACCCAATTGGTTAGAAATATTCTACAATCTGCTCATAAATAAATTTGGAATCTATTATATATTTTTCCAAAATAATTTTCATTATCCTAGCCCATGAGCTTTCAAGTATTTAAAATAGATTTTAATATGTACATCTGCTCCTAAATATATACTTGTGTACATATTTATATGTGTATATCTCCTAATATTTCCTAATTATGCATACCTATACATAGCTATACACAACTATACCTAATTATGTATTGCTTTAAAATTCATATTTTTGTAACTAGAAGTCTTTGTATATTATCCACTTTGTCCGTTTACCCATTTTAAAGGTATTCTCTGCACAAAAATAAATTATTCAAGTTTCTTTTTCCTTATGGAACACTAGTCTGTTTTCCCTTTGAACTTTAAGTTACTCATCCAGTAACCCTGACCTAAGAAGTGCCTCCTAACGTGGGAGTTTTCTGGAAGAGCAGTCATTCCACTGTTCTGGAATCACATTTTATGTTCTTCATTGTTCATGGCTTTAGACTAAAAACCTGGGCTATAGAAGGTGAGCATTTTTTCACTGTAAGCTCTATTTTTCATGGAGTCACAGGCAATGCCAAACTTCTTAAATTCCAGATTTATAGTATTTACCAACATATTGGCAAATATATTCAATAATTATGTGTTAATTGAATACAGTATAGTGTCTCTCCGCACTTTTTTCCCATTTCTAGGTGAAGGTGAATGAGAGAATTCATAGCAGCAGGTTTGTTACATTGTCATGCATTCAACAGATTGTCAACAAGGAGTCTGTGATATTAATTAAATAAAGGTCATTAGAATAGGAGTAAACATACTATTTTCAACAAGAGTGATTTTTCTGTTATTTTGTTCAGAATAAAGTGCATCACTAAATTAAAGAGTTAAAATTTAACCCCTATTTCTGAGTAAATATGTTAAATGAACCATTTTTATTTTCTCTTTAATGTGGCCAACATTGTTGTACTCAATTAGAATGTATGTGAAGCATACATTATTCTAGAAACAGATATCAATTTTAAGGAATGGAAGACATGTAATCTGAAGAAATGGTCCTTACCTGCTGGTGTGAAAAACATTACACTTCTATTCAACAATCAAGAAAACTTTTTTATAGATTTTATCATGAGATTCTCAAATATAAAAGAGTAAACACTTAAATGCTATGGTATATATTATTATCTGTTGGAGTAAACATTACATAAAAGTACCCGTGAAATATTTAGGCTGCAATTTAGTCTTTGATATACTTTTATCAATTGGATTTCCAGAAAAAGATAGATTTTATCTGTTTTATTATTCTTATTGTACTGAACACTGATCTAATGAGTGTTTCATTGAGTTAACCATACAACACAGTTTTTGAAACATTATTAAAATGGAACCAGGGCAGGCACAGATCAAGGAGAAGGGAATGAAGAATATGCTAGTATTTGCAAATTTCTCTATTGCACTGAAAATTTTCTCTGATGAACCTATAAAACAAGAGTCAAGATAAAGAAGATGATTTATACAGCTCTTACAACAGTACCTTGCCCACATTTATTCCTGATTTTACAAAAATTCTCAAGTAAATAGCATTGAAATGTACATGCTGAACTGTCAGTTTTTCCATAGTTTTTCACCTTATGAATATATAATATGAATCAAAAACCTTTCAAAAATCTAATCACTTTTTCTGTCAAATGATACATGAAGTAAACAATATGATTTCACAAATTTCACATTACAGTTCAAATAGTAATTTAAAACCACCTTAATGCAGTTGTCTTGCTCCTTACAATGCTTGGCACATTGTTATCTTAAAGTTAAATATGATGAAGAAAGATTTCTAATTATTAAATGCTTAGCATTACTTATTATGTATCAACTTAAATATGTTATAGAACATTTCTGAATTTAAATACATTATTTTAAATACAAATATAAACTAATATCAGATAGATTAAGATAATTACTATTTGAAAATCACACTTCCCATTACTGAAATGAACATTGGTAGATTAAGTTTTTATTAGAATTACATTTTTCAAGAAAGTTTAAAGCATAGTTTAAACATAACTAATTAATGTTCAAGCCAGTAATTATTCAGAATTTTGAAAATCTTTTTAAAATCTATCCCTTTTATCCTCTTGAGAGGCCACAGTGGGCTCAGCATAAAATTAATACTGTATATTTGGTGCAGTTAAATTGATCAATTGTAGATTTATTTTGAAATTTGTGCTGAAATGCACTCTCTCAAACTACATTTAACTATAGACCTTGTAGTGTTAATATTTACCCCTTTCCCTTGACACCAAATCTAGTCTTTATTGGCTCAGATGCTGGGCAAGCACTTTTAGTTTGAACAGACGGCAATTACCTGAATTTATGGTAGGGATTTGTGAATTGAAAAGTCTAAAAAGGAAAAGAAACATTTGAATTTCCTTGAGGGTCAGGCTTGTGCCAAAAGGGGAAATATAAAATCTAATGCAGCTTTAGTGACACATTATCTATTTGCTGGTCCAGCAGTAGATAGGTGTTTGTCCTTATTCTATTGTGCCATTTGTTGATTCAAGTCCTCTGAAGTCAACTATTCCCTGATGCCTGCCACGGACCGCACATTTCTGCTTACAGGGGAATTTTGGGTACTGTATTCTCTATGGATGGTATTTATCTGCTGCTTCCATTACCTATTACTGACTCATCCTCACTTTCTGTTCAAACTACTCCTAAATCAGTGTTTCCCTTCATTTAATTTTTCATTATCCAGTTTCAAGAGACTCGTGTAGGTAGTACCGTCATTCTAGCTTACTTCAGAGTCCACTGGACACTCTAAAGAGAGCTGCCTGTGACTAAGTAACCCAGTCCCATTCCTGTCCCCTGTGACCAAATGAGATCAACCGTTCTGTTTTTTCCAGAAGGAATTGTGGGGAGGCTGTTTTCTACATGAGTGTATATTTATTCAGCCGCTCTGGTAGTATATGATTTTTGGAGGCCCCTTTCAGTAACATGACTTGGAAAATGCCCCAAACCGAAAGACAAAGATTCCAGTGTGCTATTCCTGTGGGCTGGCTCCCTGTGTGACCCAGCCTCTGAGGTGAGACACACCTCCTTCTCCTCATTGCAGAATTTACAGCACTTGCATCACAAGTAAGAAAGCATATTTACTTGCTAATGGTTCAGCATTCCAAAAGAATTAAACACTTAAAAAATTCACATTAAAAACTTACACCCTCTGTTATATAAAAGCTGCATCATTCTGCAAGCAAGTAAAGGTATGTCATTTTTATTTTTTGAAAAAAATTCAAGACAAAACTTATTTTAAAATATACCTAAATGCTAAGACAAAGGAAAGATACTAAGCCTATAAGGAGGAAATTTGATCTTTTCAATGAAATGTGGAATTTAAATTGCCAAAGGAGAAGTGGAAAGTGAATTCTAGGTGTAATCCAGATTATCGATATAAATTTATATTTGTCTTTGTATAGGAGAGACTATTGATCAGAATTATTAGAGCAAAGACACATGTTGGGGATTTTTTGAAAATAAAACTAGATGAATAAAAATGTGATTGTGGGGTTTTAAATACTAGAAACGGGTATTGTAAAGTAAGTACTATCTGGAGCAGGCTATAGGGAAGAGAAAATATGAGATTCCTGACAAGGAAAACAAACTTTTTTCCCCTCTTTTTCTCTCTTAGAAATTCAGGGAGAGTGGCTTATCAGGCAATGAAGTCAAGTGATTAAGAGCTTAAACTTTGGCATCCCACAGACTTGCATGCTCGTTACAAGATTTTTTATATATTAGCTTCGTTAAATGTGTGTGTTGTCATTGGGTCTGCTCGACCTCCTGTCACCCCTCTGAGTGATGTCTACAGTGACCTGTCCTTAATAGCCCTGTTTAGCTCCTGTGGACTCACACCTGTGGCTTCTTTTATGGCATCAACCCATCTCCTATTGGATCTGTCTTCTTTACTGCTGCCTTCTATTTTTTTTTTCAGCATTATTGCCTTTTCCAAAGAACCCTGTCCTCTCATGATATGACTGAAGTAGGACAGTTTCAGCTTTGTCACTTTTGCCTCTAGCAATGTTTCAGGCTTAATTTGCTTGAGTACCCACTTATTAAATAACTTCACTGAATATAGTTTTTTCTTTTTAATTTGTGAATTCAGGATAATGCTATTCAACCATATGGTTGCTGTGATAGATAAAATTATAAAGATAAGAAACCAAGCAAAGGATGTAGCACATAATATATGCAATAGCTATTTCCACAGTTTCCTAAGAATAACTCCAACTGGATTAGAATTTAGGGTTCTGGAACCTATTTTATAAAAACCGACACTCCTGCCCTGGCTGGTGTGGCTCAGTGGATTGAGTTCCAGCCTCAAACCAAAGGTTTGCCAGTTTGATTACCAGTCAGGGCATATGCCTAGGTTGCAGACCAAGTCCCCCCAGTGGGGGCCATGTGAGAGGCAACCACAAATTGATGTTTCTTTCCCTCTCTTTCTCCCTCCCTCCCCCTCTCTAAAAATAAATTAATAAAATCCTTAAAAGAATAAAATAAAATAAATAAAAACTGACAGTCCTTACAACCACTTTGAGCTTCACTACCCAACTCTGATTAATGAGAACTAGATAAAATGATATCTGAATATCTACTTGGAGGTAATATTTTGTATGTCTTTAGAGAATATTATAAAAGTATACATGGTGCCTCTAAATTATACCAATATTAAGTTTACATAAACACATACAAAATTAATTTTCCTCATCACCTCTAAAACTGAGAAACAATGCCCTCACTTGACCCACACCTCTCTGTCACTATGCACAAGTAAGCTGGTAAACTGCACAACTTCACTATCTCAGAATCCAAACCTACCCTTCCAGTCCATTACTAAAGACCTTGCTACCATCTTATCTCACTCTGTCCCAGTTTTAAGTCAAGGGTGAGAATAGTTTTTGGCCCACTGTAGTGGATAAATTAGTATCAAGTGAATAATATTGTGAATAAATTAATTAATTCTTAAACTTCACTTAAGCCACATTTTTAAAGAGCATGCCCCTTTGTGAATTTGTCAGAAATCCAAACCATATTTTATATTAAAGCTTCATTGTTGAAATGTGTTTCCATTTTCAAACAGCTAACATACTAGAAGCATAACTTATCTCTAACTGTAGTGAAGTTGTGTCTACATAAGGGAATCAAATTCATAGTTTGCTAACTGGTAAGGTTTTAACATCTAAATAATAAAATTTATTATTAATTTACCTTTTCATTAGAGGTGATTCAAAAAGAAAATGCCATTTTATGTTGAATATTTGTAATTATATGGTCTGTTTGTAATTATGCCAATAGGAAAAATTGGTATATAATTTTATAAAATTCATATTTTAAATTATTTGATGAAGAAAATACTTGTGAAAATTGCGTTAAATTCAGTCAGACTTCCAGCCAAGATGATGGAGTAGGTAAACACTGCTTAATTCATTTTAAGACTGTATCAAAATTACAACTAAATTATAGAACAACCATCCTTGGGAAACATTTGAAGACTAGCAAAACAGATTTCCAAATATAACTAAGGAAGAAGAACCATTTGGAAACTAGTAGGATGGGCAGAAACATGAAATAAGCTGGTCCTGCACCCACCTGTGGTGGTTAAGAATTAGGAGAGATACCCTACAGAGGTCCCCACTGAAGAGCAAGGGGTCCCAGCACCTCACTGGGGTCCCCAGCCTGGGGAATCACTGCTGAGAAAAAAAATATATATATATATATTGTGTGTGTGTGTGTGTGTGTGTGTAATTAGAACTAATGTAGGTCTACTAGAAGTCCTCACAACACCTGTCTGTGAAAATCAGCAGAGACTCAGTATGGGGGAGACCAAGAGCTGATGGAGTGCCAGGCATTCTCTCTCTCTCTCTCTCTCTTTCAATTTTTATTGAATTTATTGGTGTGACATTGGTTAATGAAGTTATACAGGTTTTAGTGTATAATTCTATAACATGTCATCTGTACATTGTATCATGTGTTCACCATCCAAATTCAAGTCTCTTTACATCACCATTTATCCTTACTTTACCCTTTTCTATTGACCCCATACCCCTTTCCCTCTGGTAATGATCATACTGGTGCCTGCATCTGTGAGGTTTTTATTGTTTTGCTTAATCTCGTCACCTTTTTTTGCCTCCCTGTCCTCTTTCTCTTTGACAGCTGTCTGTCTCTTCCCCATATCGTGAATCCTTTTCTATTTTGCTAGTCAGTTTATTTTTTTCATTAGACTCCAATATAAGTGAAATTCTAAGTGTTCCCTTAAAGGGTAAGAGCACAGACTTACACAATCAGAAACACTCACTCTAACCTCCAAAGAAGAGGCAGTAGCTCCAAAAGTGCCAGGGACATACAAGGAGGAACTGAATTGTCTGGCTTCAGGGTGAGGCCTGGAGGGACAGCCAGCAGACACCATTGTCTTTTCCTTGAGCCTTCCCCCAACTCAGCCTGCAGGAATAGGTAGGCACAAAGTCTTTATTTCCATTTACCCAGCTCACACTACTCTAAGCCCATCCAGGAGATTTTCCGAGACCATGTCCTACTCAATTCACACATCTGGCCAAAACCTCTTTTTGAGGCTAATTCACACAAGGGGCCAGCTTGGGCCTGCCCTGTAGACTTTCCTACAATCTTACAAAAGTCCACAGACTCCAAACAAGCATCATCTGGTGCTGTACCTCTTGCAGAGTGACTCAAGCCCAGCACTATTGGCATCTAGCCTTAGGTCATAGCATAACCATTCCCACTTGGCTCCAAGCCCAGCATAGATCAACCACAGATCACTCTGCAGCTCCTACAAGGGAGCTCCAGGCTAGAACAAACCTGCACCAGAGTCTCTGCTATGGAGAGACAGTTCCAGACTACAGCTGGCACAATTGATTCACATGTAAGTGAGGTCATCTTGTTTTGAGGTGGTTTGTTACACAGCAAAAAAATGACTGAAAGCTGGTGTGCCTGTGAGTGTGTGTACGTCTATGTGCAAGCATGTCCTTACACATACACATAAGTGGTTTCTTTCTACTGATCTGCATATGAATGGCATGTATTACAAATTTACCAAACTCAAGTAAAATAGTTGTCTTTATGACTTAGACTCAAATATATCTTTTTCTAAGAGTGCAATTAAAAATAGCATTTATTTTATAATTGCATACATTTTATACTATGCTATTAAGATACATTTGAAATAAGTTCTTTGGACTTCATACATAAAGAACATACTGATCTTTCCTATAATACAATGCTGAATGCCCACATATTTTCCGTTTCAATATATGAAAGTGAAAACTGTTCAGCAATGTGATGTATTATTTCTGAAGACATTTGTCAATTGAATAAGTAAATAAAATATTCAACAGAAAAACATAAGAAGTGTATTTAATATCATCAGCAGGTGAATAAATATTTTCTTTTTTTCAAAGAGAATTTGAAGATACTGTATATAAGATACTGTACATAGGAAAGCAGAGGTGTTAAAGAAAGAAAAACCAAAAAAAAATATTATCTTTACCGAACATATTTAAGTTGGAGGTCACCATTATAACAAAACTCAGTATGCAAGTCAAAGCCAGTGGCAGAATGATGCTGAATGCCTAAACAAAACACAAGAGATTAGAAAGGCAGATATATATTTTTTGTTTTAGAGCTTGATTATTTTTTCTCTGTTTGTAGTTCTGATCTTAATAAGATCTGTGTTGCTTTCAGCTCAGGGTAAAAACAGAGGCATTGCAGTATAAGTTATCACCATTCACCTTGGAAAAATCAGAAACTTTATTAGGGTGCTGGCTTTCAAACTCTATTAATTTAGCAGCTATATGGTGAGCTCAACCAATAGTGGAAAAGTGAGAAATATGTATGTCCCTTGTTGCAGACTTTTCTGGGAAAACTCACTATCTGGTTAATGACATATGTTGTCCAATATAACCTGTACTTGTGCTATCATAAATTAGATTTTTGTCAGATGTATGTGAAATATAGCCTGTTATCAAAAACAAATATTTAAAGGAATGAGCTATTCACTACTTATTATTAGATCTAATTATAAGAAGTAATCTTGTTAGACAGCAATCCCCTGCATACATTTTTCCTACAATGAAGAAGTAACATAACTATTTTATGACATTGTCTATCAAAATTAAATTATATTAATATTATTAAAGCACCTGGGTAACTATGAAAATTATACTAATATTACTGTTGTCGTTATTCCTGTTACTGACTCCAAGAATGGGTTTGCATTATCACTTACCATCCTGGAAGCAAACCTAAGAAGCAGTTGTAATTGTTTCCATTATATGGGAGAAAAACTAAGTCTTAGTTTTTCAGCTTCACTTGCATGGTGACAGATCTCAATTTGAAACCACACAATTGATTTAAAATCACATATTTATTTTTTATTAAACTAAATGCTAAATATTCTCTGAATTCAGTGATTCTTGTAGGCCATTATTTATGCCTACAAAAGCAATATAAATCTATCCTACTCGTTGTAGTTGGAACAAAGTGATATCACCACATAAATGGACTATGAAAGTCAACAAAACACAGAATTTAAGATATTTAAATAGAATTGAAATAGCATAATATTCTAAAGTAAAATTCTACATGGAAAAGATCAAATGATATTTTCAATCAAAAGATCAAAAGATCAAATGATCACATGGAGACATTCTTGAAATTGCTTTACATAGCAGACAACCAGAAAAAACACTTCCCATGACATCATCATGAGATCTTGTGATGTGAAACTTCTGTTTTTTTATTCTTTATTTTTATTTCTTTAAATATATTTTATTGATTATGTTATTAGAGTTATCCTATTCCCCCTTTATTCCCCTCCACTCTGTACCCCTTTCTCACCCACACTCACCCTCTTAGTTTTTTTCCATGGATCTTACATATAAGTTGTTTGGCTTCTCCATTTCCTATACTATTCTTAACTTCCCTCTGTCTATTTTGCACCTACTATTTATGCTTCTTATTCCCTGTACCTTTTCCTCCATTCTCTTTCCTCCTCCTGTCCGCTGATAACCCTACATGCAATCTCCATTTCTATGAATCTGTTCCTATTCTCGTTGTTTGCTTAGTTTGTTTTTGTTTTTGATTTTTTTTTAGGTTTGGTTGTTGACAGTTGTGAGTTTGCTGCCATTTTATTTTACTGTTCATAGTTTTTGATCTTCTTCTTTTTCGTAGATATGTCCCTTTAACATTCCATATAATAAGGTCTTGGTGATGGTGAGCTCCTTTAACTTGACCTTATCTGAGAAGCACTTTATCTGCCCTTCCATTCTAAATGAAAGCTTTGCTAGATAGAGTAATCTTGGATGTAGGCCCTTGCCTTTCATGACTTTAAATATTTCTTTCCAGCCTTTCTTGCTTGCAAGATTTCTTTTGAGAAATCAGATGATAGTCTATGGGAACTCCTTTGTAGGTAACTGCCTCTCTTTCTCTTGCTGCTTTTAAGATTTTCTCCTTATCTAATCATTACTGGAATACCTTTATTCCAAATCTAAAGGAATAGCTGAGTGAAGAGGCCAATCCCACTGTTTCCATAGCAATCCTTGTAACTGTGCCCTAAACAAGAGTGCAGTCTCTGAGATGGAGAGGTGAGAGATGATGATGAGGGGTTAATTGATTTTGTACTTGGATCATTGTATCTCTTGCTTAAAACTACACACTAGGAATGCTTAATTTAATTAGCTTTATGCATTTTAGCAATTAAAACAAATAACATTCACTAGTGTTTATTCACTTATTCAACACATTTATTGAGTATCTCTTCCATTCCAGACATTATTCTAGCTCTAGACATATAGCGGTGAACTGAATAAAGATAAAGTGAAGAACTGAAAAATATCATCAAATTGGAAGAGCACATTAAAGACAGAAAAAAAGTAAAAAGATTAAGAAAAATTTGTATAAGTAAAAAATTATGTATATATGTATATATACATATAAGTGTGTGTGTGTATATCACATAGACACAAACAACAGTATGGTGATAGATGAGAAGAAGGGCAGTGAGGAGAGATGGGAGAGGGCAAAGGGGCGTTAAATGGTTTTGGAAGAAAAGTTCACTTTGGGCAATGGGCACATGATACACTGTGCAGATGATGTTTTTGTTGAGTTGCAAAATTGAAACATGTACCAGTTTGTTAAACAGTTTCACCCCAATAAACAAACAAACAAAAAGTCAGAACTCTGTGCATTTTGTAGAAGCTTTAGAGGTGAATTTGAATTTGGCCTTAAAAAGCAAGTGAAGTTTGGGTCAGAGGAAGTAAAACAGTAAATTAATTCACACACAAAATATTCAAGCTCAAGAGCTGCATGAGTTTGTTGTGAAGATTTTTGTTCAGTTTGTTCTTTCTTTCAACACACAATATTATATTATATTATATATATTTGTGCTGGTATATATATTTTTGTGCTGGTGTAATTATATATAGTATATATATGTTATACATATAATATATATATATATATACATATACACATATACACATATACATATATAATATAGAAAGGCACAAATTTTGATATGATATGTTTTTATCAATTCAATGTATTTTCTAACTTCATTTGTGCCTTTTTGTTTGTTCAATACACTGTTTACAGGCCAGTTGTGTAGTTTCCATATATAATTTTTTATTTTCTAGATGTTATCTTTCTTATTTCTAGTTAGACAACATACTTTGTATGATTTCAATATTTTAAGTTTGTTTTGTGTGACTTTTTTCTAGATAGTCAAACTGCTTTTGAATATCTACGTGTCAGCTTATACTAGCAGCTGTTAAAATGAGCTTGGAACTCAGAAGAGAGGTCATAGAGATGCATTAAACTTTTGGAGGAGAGGAGAATTAAATGATTTCAAAATACCTGCTCAAGTGAATCCAGTATAGGATCAAGAAAAGGTGAAGGAATGCTACCTTTGAATATGTTGGAATAACAGGGACATGAGTTATCCACCAACTTGAAACAATTTAAAAACCGGTAAAAAACAAACAGTTGTTTTTAAGATATTGGGTGTCATGAGTCAAAATACAGTGATTCTGAGAGATGGGACACAAATAAGAAACACCTTACTATTGTCACAGTTTATAGCCTACAGCCTGGAAAGTGTTTTCAATCTCTGATGTAATGAGAGGGAGCCTGGATGGGCCAAGTAGACCTCTTGAGTTAGGGAGGGACATCTGAGAGCCTGTGAAAGAGAAAGCAGTTGGAGTTTACAAGACAGGGTACTGGAAAAGAGAGTTGCACACACAGAACTCTGGATATCTGAATGTTTCCCCAAAATATGGATAAGAACACTGATGCTCATGAGGAAATTACCTGAAGGCCCAAGAGAAAATGATACTGCTAAAAAACAAGAGGGAAAAGTACCTCATATTCACACAGAATGACTTCTTTAAAAAAAAAACTTCTTCATGTCTTTTTTTATGTCCATTTCTCTTTGTTTATTTCTACCAACCATACTAGAAAAATTAATGATTCACAAGATACTGGGCTGTGTACTCAGAAAAAAATAATTAGACTTAGCTCCAGACTTTACTTAGTTCTTGTCCTGCTTTTAGAACTGAAAAGCAAGGTCCCAAAGAGTCAAGGTGATTCCTAGTAAAGAGATTGTGTTCTAGGACAAAGTTAAGGAATAATTATGGGAACAAGAATTATCCTACACCCAACAAGGTTAAAATGTATGTTTTGTAAATGATCAAAAAGTGCTAGGTATACAAAATTAAGGCTGTATGATTCATTATGGCAAGAAAAATCATTCAATAGACACTCACAAATGACAGAGATATTAGAATAAGCAAACAAAGATATTGAGAGTTAACTTGAAAAAAATATATATGTGTATTTCAAACATCTAGGGGTGAACAGTACAATGTCTGAGAGGAAAAAATATGTTAGACGAAATGAATAACAAACTCAATATTACTGTAATGCAGAAGCACCAAACCAGGGGGTTGCTTAAGTGTTCCTGTTATTCTGGAAGAAAAAAAAAAAAAAACACCCAGAGGACTAGCCTATGTAGACATGCTGTGTATTACTCACATTGCAGGGGAGTGCACCAATGGCAGAAGATCTGTACCAGAGAGACCACACCTCCTCCAGTCTGAAGTTCTGTCATGAGTGTCTGTTCGTGATGTGATCTTTCCTACAAGTCAGCCAGGCAACTGCTCAGCTAGCTGCCTGCTGAGCAGCCCAGCACCAAGGAATAGACAAGAGTCACACACAGTAACTATGCTATTCACCCAGGTTTTATTGAATGCAGGTTCACTCAAAATAGAACAACCACATACATTAATATCCTACTCACACTCTAACAGTCTACAAGAAATATAATACACACACAGCAATCAAAGGAGAATAATGAACCTGAGCCCCAGAGATTCAGTTTGCAGGTCCAGGAGACAACACAGTGCAGTGGGCAAGGAAGCTGTCAGTATCTTGCAGGTCTCCAGAGACAAGAAGGCAGGATGCAGGCGAAGTCCTCAGTCCAGCAGGGCAGACCTCCAGTGGCCAGTGCTAAGGGAGATCAGCGTAGCGTGGAGCAGCACTCTGGTGTGTGGAGCTTGGCTGTCTCAGCAGTGGTCTGGAACCAGATTCAGTTTTACCTTGAAAGTGGAGTACTCCACCCTTCTGGATCTTTTCACTGATGTCAAGTGTGGAATTTTCCCAGGAGTCTTTGGGTGGTACATGGCTATTCTGCTTGACACCCTGATAGCAAATGTGGAATTTCCCCAGAAACCTATCTATGGGTGGTCCCACTCTGCAGACACGGCTACTCCAACTGCATGTGCAGACATCTTAAACGTGTCTCCTTGCCAGCTGTGTCTGCTCTGAGCACATGGACAGATATGTCTCCTTGCAGGATGTGTTTACTCTGACTTAGGTCATTTTCCTCTTGACCCAAAGTGTCATAGCTAACTGACAGCCATTTTAAGTTGATGTAAGTGACTTCACTTTTTAAAAATATGTTTTATGCTATCTTAACTGGACAATGCCATTTTACTGGTCCTGCTCTCCACAGGCTCATTATAAGGGGTACCAGAAAAAGGAGGTACTTGTCCTATGTGTGACTCTTAGCTACATCACCTTGGTGTGTACGTGCAGGAAAAAAAGGTCAAGAAGGAGTCACAGGACAAGAAGCCACACCCCAAAAGACATATGGAGGAAGGTACAATCCTTTCTCAAAACACTCATTCCTTCTGGCCAGGAGCTCCCTGGCCAGCCCTCATCCCTATTGGTGGAGGAGCTATGTTAGCATTCACCGCACAACTACAAAATAAAATATTAATAAACTTAAAATCATAGAACTATAAGCTATCCAAAACAAAGATACAGAAAGGCTATATTATCTTTATATATAATAAAAATATAATAAAGTATATACACATACACAGATAAAGCACCAGTAAACCATGAGACAATTTCAACTAACAATATAGCTATAATTAGATTCTCAAATTAGGAGGAAGAGAAGAAAAAAATCTTGAAGATATAATGACTAAAATTTTTCCAGGTCCAAGAGATTTTAAA
This sequence comes from Phyllostomus discolor, assembly GCF_004126475.2. NCBI lineage: Eukaryota > Metazoa > Chordata > Mammalia > Chiroptera > Phyllostomidae > Phyllostomus > Phyllostomus discolor. Next base: position 156,352,553 of record NC_040905.2, on the reverse strand, counting down.
AAACCAAAATATAAGAATAATGAGGAAACTACACAAAGGTGCACTATAAACAAATTGCTTAAAACTGGTAATAAAGAGACCATTTTAAAAGCAGCCAGAGAAGAAAGGCATTATAAAGAAAGAAACAAAGATAAATATGCCAGCACATTTATTTTCTGAAGCAGTGCAAGTGAAAAGACAGCAGAGGAAAGTCTTTAATGTATGAAATAGGATGTCAACCTAGAATTTCATGCTCAGGAAAAATATCTATCCGAAACTAAGGTAAGCTAAAGTCTTGTATAGATACAATAGCTGAAGGCATTTATTGGGAAAAGGGCCAAACTAAAATAAGTGCTGAAGGAAGCCATTCAGATACATGGTAAATGACACCATGTGGATTTGTGAAACTGCACAAAGAATGAAGCCCATTAGAAATGATAACTACGTGAGTAAATAACAAATACATTCCCTTTCATGTAAAACACTTTTAAATTATATTCTTTTAAAGACTTTTTCTACGTCAGTTTTGGGTCTATGACAAAATCGAGAGAAATGTACAGAGGTTTTTCATGTGTGCTCTTCCTCCACGTATGCAGTGTCTCCCGTTATCTGCATTGCTCAGCAGAATGGTGCATGTTTTACCAAGGATGAACCTACACTGATACACTATAGTCACCCCAAGTCCACAGTTTACCTGAGGGTCCACTCTTGGTGGTGTTCACTCTGTGGGTTTGGTCAAATATCTAATGATGTATAGCCATTATGATCAACTTACTGAGAGTATTTTCACTGCCCTAAAATTCCTCTGCACTCTGATGCTTCATTTCTACCCTCCCACCTCTGGCAACCATTGATCTTTCCCCCCCCAAAAAAAAGTTTTGTGATATAATTGGCACACAACATTGTGATTCAATGTGAAGTAAACCACTTTCAAAACATAGTTGGCTATTTAAAGAAAATTAATATCAACATGGAGAAGGTTTTAAAACATTTGTAATAGTAAAATGTAGGACCTCAGTGGCCCAAAGAATAGGATGGGGGAAAATCATTTTAAGGCAATTATATTTTCACTTAAATTTTGGCTGTGGTAATTCAAAGGCAACATGATATCCTCAATTTTATCTTGGAAAAGAAAGGAGAAAAACCAGGGAAATGTATACACAAATTTCAAAATTCATATATTCAAAATTTATAGTTCAGTTAGAAACATTGCACCAATAGCAATATCTTAGGTCTGATACATGCACCATGGTTAAGTAAATATTATCATCAGAGAGAAGCTGGGTGAAGGGGGTGTGAATAGAATCTGTATTATCTTTGCAAATTTTCTTAAAATCCAAATTTATTTCAAAGCATAAAGTTAAAAAAATACTTTCTGCAACACTCATTTAAGTTATTTAAAACCAGATTAACTATAATTTTAGAATGTCCTAGAACACAAAAGTCTTCACAGTTAAGTTTTGCCTTGAAGATAATCTTAAGTTATGAGCTGAGAATATTTCAGTTAGAAGTTGCTTGTATTCAAAATAGCACAGCAGACAAAAATCAGGTTACCTTGAGGATTTTGAATAAGGAATATGTCTTCAAACAACATGGCACCATCCTCTCAAGGGCTGTGAAAGTTTTCATTTGTAGGGCTGGCAGGTGCACCTCTTATTTAAATGACAGAAGCAGAGGGCTTTTTAGGTTTTGACATTTTTAAAGGAATCATTCAATATTCTTTTTTATGCAAATATGAATGTAAATGTAAATAATACCATATCTTTACCTTTCTAGGTATACTTCAGTGTAGTAGAAAAGAGAAACAGACTACATTTTTAAAGAAAAATCAAGATGCTGGTAGTAAGAAGTAGGGATGACCTTTTTTATTATTAATTGTTGTTCAGGTACAGTTTTCTGCCCCGCCACTCCAGCCCAACACCCCAGCCCTTTCCACCTCCCTCCTGTTTCCACCCCCATCCCCGTTGTTGTCCATGTGTCCTTTACAATTGTTGATGATGACCATTTTTCTAAGTCTTTTTCCCAGCTCTGCCTGTGAAATTTGAAACTGTGTTTAGCATAAAAACAAAAGCAATGAGGCACTGTCTAGCAGGACAGCTTCTCACTCAGCAAGTGTAGTTAAGACATGCCTTCATGTCAAGGTGCCATGTTTAATTGCCTCTCTAGCAGACAGAATGCATTTTCTAATAACCAATTTTGAATTTTCATGAAGCCCTCTTGCATTTAGCATTTTTACCATTACCAGGTTTTCTGCTGTTGTGTAGTTTACCAGTCTGTTGTATTTTCTAAAGGATTGCCTGAGGCAATTAGCAGTCAAGTGAAGAGAAAGATGTGAACCTCATCTCAAGTCATGGTTGGCACTGAATAAGTATTTTCAGTGCTATGTAATCATTTTGCTGTGTTAAAAAATCTGTAACAAAAACTTCACAATGGCACAGTGTGCCCACTTTTAAATCTTCTCACACTCCTGAGGCACATTCTCAGAAAGAGACAAGGAGAAATTGAACTATATTTACACAAAAATAATCTTTATAGATGAGAGGGATTTGAATAGCCCTGCACTATCTACAGTTAAAATGACCTTAATTGCACCTATTGCCTTGTTGGAGAACCACCCAGTCACTAATTTGGCTACCACACCAATCTGAGCAACTCGCAACTATCAGCAAGAAGCTATTATTTTCATTTTTATTTTTTTCCCCACGAATAATTCTCGATTTGCACTGTGGGGAAATTACATAATCAATTGTCATAAGGTGATTAAAGATACTGTGGTGATTCTGCTCAGTGAGATTCTGCATTAGAGGTTCATCACTAAAGACACACGGGGTACAGCTCCATCTTGAAAAGATTGACAGCTCCCTCTGCTGTTTCTCTGGGGGAGGTGCGAGGAATCAAGGCTCTCCTCTTTGTGTAATTTCCTTTCCTGTGATGGTAGGCTTTCACAGGTTGTCAATTAATGGCCTTCAAGCTGGCAAGCTTTCAAATACTGGCTGATTTTCAGCAGTGTGATGGCACCTCTAGGATACCTGCCTAGAAGACCAATCTACTTCAAAAGAAAGCTTGATTACCGTTATTAAAGCAAGGCATGTGAATCATACCCTTTCTTTGTAGCTTTCTATTTCTGTGTATATCTGTCTGGTCTGTTTATAACAGATGCATCCTTCTGAAAAGCAGTCCTGCTTGGCAATGAAAACTTGTGGTTTCAGAATCTGATTCCTTTTACTTTTTTTTTTGCAGGAACATTTTTTTAATGAAGCACAGATTGGTTGGTACTATTCTTCTAGACCTCATTCGCATGTGCACAAGCCACCTTTTTTATTTATTCATCCTACTAGATACATTTCTCACAATAAATTCCACATCTCTTTTAAGCATGTGTTTGTTATTGTGACTACAGAGAGCAGGAAAGAACCAGGTGCCATCATCTCTCTAAAAAGAATTTTCCAGAAACTTGTCTGTATTCACAATTCCCTTTTTGTAAACTGAGAGGACTTTTAAATAGAATGGAATAAAAGTGTTCATTATATTATAGTGGTTAAACTATTTTAGCTTAAGAGATATGGTTAAAATAACCTTCTTCATCTGTTAAAACATGTAGAAACATAATTATTTAGTTTCTCCCTAAAACAAAATTTAGCACAAGTACAGAGTTCTCTATTACGAATCAATTCAAATATAAAAGAAAATGGATTTAATGACCTCTTTCTAGTATTTCTTACAAATATTACTATTTATAAAAAAAGTTACACACTTATTTTGACACAGTTGTTTTTCAACTAACCATGAGTGCTATTACTTTTGAAATGGACCACACTACGACTTTATTTTTTCCAACAAGTATCTCTTTGTATTTTTACTGGGGAAAAAAAGAGACTATTCTTTGTGTACTTAAAGAATTACTCTGTATATAGTGGTGATAGAAGTGTGTACCTCCTTTGAGGTCAAATGATAGCTTTTACTACAATGAGATTCAATGTAGAGAGACTTCCATCTATTGACAAGTGTATAAGAAGATGACTCTCCATCTGATAGGGCACTCAAGACTTAGAAAATTTTAGCTTAGCATAAAAAGTTATAAGTCTATCAAGTAATATGTATGTTAAAATTTTGTTTCAGAAACTATATATAAGGCCCGTCCTGGCTCCGAGGAAAACAGCCGACCTCCTGGGGCACTGCTAGAGATTACCATCTGGGGACAAGTTGGAGGCATCCAGGCCTTTGTGTTCCAGGGAGAGAAAGATGACCACCCTCCCCTGGGAACAGCTAACTGCCCGGTGCAGGAATGCTGCAGATTCTGAATCTCAAAGCCCTCACTGCAACTTGTTTGTCATTTATAGTTCCATGTTTGCAGAGGTTGCACTGGAGAGGATGTTAAGGAATAATACACACCTGTGTGTGCTGGCTCTTGGGAAGCCAAATCCTGAGATGATAACAACATGTTACATTTCTGAGGAAAATGATCAGAAGTAGTTTCCAGACTGTCCAGTGCATCTATTCTCTGAATCACTGTCCCCCAATCATGAATAATGACTAAATGTTCACTGTATACATCAACGTGTTCTGCACTGGTTTTTCATCTTCCTGCCTTGATATCCCAATTTTGAACTTCCTGTCTTTTTTTGTGTGAAAGTGTGATCATATGAATTACAAAATTTATACCACTTGACTCAAATATATGTTAAGGTTTTATGTTACACTTCTAAACATCAAAATAACACATCTATATTATACCAAAAAGACAAGTGTATTGTCAGTTACTTACTGATATTATTAGTAGAAATACACTAATAGTAATAACCATAGAAAAAAGTGAATTAAATATGCCTGCTATTCTACTCATGTTTGTAACTAAAGAAGTTTTATAGAGCTAAGGGTAACTTTTGTGATTCTTCCTCTACTGTAGATTTAATACATTTAAGCTCCTTTCTTAGGAAGTATATTTCTAATTAATGTGTTTTATCTATCAAACATTTTGTACCTTATCTCTGCACAAACAGCAAGAAAAATTTTAGGTGCTTTGGCCAAGCATTCTACTGGTTAGGGCTTTAAACTAAAGCACTAAGTGGATGGAATCAAATGATTTACTTCATTAATATGGCTGCTCACATAATGTAATATTAAATTGAACAATGATAAAAATAATAAAAATAAGTAAAAAGAAACAAAGGAGTAGATATAGAGGTAAAAGGTAAAAGGCACTAAAAACTAATTTGGCTTGTAGACATTCATCATGTTGGATTGTGAGTGCAATTCTGTATAATTGCTGTAGCAATTGGGCTAAAATAAAATATAATACCACTGTAGTACCCTAGGGACTTCAAAATGTGATTAAATTGAGATTTTTCTTTCTAAAACACTTTTGTCAATAAGTAAACTGCTAATAAATCAATAAATTCAAATATAACCATGGATATTAGAACTGTCAATTCATAGTAATTAGCTAATGAAGGGTGATTTTTTTGAGAGATAGGATTTCTTTTTTATTATTAAGATTTTACTTATTTATTTTTAGAGAGGGAAAGGAGGGAGATAGAGAGAGAGAAACATCAGTGTGCGGTTGCTGGGGGTCATGGCCTGCAACCCAAGCATGTACCCTGGCTGGGAATCAAACATGCGACACTTTGGTTCCCAGCCTGTGCTCAATCCACTGAGCTATGCCAGCCAGGGCTGAAGGGTGATTTCTTAAAGAGATAGTTTTTGGTTCTTCCTACCAACCATATGTGTGAAGGAGAAAAAACACACTTTTGTGATTCATCAGCTCCTAGCGTGTCATCATTTTTTATATCCCTTTTGTAACATATTATTTATTTCTATTCTATATTGAATTACTGTTAAAGCTTGGAGTCAAGAAAGCAAATATGAATTAACATACATAGGAAAGTCAAACAAATTATCTTAAATCTACATTTATATTGCACAGGTATTAAATGAGTATGGTCTCCATATGATTTTTATTGTTTCACATTTTCTGGACTATCCATTTCTTAAAGGGCATCATACACATAGCCTTCTCCAGGCAGCATCATATGCCCACCATGAAGCTTTTTGGTTGGAGTGTAAGTGCCTGACATTACAATTTTGATTGCCAGAACATCCATTTCAAGAAACATTCATCTTCAATCAAGAACTGTCAGCTGTATGACATAGCCACTAGCAAAAAATCAAACAAGGAACTAGGTCTCCCCCACCAGTGTCACCTAGATAACCAAACTTTAAGTGTCCTCTCTTCTCCTTCTCTAATTTCCATCAAGCTCTAGACAGCATACCCTGTAGTCCTAATAAAGGCAAAATGTCAGATCCTCCCTCTCTACTGGTGATGTAGCTGTGTGACCCTTAGCCATGCCATATGTCCTCCAGGAACTGTGAGTAATAAATCTTATTTATCAAAAAGTTTCCTGAAGGGTTTTTCCAAAATGAATCCTGCAATCATACTAAGAACTACAAGGTCCAGTCCAGAAACAACAAGGCCTTCTGGGATCTCTGTGGGGGCTCACTACAAGTAACAGGCTCCTGGCCGATATTGTTACTGTTAAGAACCTAAGTTTGAACAACAGAGTGGGTAAGCTCCTTGACACTGGTCTTAGCAATGCATTTCTGAAGTTAATACCAGAAGAAAATACAAAAGTAAATGTAAACAAGTGGGAATAAATGAACCTAAAAAGCTCTGAACAACAAAGGAAACCATGAACAAAATGAAAAGACAATCTCTAAAATGGGAAATTAATTGCAAACCACATACTCAATAAGAGATTAATATCTAAAATACAACTCGGCGGCAAAACCCCCACAAATAATCCCATTAAAATGCAAAATAATAGTCAATTATTACATAACCTAAGCTATATAAGCCCCCATTATATATGTATACTAGTGTCAGACATGAGACAACTTTTGACTATTCCAAAATGCTTCCAAGAATATCTATGAATGTGAGTCCTTGTGTAAATATATATTTCTTTCACATTTTTTGTATAACCATCTAAATGTGTGTGGTGGATACCGGCCAGCAGTATCTGTCTCTGCTGCAGATGCTCATTGAAACACAAGAAAAACATACACAGAGACAACCAGGTCCTATGGGGAAGTAGGGACAGAATAGCCACTCTCTCTAGCGGAGAGTGCCCCGTTTCCATTCCCAAGCAGATTTTTATTGAGAATACAGACTTAGTTTGTGGATTCACAGTCTGAGAAAAGATCAAAAGAAGTAGGTGACTTACAAAGGTACAGACAGAACCCCTGCTGTGATTCTGGGCAGAGCTTGGAATTTTATAATTTGAAAGGTCTAACAGGGCTCAAAGGGCTAGTTTTGGTTTCCTGTCTGTGCCTTCAAATTCTAATCTAATACATCCTCCAACAAACAGATCTCACAGGATCTTGCATATTCTATGTCCCAGGCCTGATTACCCCGGGGTCTGCCGTTTCTGGTCTGGGCTAAACCGCCCCTGCTATTTCCACAGGCCTGAGTTAACAGAGAAGACAAAGGCAGCCAGGAGACTTGGATTTCTCACATCTAAGAACAAGGACTCAGGCTTTGACAAAGCTGAGGAGGCAGGGGTTGATGTCCATCACCCCTTCATTTCCACAGCCCTGAGTCTCTTCCCAGAAGCCTCCATGAGATCATGCCTGTCTTAGACAATTCCCTCCGTGGGAAATCTTACCCGTCATTGGCTAACTGATCAAGCTTAGGAGGTCAGGCACAGAGCAGGGAGCGTTCATGCCAGGGAAATAAGTTTTTATCTCCTTAGTGGCTCCTGGTCCAGAGGTCTTTCACTCAGCCTAAATCATGGGGGTATACAGCTTCCTGAGACCAGGCAGGGAGGTCCCCAATAAATATGGATTTATTTGGTCACATTATAAAATTAGATTAAACTTTTGAAGAAACTGCCAATTTGTATTCTAAACTGGCTAAAATATTTTGTGTCCTCACTAGCAATGCACAAATATTCCAGTTCTTCCACACTGTTACCACAGTCGAGTTTCTTCATGAAAGTAAAAATTAAAAATAAAGATACAATAAAAGTTCAAGTCGTTCTTTTGGCAATGAAAGACAATCAATGATGGATAGTTAATTAAAAATTATTTCATTCAAGCAGTCAAAGATATGTATCCAGAAAAAATAAACTTATTTAAGAATATGAGATTTTTGGTGAGGACAATTTCTTGAAGAGTTGAAAATATTGAGATAATATCAACAATTAGGAACAAACTACCAAATACAGTGTTTTTCATATTTTTAAAATAATCTGAACTAGTAAAAAATTTGCTGTAGAGAAAATAAACCATCCTATATGAAACAATCTTACATTTACTAGTTATTAAATATTTTTGAAAACTATAAAAAATAACAAGGCAATTGATTTTGTGTTTTTTTGCACTGGATTTTGAGGAATAGGAAGACGTAATTGATTCTGCTTAGTTACTTATTCAAGGAGTCAATGCCAAAGTGACATGATTAAAAAATTAGAGACCTTCTAGGAATAGTCTTGCATGAACAAGTACAGGCAAACATTTCAGAAGTTGAGAAAATGCTAATTTAGTAAAACCTGGAGTGAAATCTGCTAAGTGTTAACACTCATGATAGCAAAAAATATGCGAATCAGAAAACAAAAAGGCTTCCTTGGACAAATTTACAAAGATTGTGACAAATGGAGGTGTTTAAAGCCTATAGTACTCATTGTACCATTCATCAGCAGGTACTTTGAGGACAAAGATATGTGACTCTAGCATATTATTTAGCCAGTAGTGTCAATGATGGGTGTCATTCACAGTTGTCAATTTAGTCATTGTTAGTTCCATAGGTTATTATAATAAAAGAAGTTTAATATCCTGATTTGTCCTACAACACAGTAGTTTTACATTTTAGCAATGGTGAAGTTCTACTTCAATTTATTGAGCCCCAAGCCAAGATTAAAATTCTTCTGAATTGGAAGAACTACTCTAAAACCACTGCTGATCACTGAACGGTTTTGGAAATAAACTTTTGCTATATGCTTTACTATATTTCTTAGGGAATTCAATCTAAAATTATGAGGTTGAAAAAGGAAAAAGGACTCATGGGCATGGACAACAGTGTGGTGATTGGTGGGGGTAGGAAGTTATAAGAGGGCTAAATTTCAATGGAAATGAATATAATACAGATTATATTAAAAATAAATGAATAAATAAAATAGTGTTTATATGTGAAATTTAAGTTGTGGCAAAGTCATTTTGATAGAGACTAATGGTGGAGTCACAAGTAATGTCAACCTACTGAATATGCTTCTCATTCTGTCAAAAGTTAAAACAAAGTGCATGATCTCTATTTCCACAAAAATTTGCAGCAAATATATTTTCTAAGTTCAAATTACACATCACCAGACTTTTTCAGACCTCAGTGCATGCACAAAGGAAGTTTTCATATTTCACAATCCATTTCACTGTGTAATTGAAGAGCTTCCACCTCACCTTCATTTGGAAATGATTGATTTGAAAAATGATGGCATGCTATAAGGTACATAGCAAGAGAATATTTTAATATAATTCTGTAAATACTCTCCAAGTGATAAATATGCTCACTTAAAACCATATGCTTATAGATTGATAACAGAATTTTGCAGTATTTTTCAGAGAAAAGACATTTAAAGATGACATATGTAAAATCTGATTATAGATCAGAATTAACAGATGAAATTTTGCAATTGATTTTGTCAATGGAGAATGCTTGTTTTGAACCCTAATTAAGAAAATATTTCTTTAAAATAATTTCATTCTTGTAGTTAGTATGCATTGTAAAAATATATGAAATTTTAATTTTATGTTAAAGTTATTAAAATAGTGGATTTTTTCTCTTATTAAAGAATCATCTGCATAATATCCTTAATTTGCCTCTTAGTCCAATACACCTAAACTGTTTATTATCTGGCCTTTAGAAAAACTTTGATGATCCCAAATCTATAGTATGCTATACTTTATGTAAAGAAAAAGGAACATAAAATATATACATATCCACAGGTTTGGACAAAAAACACAGGAAAGATAATGAAGAGATGGATGAAATGGTCCCAAGATGGTATAGGTAGAAATGAGACAGAAAGGGTATGGGGAATTAGGAAAAATAACATTTCTTTGAACATATCATTTTGTACTGACCTGTCATTTAAAACTAATTTATTGTTTCACATATTCAAGTAAATAAACAAATGAATAGATAAATACACAAATACAAGCTATAAGGAAGAAATAAAAATCTCTAAAATTTAACATAGACTCAAAATAATAAACTATATTTTAAATAAATAATATAATCACTCTAAAGCAATAAAAAAAGAACCTGTCACTTTTTAAAAGATTTTATTTATTTATTTTTAGAGAGAGGGGGAGGGAGGAAGAGAGGGAGAGAATCATCAGTATGTGGTTGCCTCTCCCATGCCCTTTACTGAGGACCTGGCCAGCAACTCAGGAATTCATCTTGACTGTTCATCGAACCAGAGATCCTTTGCTTCACAGTCTGGTGCTCAATCCACTGAGCCACACCAGCCAGGGCTAATCCAAGTAACTTTTGAATAGAGTATTAGAATTATATATCCTTGTGCTAAAAACAAAAAGAAAACAAAAGCAAAAATAATAACAAATAAAAACTCCAGATATTAAATTCTAAATAGGTTTATTTTTGCAGAGGCAATAGCATTCCTGATACTACATTTTCACATTCAAAGTTTTAACAAATAAAATGAATATATTTTGGATAATGGGACTAGATTTCTCACTGCCAGCATAGAAAATTGCAAATATGGAAAGGACAAAGGGTAGCAACAATATTGTGGCATTGGATTAGGATTGGAGTTATCAATGTAATCTGATTTTTTTAAATACAGTTCTAGGTAGTATAATACAGAAATGAACATTGAAATGGTAAATACATGCTACAAAAATTACATGGACTGGATCATTTAAAGGAATCACAAGACTCCACAGAGCACAAATATGCAGGGCTGTAATATAGGTAAGGGAAATGGTACAGTAGGAGAAATAAATTACAGTCAAGCTTTGCAATAGTCAGTAACTTCCAGGCGCAATGATCTAGGATCCTTTATTAGTTGCACAAGGAGGAGTTTTATTTTCAGATTATGAACCACTAAGATTTTGCATGTGCAATCTTTATTTCAGCAGAGTGAAGGAAAACATCTTTAGTGGGGTCTTCTATGTTCTACATGTTACTCAAATCAGGTTGCCTAATGAGTTTACTAGAGTTAAACTGTCAATGTACACATCCTGAAATTATAGAAACTAGCTGACCCTGGATGTAAATATATGTCTGTGCATGTACATGTATAAATATATTGTATGTGAATATACAGTTCTATTTTAAAATCTGCCAGTTGAGAGGGCCTGGGTGCAATGACACCTCAGTAGCAATGAAAACAGACAGTTGGCACCCACTTTTTTACTTATTCAATATCATTCTCCATTAATAGGAACTAGGGATCATGGAAGTAATGACCAATTACTGAGTTTGGATAAAATAAAGCATAAAATTAGCCTGTCAGAATAAAACAATCTAGCTTAAATGATGAGATCTGAAACATTGATTTATTGGACAAAATTAGGAATATCTAAGCATCAAAAAAAAATAAAGGACTGTAACCATTGACTGAAGTAGAAATCAATAAATCTGTACTCATGCAAATAAGTTATTCCATTTGATGCAATGAGACAAATTCAGCATCATTACTTCCATGTTCCTGCAAAACATGAATAACTGATCCTTAATCATAACAAAATATCAGACTAAATATATTGAGGTATGTTTTATAAAATTCTTAGTGACTACTCTTTAAAAATGGTAATTTCATAAAATGCAATTAAAACTTTAGGGACTGTTCTAAACTAAAGGAGTCTGATAAGACATGCCAACAACTAAATGCAATTCATAGTTATAAATGTTCTTTTGTTCTAAGAGACACTATTCATCCAATTGCCAAATATGAGTAAGGTCTGCAATTTTGAAAATAGTATTTTCTTCCATGCCAATTTTAACATTTTGATATAAGAGAATCCATTCATTACAAAATTCACACTGAAGTACTTAAGAGTAAAAAAGTATTATCTGCATAAGTGTAGTAAAATTATTGGGTAAAAGTGATAAAATATTAAATGTGGAAATAAAGCAAAATATTTTTGATGATATGATTCTCTAGGTGAAACACAAAAAAACTATACAATATTATAAATGAGAAAATTAAGAATTTTCATGACTACAAGATCAAAATACAAGTTAACATAAATTTTCTAGCAGAAATAGATTCAAAAATGAATTTTAAAATAAATTATATCTTTGATTATAAAGTTATTAATAAATTATATTGTTGATTACTTAACAAATAAAATACTAGATCTTTATTGAAAAACACCTATAATAATAAAACAATAAATGTGAACATATTTTACATGTATGAGTACTAAAACTTTATTATAGCTTGGAGTTTTCCCAAAATTGTATCAAAACTATGCAGTTCCACTCAGAATACCAGTAGAATTTTTCATACACACAAGGAAGCACACTCCAGGAATGTCCTCTTCCCCTGGAGTTTCTCATTTGCCCAAAGGTCAAACTCACTAATTGGTATATCCAACTGGTCAAACTTAAGTCATGAAATTACACTCTATTTACTGCTCTTTAGGGATGATGCTAAATGCCTACATTTTCCCTAAAAAAATCATATATATATATATATATATATATATATAGTTGATGATTCCTCCAAAGTACAAAGATTATGTAAAGAACAGTTGTGTTTTAAAATACACACATCATTGTAGGCTAATTTTACAATTTAAAAAATTGGCTAATAGGGTGATTATTTACAAAATATTAATTGTTCACCTATTATTTAGTTTGGGGTGTTTATGGATAGAAATAAAAATATATAATTTTATCCTTAAGAAGACTGAATAAAAAGTGAATCAATCAGTGTTTTGAATTTCTTTGGATAAATACCCAGAAATGGAATCTCTGGGGCATAAAGCAATTCTATTTTTAATTTTTGGAGGAATCTCCATATTGGTTTTCACAGAGCTGCATCAGTCTGCATTCTCACCAATATAGTACAAGGCTTCACTTTGCTCCATATCTTCACCAACTAAAATGCAAATTCAAAATGACAGTTCTTTGTAGTTTTCAGTGTACAGGTCCTTCACACCCTTTACTAAGTTTATTCACAGATATTTTATTATTTTTGTTGCAATTGCAAAAGGATTTTTTTTCATTTCTTTTTCTGAAATGCCATGGTTTGCAGTAAAGACTAAACACATCTTTGATGTTCATGAACATAGATCTGTTAGGCAAATATGAATCATATTTATAGGCTGTAGGCTTCTTAAGGATAACATTCTTCTGTATTGTTAAATTCCTAGTAAGGAGTAGATGTCTACAGTGATACCTACTTGGATTCCTGAAAAATTGAATCGTGGTAGGTAGTTAGCCAGACACGAGCAGAGCAAAGAGAATGGGTAGAGAAGGTCACCCAAGCAGGGAGATCTGATTGCCTAGCAATGGGCAAACCTCAGGGTAACCTTTCCTCCTCTAACATGTAGCTGGTCATGTATGTTAGACCTCCTGACCAGTCATATCAGTGGTCAGTTGGTTCAGAACCTCTCCTGACCTTTCTTCCCCTGGCATGTTGCTAGTCATGCGGGTTAGACCCCCCCCCTTAATGGGGGAACAACAAGGGGAGCCAGAGAATAGCCCTTAAGCATTAAGCCCCCAAGAAAATGAGGTTTTGCTCAGTATCAAATGCATGTAAGCCTCAGATGTGTTTTAGTTCCAGGCCCAGAAAAGCAGCAAAACCAGACAAGGGGCACCAAGGCTGACCTCAGGACCAGCTGCATTGACTAATGACCCCCTGCTCTGACACTGACCAATCAGTGGAAACCACACTCTGAAAGGACACACTTGGAAAGCTGATGAATATTCTACTGAAATTCTTCCCCTGGGACCTCCCCTAAAATCCCCATCCTTAAAAGCTTTTGGGACACAGGAGTCACCTCCCCCAACTCCTCCCACCCTTACCTTCTTCTCCCCTGAGCTCCAGGGGCCCTTCTTTGCCTCTGTAACTTGTTTCCTACAGTAATTTTTCTACTGCTCACTCCTACCTGTGTAACTTTCTAAATACATTTTGTCTTATAGTTTGAGTCTCGACTCTAAATTCTTTCCTAGCCAAAGCTCAAGTATCGAGGTTGCTGAACCAAGGTCCAGTCTGACCCCACTGCCAACAGGATTATAAAAATAGATTCAAAATATTTGTGTAAATTCAATCAAGTACATTGGAGAGCAATCATGAGATTAAAAAAAAACATTGTGCTAGGCTAGGGGAAGTAATAAAATCAGATGTAGTACTTCCCCTTTCTGACCTCATAAAGCAAGTTCAAGAGATTATAAAGTTTATTTACATAATAATTCTCAAAGCCATTAGTACTTTAGCATCTATCCTCCTTGGGATTAATTAGAATAAGAAGTAGTAAGCAAATATTGCATTTTAAGTATTTTTTTGATAAACACCTATCTATGAGTAGGTTATTATGTCAGTTTTCCATGTCTGAGTAACATAATATGACAAACTTGGTGATATAAAATAGCACACACTTACCAACAAGCTCTGTAGGTCAGGAACCTAGGAGGACTTTACTGAGTTCTCTGCTTAGGGTCTCCCTAGGTATTAATCAAGGTGACATCTGGCCTGGGCTCTTTTTGGATGCTCAGAAGATGAAATGCTCACAAGTTTATTGAGATTTTTTGCAGAATTCAGGTCTCTGCCTTTAGACAACTGAAATTCCCATTTCCTTGCTAAATGTTAGCTCAGGGCTGCTTTCTGCTGCTAGAAGCCACCCACTTCTTTTCTTCTGAAGTAGCCTTTTCATATTTGAACCACCAAAGACAGTTTGAGTCCAAGAGCTCCTAATCCCTCTGACTTCCTCTTTCACCACTACTAAAAATCCATCTGGATAATCTTCCTTTTGATTAACTCAAAGTCATCTGATTAACAACTTTGAAAACATTTGCAAACCCTTTTCCAACATGTCAAAAGCATGTTACAAGAGAGTGATCTCTCATTATATCACCAGTCCCTGAATTGACGTGGGAGACATTAGGAGTGGGTGTTTTAAAATTATGCCTACCATGGTCATAAACCTGTTATTTTAAGTATTGTAATCAGGGTTGTTGTCGGGAAGATATTTGCCTTACCTGTTTACCTAATCTGTAAGTAACAGTCTGATTTAATCTAGCTGTTAAACCTATTAACACTCAACATACAAGTTTTTCCTTAATTACATTTACAAATCTACATAAAGATTTACATTTAAGACCAATGAAAATGAGAAAAAAAATCCTGAATGTGAAATTAAATTAGAAAGAGAAGACAAGGCTTTGCTTGAGAATAGGAAAAGGTGAAGATTCTATTTTAATAAGGTGATTTTAATAGATCATGCAGTTTTAATATTAGTTACGTTCACATGTTGACATTATATGCCCTCTCTGCTACAGAGAGCAAATGAGGTTAAAACCTAGGTTGCAAGCTTAATTAGTTAAAACTAAAAACTGGAAAATGACCTACATAGTAGCACTCACATTGTGACTTGTAATATTGATCTCAGAATGTTTTGGAGCTCCAAAACTTCAGAGGAAAGGTAGACTTGTAGCCTGCCATCTTGGGACATATAATATTATCCTGGGCCTACAGGCTGCTCTGATTATCCTCACGCTTTTTCGGCCTGGAAATTTTTGATTTATTCATCAATTATTAGCTTTAGTGTTACCTCATGGGAAAAACCTACTCCAGAGTTACCAAATAAATCTAAAGCCTCTTTTCTATCCTTGTTGCTACTGTATTATATACATGCTTACATTAAATTGATAATCATCTTGAATCACAACTTTTTATATATTTTGATTGCCTCAATTTTTTTTAATTTTAAATTTTATTTTTAAATTACAGCTTGCAATCTATTATTTTGTTTTAGTTTCAAGGGTACAGCACAGTGGTTAGCAATCATATACTTTACAAAATTGGCCCTTGATATTTCAAGTACCCACCTGGCTTTTTACATAACTATTAAAATAGTATCTATTATATTTCTTAAGTTGTACTTTAAATCCCCTTAACTATGTTGTAACTACCAATTTGATTGTTTCTTAACCCCTTCTCTTTTTTATCCAGTTTCTTATCTCCTTTTCTCTGGCAACCATCAGTCTGTTCTCTGCATATATGAGTCTATTTTTATGTTGTTTGTATATTTGTTTAGTTCTTTAGATTTCTCATATAAGTGAAAACATATGATAATTGTCTTTCTCTGTCTGACTTATTTCACTTAGAATAATCACCTCTAGTTCTATCCATGTTGTCCCTAATGGTAAAATTTTATTCTTTTTCAAGGCTGAACAATACTCCATTGTACATGTGTAGTACTTTTTATCTACTCATCTATTGGTGGTCACTTGGGTTGCTTCTATATCTTGGCTGTTATAAATAATGCTGCAAAAAACATAGGGGTTCCTACATCCTTTTTGCATTAAATTTGTTGGGGTAAAATTGAGTAACAAAATTATGTTGGTGTCAAGTATACAATTTTATGATGCATCATTGGTATATTGCACTGTGTGCCCACCACCCAAAGTCAAATCATGCAGAAAGTTTGTATGGATTTTTCCATAAAATAAATGACACATTTTTCATTTTCATTAATAACTTTATTGATTTGGATATTTTGAGTATGTTGGCTATCCCTCACATGGTAGGATGTTGATTGTTCTCAATTAATGTCTCAATTTGATCGCTAATCAACTGGTCTACCTGACCATGGAGCATTGTCCAGTGAGAAGTCTCCAGCATGAAACTTCTGACACATTTGATCAGTCATAGCACCTTCTCCATATGCTGCACAATTTTTTTGCATTTAGTTGCATTTTTATCTTTCTTGAAATAATACAGCATAATATGCTGAAAATGTTGCATATTTGCTTCCATCTTCAATATTAAAATGGCTACACAAAAATTCACCAATTTTGATGTTTTCTTTTTAAATGCACACTGATGTGACAGCTTTCACAATACAATCTAACAAAATTGTTTCAAATGAAGTTGAAAATAACTAAGGACTAGTAGAGCAATCTTATGGAAAAAAACAAACAAACTTTTTTGGCCAATCCAGTATTTGACCCCCTTTACTTTTATTACCACTCCACCCCTCTTTCCTCCAAGTTTATGAGTTTTTGTTTTTTGTTTGTTTTTCTTGTTTGTTCAGTTGTTGCCTTCAGTACTCTAACCACATGAGTGAAATGATATGGATCTTGACTTTCTCTCTCTCACTTATTTTTATTAGCATGATACATATTCTCAAGATCCATCCATATTGTTGCAAAGGTAGTTTTTCATCTTTTCTTATGGCTGAGTAGTATTCTTTTGTATATATAAGGTCTGCCTGGAAAAATTCCAGCCACTATTAATATAACAAGAACAGTTTGCATGACATCAATATAATCTGGCAGCCAAGGACAGTGGACTAGAACAATAACTAGGGCATAAATGATGACTCCACTGTACTAGTTAGTGGAGGTGGTAAACATCATTAAGTGAGCATGTGTACTGTGTGGCCTTACCATTCACAATGACAGAATGAGTAGAGCAGTGAAACTACATCAAACTTTGTATTAAGCTTGAACATCTCTTTAGAAACTATTTGGATTATTCACAAGGTCACAGCTATGGGCAACCGGTGATTGGAAGTTTCATCATGACAACACACCTGCTCATGCATCATGTCTTGTGCAGAGTTTTTTTTGTGAAACATTGAATCACCCAGGTGACTCAGCCCCCCTATAGCCCAGGTTTGACCCCCTGCAACTTTTGTTTTTTCCCAAAACTAAAATCACATTTGAAAGGGAAGAGATTTCAGACCATTGATAAGATTCAGGAAAATATGACGAGGCAGCTGATAATGACTGTGAAAACTGTGTGAGGTCCCAAGGTGTCTGCTTTGAGGAGGACTGAGGCATCATTGTCCTTTGTACAATGTTTCTTGTATCTTGTATCTTCTTCAGTAATGTCTCTATGTTTTATAGTACATGGCTGGGTACTTTCTGGACATACCTGATATGCTATCAAAAATTACTGAATTTATCTTTGAATACTGATATATCTATTATAAATTCCTAGTCCTAGAATCATTAGGCCTATCCATGCACTTTAATTTTGACATATTATTGCCAAATTAACCCCCCCAAATTACTGCCAGATGTATAAAAATGGCATTTGATTTTTTATTTACTTATTTATATCACAGTGAGATTGAACGTCTCTTCTTGTAGATTCTCCTTTATATTTTTTCCTGACTACTTCTCATAGAATTCAGTCCATTTTCTTACCTTTTTTTTTTTTTGGTCTATTTAGAAAGGATTTGTAAATCACTTGAGAAGTGAAAGAAATCCTTTGCCTATATAGGTTTTGTACACACTACTTAACTTTGTTGAATGTTTGTTATATAGACATTTAATGATTTTATCTAAAACATTTGCACTTATATTTTTAAGGGCTACATCTTTGTATTTTATACACTCTCAATGTTTCTCTTGTTAGTTGGTGGAGTCAAATTAAACTTGAAAAAATGCTGAGAGTAAGAAGAGAAACTCGCTATGCTCATATGTTGAAAGAACGCTACCTAGAATATATTAAGTTTGAACATATACACATTCTGGAAAGCCTAAGGCATTTCTATAATGATAAATACATCTTCAAATGTTCTGACTTCTTTCTTTGTGCCTTGATTTTAAAATTAGAAATAACCAGAATCAAAAGTCAATCTAAATTTTTACTATAGTGAGTCTATGAATATTTTTACACAAAATAGAGCTGTTAATAATCAACAATCAATATTCTGCAATTTAAGGTAAGTTCTAAAAATGGAGTCATCTCTTTACTAATGAAATGATGAGGTGAGGCAAATGCCAGTGAAATAATATTATAATACACATTGGTTAGAAGATTGCCACAATAGAGCCATTTTTCAGCTGAATTACTATAGTATGCTCACAAAAAGAAAGAGAGTAGAGGCACAGGAGTTATGAGAGTTCTCAATTTCCAGTGTCATCCTGCCAGTAAGGCAGGGGAAATTTAGGGATTCAAAGTATTATGGAGTTTTTTTTTTCCCAATGGTAGTAAGTCATTGATATATTTAAGATGGATATTTAATACTAATAAACTCTAAAAATGGGCAGTTTAAAAAAGAAGACACTAAAACCCATAAAATAAGAAAACTACTATTAAAAATTATTGTATAGAAATAATGTGCTCTAATATTTTCTCTTTCTCCCTTTTTTTATTACCAAATCTGAGAGCAGCCCACATAGGTCCTCCTAGTCTACTAAGTGTTGAATTCAGAGCTCTCAGTGTCATTGACGTATAGAGAGTAGTGCATATCACCAAAACCAAAGATCTCGATAAGTGTGAGATTCATACTTGTCATGATCCTTCCTGGGCAAGTTATTCTAGTGGCGTTGGTGAAGCAAGAGAGACAACAGTGGCCTGTCTACACACAACCAAAATGAAAGCCTAAGACAAGTCTTAGGACAAGAATTGGCCGAAGTAAATCAGTATAATACAAATGAAGAATACATCACCAAAAAATGGTGAATACAAGATATGGAAGTCAGCATAATATGCAATAATTGTCAAGGTAAAGCAAAGGTAGTAAATTAGCAGTGCTAATTTCAGTGCTAAGTGTGTATATATCATGTTACTAAACATTTACAATGCATGTATATATGATGGAGTAACATTTGGGAATATTAAGCAATTATCCTCTGATATTTTCTCTTTCTGTTTGTCATCAGTTATTCTCTAAGATATCCATTCCCTCTAGAAATTGATATGAAGGTGGTTGAGTATGAGACAAAAAACAATAACAAAACACCACAACTTTGATTCCAAGGGTTTATTCCACAATATTACTGAGTATTAAAAAAAATAGACAGATAGATAACAGATGCCTCTAAAATAGACCAAACATACTAGCAATAAGAGAGAACTGACAGGGTAAGAAGTTAGAAAGGCATGAGAGAACAGGAATGATAAGCTAGGTACAGAAAGTCATCAGGGTAGAAATCCCTGGGTGTCTAGCAAGGGACAGTATAGGGTAGTATCTCACCCCCAGGGTGATCTTTTCCCTGCTAGCATATGGTTTAGATCCCCTCACCTTTTATGTTGTGGTCATGTTGTTCAAACTCTCCCCAAACATGTTGTCAACCATGGAGTAGACTCTCAGAGGAGGAACAAGTGGTGTGGAGGTGCAGAATAGCCTCACAGGACTCCCATATGAGCCCTTGCACAACCATCCCCTTAAGTACTAGGTCTTTAGGACAATGAGCTTCTAACAAACATCAAATAATCTTAGAAACAAAGACTGGAGTTTACTGACCACAGAGACAGAGTTTTGGTCAAATTAGAGATCATATCTAGGCCTCAGCTGTGTTTCAGCTCCAGGCCCCAAAAAACAGCAAGACCAGGCAGGGAGAAGCCATGGCTGACATCAGACTAACTTCAATGACTAATGACCCCATGCCCTGGCACCAACTAATCAGTGGAGACCACAACCCTGAGGAAAAACACCTGGAAAGCTGATGAATATTTTATCGAGATCTTCCCCTAAGATGTCCAGATAAAAGGCCTTAAGAGGTAGGACTGGGTGCATGCTATCTCTTTCTCTTGAGCACTTCTGGGCCTTTTCCACCCCCTTTTTCCCTCAGGTGAATTTTCTCTGGAGCATGATTGTGTCTTTCTCCTTCACCTCCCCCCAGGCATGCCATCTATGCATTCTTTCTCCTAAGCTCCAAGGGCCCTTCTCATTGCTTTTGTAACTTGCTTCCTGAGCTCAAGCAGCCCAGCTGGCTCACTACCACAGCTCATTTCTTCTACCTCTGTGACTTTCTAAGTAAACTTTATCTTGTATTTGAGTCCCATGGCTCTGAATTCTTTACTTAACCAAATTGGAGAACTGAGGTTGCTGAACCGAGGTCCAAAATCTGGAGCCATTTGCCATCAACAGAATGCAGTGGGGATGATGATTCAGGAAAGAAGCAAGAAATTATTAGCTATGGGTATCTCAGAGAGAGCAGAGATTTAGTTTATACCCTCCTTCATGGAACTCTTCAAAAGTCATCCTTGAAAATGTAGTGGTAGGATATTGCCTATGCTACATAGAAATATCCCTGTCTTCCCAGAAGGTATAGTATTAAAGTGAGATTCAAAAAGGGCTTTGCCAAAGCAGTCAAATGGACTAAAACTGGAATGTCAGAGGTGATAACATCCAAGCCAGCATGGGTAAATGAGGACCAGAGTACAGATATACCTACACACCTATGTGTTTGCACATCACCCACAACCCAAAATCATTTCAGAGCAAAAGCAACAACAAAAAAGTTATTTTTTGAGTTGTTCCAGGGATTCAAAACAAAAATGTGGATACATTACAAAAAGCTAAATTTTAATTTTACATTTCTGTCCTTGAGTTTATAGTTTTAGAGGAAATTAAAAACTGCAAATGCAAAATGTGTTGGAGAATCCCTTTAGTCCACTGGAAAAAAAAATATTTTGAAACAAAGAAATACATGATGCAGGCTAGGGAATAGGAATAAAAGAAAAAACAATACTGATATTTGATTTGCCTATTAGTAAATAAAAGGTTGCTTTGGTTATATTGTGAGAATGTATTAATGATCAAATAAGGATTTACATGATTATCTTCAAGTTGCTAGTTATATATGAAACTAATTAGTTGTACATGCACCTGTTATACGCTTGGCAATCTCTCAGATAGTTCACACATGGTCTTGTCTAGATCTTCTCAGATGGTTTTTTTCAGTTCCTTCAATATTTATTTTAAAACATTTACTATGAGTTAAATACTGTGTGAAATTCTAAGCAAGATAGAAAAGAGAACTGACCTTTTCTCACTGGAATTAGAGCCTACATTGTGGAAAATAGTAAACCAAAACGTGCATGAGTAAGTTTTAAATTTCAGCCATGCTTTAGTGCTAATAGAGAAAAAGGAAGTAAACAAGTAGACAAAGTTTGTGTAAGAAAACAAAATGTTCTTTCAAATTAAGTGAGATCATGGGTAACTATCAGATAATTTATCTTGGAATCCAATATTCATTTAGACAAAAATGCAAAAACTGAAAAATAATTTAACTTTTATTTAATAATCATGTTATTAAACTCTCCAAATGATAATAAAAATACATTGGTTGTTACATCATATACAGTTCATTTTTTATGTTTTTAGTTAAAAATGAATATCTATTAAAGAATGAAATAAATAATGCAATATTCCAGTATACTGAGAAATTCCATTCTTCTTTTACATCAACACTAATCTTGAAATATTCTGAAACACTTCAAAACACTTACATTTGGCTGAAAAATTTATACATTTTAAAAATATTTTTTTCTTTTTGTTCTGTTGTCATTTTAATTAAAGTCTGTTTTGTTCTGTTTTCTAATTCTTCTATTTTCCCCAACTCTTGCTCTATCCTGGTAGTTGGCTATTGTAGCTTCAAATTCACAGTAATATTTTTTTCTACTTCAACCAGAAGAATATTCATGCATTTTTTCATAATAATATACATACAATTCATTAGTATTTAAAAACCTTTGCAACAGAGCATCAACAAGGTTTTTCTCTTGTTAACATACCTTTTCACTCATGGAAATCTGTTATAAATAATTATGCATCACCATCTCACCACAGACAAGCTCCCTCTGAAGGGCGAGAAATAGTAAAGAAGGTGGTGAAAGTGGGCTGGGGGAAAACACAAAACCTTTTCCTGCTACATTTAACTTTAGATTTCTCAGGAATAGTTTGAATTCTTAAGAGAGCAAGGTGTTTTAGGTGGTAAGCTGGCTGTCAACAAATGATGCCATAGATTTTGTGATTTTGGGCATCTCTCCTCTTTAGACTCTGCTTCATCTGCCCCTCCTGACATTTCACCTTTTCCATCCTGGGATCTCAAGGGCAGGTTGTACATGGATGCTAGTCTCTGCTAAAGTGTTACCTGTTAATTAAGATGATAGCTGAAACCTCAAGTGTTATCTGACAAAGTTTAAGGTATCAGCCCTCTTGGTGAATTTATACTTTAATGAGGGAGTTTGAAAAACAAAATCTTAGTGTCGCAGGTTCGATTCCCAGTCAGGGTACATGCCTGGGTTGCAGGCCATGACCCCAGCAACTGCACATTGATGTCTCTCTCTCTCTCTCTCTTTCTCCCTTTCTTCCCTCCCTAAAAATAAATAAATAAAATCTTTAAAAAAAAAAGAAAAACAAAATCTTCATTTGCCCTTTTCATTTTCAAGGCTTAGTCTTCAATATATTTTTCTTTACTCTGAATATTCAATTCATGAAATTAGGGTAAAAAACTATATTCATATTTAGATTTATCAGTTTCCATCATCTGCCCTTTTCTTCGCCTGTTCTATTTATCAACAACATTGAAAATAAAGTAGTAAGTATGTGACAAATAGATTTATGGACCACAACTCACAGAGATACTTATAAGTGCCTTTATTTACTTCAGCCAATTTTTTTAGCCACTAAATGGCAATTAGTAACCTTAATTGATCTGGTAAATACAGAATAACTGATCATAGGATTCTTAGCCTCTACCCATACAAATAAAATTTTGGTGATTCCTTGATCAAATAAAAATTTCACAAATTCTCAAGACAAGCATTCTATTAATTCACATAATAGTATTAATATATTTTCTAATTAATCACTTGCAGGGAAGTGAGTAAAACTGTTAGTGGTGAAATGACAGCACCTGTTGGATCTTAATTCAGCAACCTTGATTCTTGGGTTTGGCTGAGAAAGACTTCAGAGACAAGAACTCAAATTATATGAGGAAGTTTACTTAGAAAGGCACAGAGGTGGAAGTGAGTTGTGGAAGAAATGAGCCAGCTGGGCTGTGTGAACTCAGGAAGCAAGCTGCAGTGGCAAAGAAGGACCCTTGGATCTTAGGAGAAAGAAAGGCAAAGAGAACACACCTGAAGAAAGAAGGCAGTGGGGAAAGGCATGGACGTGCACCAGAAATTAGAGAGTGGCCTGGGGGAAGAAGGGAGGAAGGCACTGGAGTCCTCAAGAGAGAGAGTTGTGTTAATCCTTTGTCTTAAGGGGTTTTACTGAAGGTCTCAGTGGAGGATACCAATAGAATATTCATTAGCTTTCTAGATGCACATTCCCCCAGGATCACCATCTCCACTGATTGATTGGAGGCTTCAGAGCAGGGGTCATTAGTCATCACAGCTGGTCCTGATGTCAACCTGTTCCCTTGTTCCAACTTTATCATATGACTATGGACATGCCAAGAGTGAAAAGGACAGGGGGTAAAAATGCATAACCAGCAATATGCTAGTGGAGGAAAAGTCACTGTATGGTAAATGGAGGCAGTCTGACTTCCTCACCCAGGTGTCTGGGTAACTAAGGGGAGCAGTGTTTCCACAGCCTTGAGACTGGGTCTAATAGTCTCTCCCCATAACATGAAGTGGGCTCTCATGTGCAGAATTATGCTATGTTATATAATTTCTAGCATCTTGCCAGCTTTGTTCCTCTCTAGTACTTAAACAGGTGGGGACTTCCTGCTGGGGACAATGATGATGAGAGACACACAAGAGGACAGGTGCCATAACATGAGACATGCAGATAGACATGCAGCTTGCAGTGTGCATGGCTTGCCCACCTGTGAATAAAGGCATGCCAGACATCCCAAAGACTCTGTGAATATTTTTCCACCTGCATGAATGCCATGAACCCTGCCTGGCCTTGAAGGGTAGCAACACAGTCACCCTGGGGGCATGGTCCCATCCTACAGTTGTCCATTGCTAGGCAACTGGGGCTCATGCCTGTCTAACTGGCTACTATATCAGAAGAACTTTAGAAGTTGACAATACTTTTGATCATTTAAGAAGTCTTCATCAAGAACCATTCTCCTGTGATTTCTGTAGATTTTTAAAACAATAATATGTCTGGATAGTACCCCTTTAGTAAATGTACACTTTCTCAAGAACTATATGTAATAAATTGTTATACAACTTATGACTTTTTCTATCCACGTAAAGCATTCCCAAGACCTTCATATCTAAGGATTTTCAGACAGTTTCTCATCCTTCTCCTTTTCATCCAAAATAATTTCATATTTTTCTGTTTTTGACTTATTTCTAGTTATCAACATTGATGGTCAGTTTTTATGATGAGATAAATAGGACTGAATCATGACTATTGTTGCATGTTAGTTAATAATTGGAAAGCAAATAAATCCTTGGGTGGTATATAGATAGGTTTAATCTGACATCAGTACAAAAGAAGGTAGGAGAGCCTGAGTGTAACAGGGTGAGAATACATGGGTGTGAATGGAGTAATGCTGAGGAAGAATTAAGGTTATTAGGCAAATAATTAACTGTGAGAAATTACAACAGATTCAAAATAAGAGTGACTATGAATATAGAAGTAGCACTTACTGAAACTTGAGAATAATTAGAATGAGTGCAGTTAGGAACCAGATTAATTCAGACTGAATTTTATGGAGATTGAGCTATCAGAAAGACACTTAGAAATATTCTGAAGAAAATATGAAATTTAAGAGGTGATCTTAAGAAAGCAGGTATCCTTAGAGATCTATATTCCAGAATTTAAATGATTATAAGTGTGAAGTGGTTTTTCGATTCCAAGATTGTCTTAGTTCAGGCTGTCACTAGAATACCATAGATTGATTGGCTTAAAAAACAAACATTTATTTTTCACAGTTCTGAAAGCTGCAAAGTCCAAGATTAAGATACGCATGTCTGTTGAGAGGTTGCCTCCTGGTTGGCAGATGGTCAGCGGTATTCATATGTGACAGAGAGGATGCAAACTCACCCATTTTTCTATTGATAAGGTCGCTAATCCCATAATTAGGGCTCCAAACCCATCTCCAAAATCCTTCACCTGGTGATTAAGGTTTCAATATGTGAAATTTGGGAGAAAACAAAAATGCTGTCCACAGCAAAGAGGGAGGATAAGGATACCCAAGGGAGCCTGTGGACAGGAAAACACTTTGAGGAATAGGTAAATAACACATTTAAATGAAGGAATAATGACCAAAGACATTAGAAGAAGTATTCAGAGAAGTAGGGTGAAAACTTTCATCATATATTTCACAGAAAATGACAGATCATGAATATTCAGAATAGAAATCATGTCTAGTATAAAGTTACCATTAATATATACCAGATCTTGTAATAAGTACTTTTTATGTCTTATTTCACCTAAAGAATCTCTTTAGAACAGTAGTTTTAGCCACATGAAGTAAAAATGATTAGACAGTTTAAGTAACTTGTTTGAAGGCATGCATGAAATTTAAATTTCAGGCTTATGTCAATGTGGCATAACCACTAAAGTATTTTATCTCCAATAATGACTACAAGCTAAGACTGAGAGTGAAAAAAGGCCAAAGGTATTAGTTGACTAAACAGTGATCTTTGAAAGACTAGTTTGAGAATATTTATCAGGATTGAAGCTTAATGACAATGAATTGAGATGTGATTGACAGTAGAAATTATAGAGTGACAAGAAATGTGGAACTAAAATAAAAAGTTTAGTTGATAGGTTTCTTCAATAGAATAAAAAATGTCTCTCTGGCTGGTGTAGCTCAGTGGATTGAGCGCGGGCTGCGAACCAAAGTGTCGCAGGTTCGATTCCCAGCCAGGGTACATGCCTGGGTTGCAGGCCATGAACCCCAGCAACCGCACGTTGATGTTTCTCTCTCTCTCTATCTCCATCCCTACCCTCTCTAAAAATAAATAAATAAAATCTTTAAAAAAAGGATGAAAATTGTCCATATTAAATGCTCTTTTTCTAATATTAGGGAAACTGGAAAACTGCTGTGTGTTAACAGAATCATTTTACATTTGTGATGTAAGTGGTTCTATGGGTCGTTGACTCAGAGTAGAAAGCTGACACAATGGAATAGCAATTTATGCTCACTGAGGCATCAGTAGGAAATGACCTAAATTAACTCTTGTTAAAAGTAATTACATTATATTAAAGAAAGTGAAATGTTAAAGTACTAGATAGAAATCAAAAAGACTTATATTAATCTCATAGAAAATAATCTTTGTTTTGTTTGATAAATATTAGTATCCATAAAACTTTGGCTGTATTAATTCCTGGTGCCAAAACATAATTTACAAGTATCTGAAAATATACACATTCTTTTTTTTAAAGATTTTATTTGTTTATTTTTAGAGGGGTAAGGGAGGGAGATAGATAGAGAGAGAGAAACATCAATGTATGGTTGCTGGGGGTTATGGCCTGCAACCCAGGCATGTACCCTGGCTGGGAATCGAACCTGGGACACTTTGGTTCCCAGTCCACGCTCAATCCACTGAGCTATGCCAGCCAGGGAAAAATATACACATTCTTTTAAAGAGGCCAAGGATGATGCCTTTTAAAATTTGGAAGGAAATGGCTAAAGCTTTGATTTTATTTTTCTTATTCCAGGGCATTAGGTATTTTATAACAAGCTGAGTATATTATGGTAACATCATACAGTAATATCACTCACTGTATCTCTGGCTAACCACCATTTTAGGGGCACTTGTGAGTAGATTTGCATAATTGATATTGTAAATGAAAGTTTTAATTAATGTGACATTATTTGAACTTTAAAGAAATAATGATAAGAAGATACCAATGTGATCTGCAACATTTAATAGATATGACCAGTAAAGGTGGAAGGAAATTTATTATTGATTAATGTTTGTAAACTCAATTTTCTAAGGGACAGAAGACAGTACTTTTGTGCTGTGGTAATCGGCCACTCCATACAGTTATTCACTCCAGTGCATTGCAAGAAATTCTGGCACAAATAATGCATTTTTCAAAAGTATATTTAAATAAAAACAGATAATTGAAACACATTAAATGGCTGTCCAAGGGCCGGATAAGTAAAAGGTTATATATACACACTTAGGTACACATACTCTTTTTGCCTAGGTGTGGTTTTGTGACCAAGTTATCACCAATGGAATGAGAGCAAAAATAAAAAGCATCCATCTGAGGGTGTGACCTCCCTATAGGAAATTTTTTCTTTGGGTTCTTTCTTTTTCTTCATCAGATATTCCATTACCCAATTCTGACTTTGTTGTAGAACACAATTGGGAAAACAATATGTAAGAGGAAATATGGGTCCCTAAGTGACCTCATCAGATGGCATTCCATTGGTAGCCTAGCTTTATCAGACGGTGCTGGAAGAGTGTGGGGGTGGGGTAATGATCTATCTTATTTAAGCGACTGCATTGTTGTCAATTGGATCAGAATTCTGAAGGAAGATGTGTGAAATGCATTCCTTGTCAGTCACCAACAGTAATAGATGACATTCACATGCAAGGCTAAATATTTGTATCATTAACACACACCAAGTAAGCATAACTAGGAAGTATTATTGATCCTGAGAACTGCATAATCTTTATGGGAAGAATGAAACATTACTAAATAATAAATATCATCTAATACGCTCCATCTCCTTTTAAATTCCACAAGTTAGAAGAAGAAAGTTCCTCTGCTTGATCTTCCTTCAAGTATTTACCCCATAGGTACCTATTCCTAGCAGTTTGATGCCTTCCCTAACCCAGGTCATAAAAATATATCTCTATGCATTAAAATATATCCATGTAATTAACATATTTATGTAAGGAATAATATAACACATTATACTAAACAACATAATTTTTAATTTAATTTAAAAATATATTGTGAATGGATTTCTAGTTTAGTACACATAGATTTAATTTAATTTTTTGGAAATGTTGCTTAGTATTAAACTCTAACCTTTTACTATTTTAAGCAGTCATTTATTATGGCCATTTAAATTATTGCCAATGTCACGTTACTATAATTTACATTTCAATAAATTATGCATTGAGGTGTATATATGTAAATAGATATATTTATGCATTCATTCTAATTTTTCTGTACCTAGAGTTCTAGAACTATTATTAATCTATCATGAAATAAGAATAATTCATCTTAAAATATTGCCTCCAAAATGTTGGCACCAAATTATAACCACATAGATATTATATTTGAATGCCTTTCCTTCACACTCTGACCACCAAATATTAGATCTTTACCTTCAAAGTGTGTTTAACTAATTGGTTCTTATAATTGTGCAAGATCTGATACATACATATAATATCCATAAATTAAAACATATAAAAATAATAATTTAAATATATAAGTTCACCAACATAAAGTAGAATTATTTTGAATAGTGTGTGCTGTTACATATTCATTTACTAGATATATACTTAACTTCCCATAAAAAAAGCAAACAATAATTACTTTTCCCTTCTTAACCTTACAAAAAATATTTAGTGCAATTTTTTTCCTTTTGTTCACACAATTACCTCTGAAGTGTCAGATGGTATAGAGTTATACCCACCACAGTAATTAAAATATAATTATATCCAAATTGCTCTCACAATTACCAAGGCTTGAATTAAACTCTCTTGGTTAACAAGAGTGGGGGACGATCACAAAAATAAATAGTATATTCCCTGCTGTTTATGATGCTGAACAAATACTACATGGACATGAAGCTAATACAAAGGACTAACTCTCACAGCTTTCCATTTCGAATTCTGTAGTATAGAAATTAACATATAATGAAGAAGTTGATCTTGACTTAAAATAACTTCTTATTTCTCCAAGGTATTTCCATTTTCCTTTTGTAATTTATGTCTTTTTATTTGTGGGTGTGGGGAGCTAAGTGACTCTTTTTAAAAAGAATAAAACAAAAATTTCTAGATTATGTCATTTAGTACAATAATTGAGAAACCTGAAGTGATATAAAGGTAACAAGGATTTATAAGAAAGCCCTTAGCAAGTCTGATGTTTCCAGGATCTGAATTATCTTAGGGAAAACATATATGAAAAAAAAAAGACTATTGAAAATGCATGCAATAAAAATGAAATACATAGAATGATGTCAGCATCATGGTGGCATAAGCCATTCCCTCTGTCTCTTCAAATTATAACCAGCAGTAGTGCATCTATAGCCCAAAATAGGATCCTCTGCGCAGCACAATAGGAACCTTAGAGATTGACATACCACCAAACGTGTGTATATATATAGGCATTCATATGTGTGCGTGTGTGTGTGTATCTGAAAGTGGGTGGATTATACCTCACAGAAGTGATGAAAACAGAGTAGCAGTGGTAAAACCTGTGACCTGAGGCTCCAATAATTGCAGTGGCACCCCAGGCCAAAAGCACCATGAATACTGGTAGCACCCAAGACTGAGTTCTGAGTTCCCAATAGTGACAGTGACTTTGGCCTCTACCATCCCAGTATAGGGGTTAAACCTAAGACGATGGCATCCACAGCAGCTTGGAGCAGCACCCAAGACTGGAGGTTCCAGGAGTTGCTGTGGTACTTGATACCAGAGGCTTCAGAAATAGTGGCAGCACCAACAACCCAGTGAAACCACCAACAGCAAGATACCAGTGATCCCAAAGGTAAAAGCAACAACAACAAGGGCCATGGTAGTACCACTGGCAAAGTCAATGAAAGGTGAAAAGCACCAGCCTTTGAATATAACTGGAGGCAACTCAGAAAGGTGTTCTCTACTTCAAATGCACCAGCAGAGGAACAATTTATCCAAGCACTATGAAAAGTTACAGTAATGTCTTTCCAGATGGAAGATAGCGGCTTTACTCTAGGCAGCGTTTTTCTTGGCTTCTGTGAAGAGGGGGGAAACTCGTGGATCGGTGGAGAAACAGAGCAAGAGGGCTAGGTTACCAAATCACTTTTGAAAGCAGGGCATCAAAAATTATTGCACTCACTGGAAAACCAGACAGTAAGGAGATGGCTACAGGACAAAAGGGGCCCAGGGATCAGCACGGGGTCTAGGGGTGTGCAGACCCCAGGCCCGCCCAGTGCTCCAGGGTCTACCCCAGGGCTCCCGGGAGAGGGAAGTCACTGCTCCCTCCCCTAAATACGGGGGGTGAGCAACTCCAGGGGAGAATGTGTTGCTAAAAGGAACAGATTGGCCAGTTGGACTGGGAAACAATCGCCCAGGGACTATGAACACCCGCCCAGAGACCGGGGAGAAGTGAGGGCCTCTAGCGGACAGGACCAGGGTCAGCCTGGAAGGACGCCTGCACCCCTAGCCCGGTAGAAGTGCAGATGGGTGGACAGTACAGAGCCAGGCTGCACTCCGCTTGAACCCCATAGGGAGGCCTGAATCGCGCACTGCGATCCCAGTAGGGATGTGGCGCTTGGTGCGTTCTTACAGTGGTGGCTCAGAGATTTCCAGCCAGCCCAACGGGGGGAGCTGGGAAAGGCGCCGACACTCCGAGTGCAGTTCTGCGGGAAACACTGAGCTGGAAATGGCTTGTCTTGCGCACTGTCAGGATGACTGACTCTCGAGTGGTTTGATCCCGGAAGGGTCGCAGCGAGGTGCTTAAGGCGATCCTAGACCCTGAACCTCAAAAGTTTGGGGGAGGGGTGCACCCTTTTACAATCCCAAGGGAGGGTGCAGTGAATCCCAAAACGTCGCAGGTGCCTCCTGAGATCATAGAGCTGGAACCCTGCAGGGCCCCGGAGTCTGGAAGAACATAGAAGTGAGATCCAGAGAGCCAGTGTGTTTGGGAGCCCCCAGGCTACCTGACAAACTTGCTGAGATCTGGCTGGGAGAAAGAGAAGTATTTCAAAGGTCCCTCAGCCAGCTGAAGCCAGCAAGATCAGAAAAACTGGTCTGGCCAGTTAGAAACCAACAAGAGGTTTTTTTTGTTTGTTTTTGTTTGTTTGTTTGTTTGTTTGTTTGGTTTGGTTTGGTTTCTCTGACTGTTGTTGGTTGATTTTATCTTGTGTTTTATGTGACATTTTATTTTTCAATTCTTATTATTTTTATCTCGCAATCCCTTATGTTTCTCTTCCACTCATCCTAATATTATTCTTTCCACTCCAAATTTATCTCTCCTGCACTACATCTTCTGCTTTTCTTTCCTTTTTTTAAATCTTGCAAGTTACTGTAAATTTGTATTATCTTTTTCTCACTCTTCCAACATTTTTTATTTTAATAATATTTTGGTATTCTTTTTCTTTCTGTATAATCTTCTTTGCTTGGCTGGTTATACTGTCATTTGATAGGTTCCCCCTGCTATATCAGTCACAAGGTGTTGATAAGTTACTATCCTTCATCTGTGTTCCATTAATACACCTCTCAAGGTTCTATACACTTTATTCTTGGTATCTAGACCTCATCAATTCTGCCACAAGACTGTCACTTTACTATTACTGCTAGTAAGACCTAGTCTATACAATTGTAAATGCTTCTCAATACCCCTACCTGATTTCAGCCCACTTTGCAATTTTCTGAACTATACTATTGTGGGTGTTGTCTCCATTCTTTTACTCACTACTCCTGTATACTAATCTTTAGTCCAACCCTACCTTAGAATCTGACCTCCCACAGCCTCACAGCTTTTTGGATCCAACTAACAATCCTCTCGTCCCCAATAAGAGTCTTACCTTCTTTCCATCCTTTCTAAAACGTGGATAGTGGGGTGGAGGATCATGGTTAACACTATAAGGAGCCAAAGGCTAACCCATCTCTTCTCTACTGGCTGCTAAAGTAAGTATCATAGTATACTGTCTTGCTGTTTTAAACCATTTTGCCTTACTCCTCCAACTGATCACAAAAAAGAGTAGGGGGAAGCTGTGAACACCAGGATACACGAAGGAGATTGCACCACTGAATCTCACAAATATTCTACCACAGAAGTTCACACCATAATTAAAGGGAATTAGAACAGATCAAATTAACAAACAAGAAGAAAAAAGAAGAAACCCATGAACAATGAGAAAACAAAGAAACAACCCCCAATTGAAGGGAAATGAGGAAGCCTCAGGAAAAATGCTAAATGAAATAGAGGCAACTCAACTATCAGATAGTGAGTTCAAAACAATGATTACCAGGAAGTTCAATGAACTCACAATGAGCTTTCAGAAATTAGAGGGAAACTACATCAATCTCACTGCAAACTATATAAACATGAAAAAGGAAATAGAAACTCTCAACAAAGGTCAAGAGGAAATGAAGAATACAATTTCTGAACTGAAGAACACACTAGAAGGAATGAAAAGCAGGATCGATGAAGCAGAAGATCAGATTAGCGAGCTGGAGGACGAAGTAGAAAACAGCATCCAGAAAGAGCAAGAAAAGGAAAAGAGGCTCAGAAAGAATGAAGAGGGATTAAGAGAAATGCAAGACAATATGAAACGTAATAATATCCATATAATAGGGATACCAGAAGGAGAAGAAGAAAAGCAATGGATCAAAAACCTAGTTGAACAAGTAATGAAGGAGAACTTCCCTAATTTGATGAGAGAAAAAGTCACACAAATCCAGGAAACACAGAGAGTCCCAATCAAGAGGAACCCAAAGAGACCCACCCCAAGGCACATCATAATTAAAATGACAAAATTTCAAGACAAAGAGAGAATCTTAAAGGCAGGAAGGGAGAAAAAGGAAGTAACATACAAGGGAGCCCCAATAAGGCTAACAGCTGACTTCTTAATGGAAACACTTCAAGCCAGAAGAGAATGGCAAAAAATACTCCAGATAATGAGAACCAGAGGGCTGCAACCAAGACTACTATATCCAGCAAGGCTCTTGATCAAGATAGAAGGCCAAATAAGAAGCTTCCCAGACAAAAGAAGTCTAAAAGAATACACCTCGACCAAACCAGCTCTGCAAGAGATTCTAAAAGGACTGCTTTAAGCAAGGGAGGGAAAAGAGAGAGAGAGAGAGAGAGAGAGAGAGGGAGAGAGAGAGGAACACACATACATAAAAGACAATGAATAAGTACCTATCAATAATAACCTTAAACGTAAATGGATTAAATGCTCCAATCAAAAGACATAGAATAGCTAATTGGATAAGAAAAAGTGACCCACATATCTGCTGTCTACAAGAGAACCACCTCAGGATAAAAGACCTACACAGGCTGAAAGTGAAGGGCTGGAAACAAATCTTCCAAGCAAATGGTCAGGAGAAAAAAGCTGGGGCAGCAATACTTATATCAGACAAAATAGTCTTCCAAAAAAGGTCCATAAAGAGAGACCCAGAAGGTCACTTCATAATACTCAAGGGAAGAATACATCAAGAAGACATAAATATTGTAAATATATATGCACCCAACATAGGAGCACCAAAATACATAATGAAAATCTTAGAGGACTTCAAGAAAGATTTGGACAGCAACACAATTCTAGTGGGAGATTTTAACACCCCACTATCAAAAATGGGCAGATCTTCTGAACATAATATCAACAAAGATACTGTGGCATTGAACAATACCCTTGATGAAATGGACTTTTCTGATATATACAGAGTCCTCCACCCAAAAGAAGCTAAATATACATTCTTTTCAAATGTACATGGAACATTTTCAAAGATAGACCACATGATAGGACACAAAACAAGCCTCAAGAATTTCAAGAAAATTGAAATCATACCAAGCATTTTCTCAGACCACAAGGGACTGAAGCTAGAAACCAACCCAAAGGAAAAAAAACCAAAACACTCAAAATCATGGAGATTAAATAGCATGCTATTAAACAATGAATGGGTCAAGAATGATATTAGGGAAGAAATCAAAAAGTTTCTGGAAAAAAATGAAAACGAACTCACAACAAGCCAAAACTTATAGGATACAGCCAAAGCAGTCCTGAGAGGGAAGTTCATAATGATACAGGCCCACCTAAAAAGGTTAGAAACATTCCAAACAAACAACCTAACCCTACGTCTACAAGAACTCGAGGAACAACAACAAAGGCAGCCCAGAGCAACCAGAAGGAAGGAAATAACCAAGATCAGAGCAGAATTAAATGACATAGAGACTAAAAGCACAATTCTAAGGATGAATGAATCCAAGAGCTGGTTCTTTGAAAAGACAAACAAAATCAACAAACCTTTAAGCAGACTCGTCAAGAAAAAAAGAGAGAAGACCCAAATAAACACAATCAGAAATGAAAGAGGAGAGATTACAACAGATACCACAGAAATACAAAGGATTGTAAGAAATTACTACAAAGAGCTGTATGCCAAGAAATTTGAAAACCTAGGTGAAATGGACAAATTTCTAGAAAAATATAATCTTCCAAAACTCAATGAAAAAGAACCTGAAAGCCTGAACAGACCAATAACAGTAAAAGAAATCGAAGCAGTAATCAAAAAACTCCCAACACACAAAAGCCCTGGGCCAGATGGTTTCACAGGAGAATTCTACAAAGCATTTAAGGAAGAGCTAACCCCTATCCTTCACAGACTATTCCAAAAAATCCAAAAAGATGGGAGTCTCCCAAACTCTTTTTATGAGGCCAACATCATCCTAATTCCAAAACCAGATAAAGACACAACAAAGAAAGAAAACTTCAGGCCAATATCACTGATGAACATTGACGCTAAAATCCTCAACAAAATACTGGCAAACCGCATCCAACAGTACATTAAGAAGATCATACACCATGACCAAGTGGGATTCATTCCAGGGATGCAAGGATGGTTCAATATTCGCAAGTCAGTAAATGTAATGCTTCACATAAACAAAAGCCAAGACAAAAACCACATGGTCATATCAATTGATGCAGAAAAAGCATTTGATAAGGTACAGCACCCATTCATGATAAAAACACTCGGCAAAGTGGGAATAGAGGGAGCATTCCTCAAAAAATAAAGGCCATATATGAGAGACCTTCAGCCAACATCATACTCAATGGCCAAAAATTAAAATCTTTTCCACTAAGATCAGGAACAAGACAAGGCTGTCCACTTTCACCACTTCTATTCAATATAGTACTGGAAGTTTTAGCCATAGCAATCAGACAAGAAAAAGTAATAAAAGGCATTCAAATCGGAAAGGAGGAAACAAAACTGTCACTGTTTGCAGATGACATGATAGTATACATAGAAAATCCTATAGACTCCACAAAAAAAAACTGCTTGACCTGATAAATGAATTTGGCAAAACAGCAAGATACAAAGTCAATATCCAGAAATCAAAGGCATTTCTATACACCAACAATGAAACAGCAGAAACAGAGATCAAGGAAAAAATCCCATTTGAAATAGCAAAAAGAAAAATAAAATATCTAGGAAAAAACCTAACCAAAGAGGTAAAAGACCTGTATTCAGAAAACTACACAACACTGAAGAGAGAAATCAAGGAAGACACAAACAAATGGAAACATATACCGTGTTCATGGATTGGAAGAATTAATATCATCAAAATGTCCATACTACCCAAAGCAATTTACACATTCAATGCAATACCTATTAAAGTACCAATGGCTTATTTCACAGACATAGAACAAACACTTCAAAAATTTATGTGGAATTATAAACGACCCCGAATAGCTGCTGCAATTTTGAGAAAGAAGAGTAAAGCAGGAGGGATCACAATACCCGACACTAAACTATACTACAAGGCCACTGTAATCAAAACAGCTTGGTACTGGCATAAAAACAGGCACATAGACCAGTGGAACAGAACAGAGAGCCCAGAAATAAGCCCGAGTCTCTATGGTCAATTAATATTTGACAAAAGAGGCAGCAACATCAAATGAAGTGAAAATAGCCTCTTCAACAAATGGTGTTGGGAGAACTGGAGAGCTACGTGCAAAAAAATGAAACTCGAGCACCAACTTACACCATATACAAAAATAAATTCAAGGTGGATAAAAGACTTAAATATAAAACGTGACACCATTAGAGTCCTAGAGGTGAACGTAGGTAGGAAAATATCAGATATTTCACGAAGAAACTTTTTTACTGACGTGCCCCCTAGAGCAAGGGACATAAAGGAAAGAATAAACAAATGGGACCTCATCAAAATTAAAAGCTTCTGCACAGCCAAAGAAAACAGTATCAAAATTAAAAGAGAACCAACTGTATGGGAAAACATATTTGCCAATGATACCTCAGACAAGGGTTTAATCTCCAAAATATATAAAGAACTTACAAGACTGCACTCTAAGAAGACAAGGAATCCAATTAAAATATGGGCAAAGGACTGGAACAGACACTTCTCTAAGGAGGACATACAGAAAATCCGAAGACACATGAAACGATGTTCAATATTGCTAGCTATCAGAGAGATGCAAATTAAAACCACAATGAGATACCACTTCACACCAGACAGAATGGCTATCATAAACAAAGCAACAAACAACAAGTGTTGGAGAGGTTGTGGAGAAAAGGGGACCCTAGTGCACTGCTGGTGGGAGTGCAGACTGGTACAACCACTATGGAAAGCAGTATGGAACTTCCTCAGAAAACTCAAAATGGATCTGCCTTTTGACCCAGCAATTCCACTGCTGGGACTCTATCCTAAGAATACTAAAACACCAATTCAAAAACACCTATGCATCCCAATGTTCATAGCAGCACAATTTACAACAGCTAGATGCTGGAAGCAACCAAGATGCCCATCAGTAAATGAATGGATCCAAAAACTATGGTACATTTACACAATGGAATTCTATGCAGCAGAAAGAAAGAAGGAGCTCCTACCCTTTGCAACAGAGTGGACGGAGTTGGAAAACATTAGCGAAACAAGCCAGTCAGTGAAAGACAAATACCATATGATCTCACCTTTAACAGGAACCTAAATAACAAAACAAAGAAACAAGAAAAATATAACCAAAGACACTGAAATAGAGGACAGGCTGACAGTGACCGGAGGGGAGAGAAGGGGGAATTTAAGGGGACAGTGGGAAGGGTTCACAGGAACAAACTTAAAGGACACATGGTCATAAACTAAGGGGAGGGTGGTAATGGGAGGGAAGTGGGGAGGGTGGGAGGGGGGACTGGATTGGGAGTAAAAAGGAGAAAACTGTATTTGAACAATAATTAAAATTAAAAAAAAAAGAAAAAAGAAAAGTTACAGTAATGTGATATCACAAGAAAAATGGCATTTCTCCATCAAATAAATTTAAAGTCATAGAAGACTGAAATCTAATTGATAGAGAATTCAAAATAGCTTTCATGAAGAAAACTGAACAACCTACACAAAAATTTAGAAATTCAATGAGCTCAGGAATAAAATTAATGCACAGGAAGAGTACTTTACCAAACAGACTGATACTCTAAAGTAGAACCAAACAGAAATTATGGAGCTAAGGGACTCAGTAAGTAAGATGAAAAATTCATTATTGCTTTCAATAGAAGCAGTGGAAATAGAGCAGACCATATGAAATAGAGAATTAGCATGCTCAAAGATAGACATCTAGAAATGTTTAATGTGTTAAAAGAGAAAGAATGAAGTTCCAAAAAACTAATAAAAGAACTCTCTGACTCCAATAGAAATAACAAAATAAGAATAATAGGCATCCCAAAAGAAGAGAAGGAGAAGGGAGCAGAGAGTTTTTTAAAAGAAATAATAGCTGAGAATTTTCCCAACCTTAGGAAAGAACTGAATATACAAATCAATGAAGCTTACAGAACACCTAATTATCTTCAGTGCAAGAAGACTTTCTTCAAGATATACTATATTAAAACTGTCAAAAGTCAATGATAAAGAGAATTTTAAAGGCATCCAGGGGAAAAAAGACTAGCTTGTATAGGTATACCCATTAGGCTATCAGCAGAATTCTCAGCCAAAGCTCTATAGGAAAAGAAAGAGTAAAATGACATCTTCAAAATATGAATATTTAAAGAGAAACTTTTAGCCATGAATATTCAATCCAACAAAGTTAAAACTTCAGATAAGCAGAAACAAGTATTTTCTCTAACAAATAAAATAAGGGAGGTTACTACCACTAATTTACCTTATAAGAAATGTTCAAGCCCTGGCTGGTGTGGCTCAGTGGATTGAGCACAGGCTGTGAACCAAAGTGTCACAGGTTTGACTCCCAGTCAGGGCACATGCCTTCATTGCAGGCCACAGCCCCCAGCAACCACACATTGATGTTTCTCTCTCTCTCTCTTTCTCCCTCCCTTCCCTCTCTAAAAATAAGTAAATAAAATCTTTGCAAAAAAAGAAAATATGTTATTTATTAAAAAAAGAAATGTTCAAAGGAACTCAACTATGAGAAATAAAAAAGCAAGTGAATATAAAACTTTGAGTACTATTATGAATAATTAGAAAAATAAAATAACTACAAATTTATTTCAGAATAAAGTATAAATCACTCAAGTTTAACATAAAGGTAAGAAGGAAAAACATTAAAAATAACTATTGCTATTTGGTAATGAACACAAAAGAACAGGGACAATTTGTGACAACATAAACATACAAGGGGAAAAAGAAAAGGACAGAACCTTTATAGGCAAATGTGTATAAGATTCTCTCAGCAGAAAAAGACTATTTTATCTGTGATACATTTTACACAAATTGCATAGTAACCACAAAATAACAATCTAGAGCAAAGATGTGAAACATAAAAAAAGAGAAGAAAAAACAATAAAAACTTCATAAGGGTGGCTGGTGCCTATGGTACTCCAAGCACCGCTTCCCCCCAAACCAAACTTTTATAAGTTGCACTCTCATCACTGGAATGTTCCAGGGCTTCGATAAGCTGAAGAAGAATGCCTTTGCCAGTGTCATCCTCTTTGGTACCAACAATGGGAACCCCATTTCTGCAGTCTGGTTATGAGGCCAGGAGCTCACCTCTCCACTGAGTCCAGATTGGCAGGTAGACTGCAAGTCATATGTGTGGTGGAAATTGAATCCTGGCAGGAAGAGACACAAATGCTGGTTCCAGAGTACTTTTGTTGAAAGGGAGCCTTCCAGCATGTGGGCAAAGCCTTCAATCAGGACAAGATCTTCAACTGAATATCTCTGTCATCACCTAGCTGCCTACACCAGTCACTCAGGGAGATAAGAGTCATTAAACGAAACTGAACATCAAAATAATAATAATAATAATAAACACCAAATTAAAATAGCAGACATAATCACAAGAGAAAATAAACAATGGAGTTACAGAGCAAAGAGAAAAAACATAAAATATCAGTAGAAATCTCCCATATATTAATAATCACACCAAATGCAAACTAGAATGAACTCACCAACAAAAAAACACAGAGTGGCAGGATGATTAAAAAATGACCCTCAACTGTATGCTGCAAAAGACTCAGCTTTAAAGAGAAACATGCTCCAAGTAAAGGGGTGTGGAAGATGGCATTCCAAGAAACTGGCAGCCAACACATGCACACAGCCATACCTAAATCAGACAAAGCAGATTTTAAGCCAATGAAAGGTAACAAAAGACAATGATGAATATTATATAATGATAATGAAGACATACCATTTATAAATATATAAATACACTCAACACAGAAATAGCAAAATATATAAAACAAGTATTAACAGACCTAAAGAGTGAAACTGACAACAACACAATGATAGCAGGGGAGTTTACACACCTCACTTACATCAGTGGGTAGATAATCTAGGGTAAAAGTCAACAAGAAAACATTGGCCAGAAATGACATATTGAAACAAAGGAACACATATAGAACACCCCATTCAAAAGCAACAGAATATACACTTTTTATGTGCACACAGAATGTTCATATGTTTGGAAACAAAGTAAGTCTTAGTAAATTTAAGCACCTTTTTTCTGACCACCATAGTATACAACTAGAAATCACTGTAAGGAGAAAACTGGAAAAACTACAAAGAAGAGGAGATCAAACAACTTCTTACTGAACAGCTACTGGGTCAATGAGAAATTTAAAAAAATAAATAAAAAATACATGGAGACAAATATAACTAAAAATCTAACATCAAAATCTATGGGATGCACAAAAAGTGTTACTAATAGGAAAGTACATAATAATAAAAGCCTACCTTAAGAAACAAGAAAAATCTCAAATAAACTCTGTAACCATACCTCTAAAGAAGCTAGATAAAGAAGAGCCAGTGAAGCCTGTTGAGGTCTGCCCTGCCTGGTCTCAGGAAATTGTAACTGCCTGTGGCTAAGGCTGAGTAAGAGATCTCTGAACCCAGAGACACTGAGGAGACAAAAACTTATTTTCCTGGCATGAATGCTGCTTGTTCTGTGCCGGCCCCCAATGCTTGATCAGTTAACCAATGACAGGTAAGATTTCCCATGGGGGTAATTATCTAAGACAGGCATGATCACGTGGAGGCCTCAGGGAAGGACTTGGGGGGCTGTGGAAATGAAGGGGTGATCGACATCTACCCCTGCCTCCTCGGCTTTGTAAAAGCCTGAGTGCTTGTTCTTAGTTGTGAGAATTCCAAGTCTCCTGGCAGCCTTTGTTTCCTCTGTTGACTCAAGCCTGTGGAAATAACAGGGGCGGTGCAGTCCAGACTAGAGTTGGTGGACCCCGGGGTAATCAGACCTGAGACGTAGAATAAGAAAGACACTGTAAGACCTGCTTGCTGGAGGATGCTCTTTAATTAGAGTATGAAGGCGTGGGCAGGAAACAAAATTAAGGTTTTAGGTGCTATAGTCTTTTTAAATGATAAAACTCCAAAATCTCAGAATCTCAGTGGGAGACCTGCCACTCTCTTTCAAAGTTAACTACTTGTTTTATCTTCCCTATCAGACTGTAATTGACAAACTATGGTATGTTTAATAAAAGCCTGCTTGGGTGGGTGAACAAGGCGCTCTTCCCTAGGGAGGATGGCCAAGGCACTCTCCACTAGAGAGAGTGGCCGTTTCATACGTATTTCCCCACAGGACTCGGTTGTCTGTGTGTATATTTTTCTCGTGTTTCAACAAGTGTCCGCAGTGATGGATACCGCTGGTTCAGTATCTGTTTCAGAAGCCTAAAACTATTAGAAGGAAGAAAACAATAAAACTTAGGGCAGAAATAATTGAATAGAGACTAAACAAGACAATAGAGATGAGCAATGAAACAAAGGGCTTGCTATTTGAAAAGATAAACAAAATTGGTAAAACTTTATCTATACTCACTAAGTAAACAAAGAGAAAAGGCTCAAATAACAAAAATCAGAAGGAAAAAGAAAAGATATGATACCACCAAAAAGATCATAAAAGACTACTATAACTAACTATACAAATAAAAATTGGAAAATCTAGAGGAAATGAATAAATTCTTACAATCATACAACCTTTCAAGACTGAATAAAGAAATAGAAAATCTGAACAGACTGATCACTAGTAAAGAGATTGAATCAGTAATATAAATCTCCCAACAAACAAAAATTCAGTACCAGACAGCTTCACTGGTGAATTCTACAAATATTCAACAATTTAATAACCTATCCTTCTAAAACTCTTCCAAAAAATTGAAGAGAAGAGTATGTTTTCTAATTCATTTTATGAGGCCAACATATCCCTGATTCTAAAACCAGACAGGGAAAACACATACGCACAAAAAAAAATATTATAGGCCAATATCTCTAAAGAACATTGCTGCAAAAATTTCAACAAACTATTAACAAACCAAATACAACAATAAAAATTTAAAAGATCATACACCATGATCAAGTGGAATATATTCTAGCAATGCAATGATGGTTCAACACCTGCATATCAACCAATTTAATATACCAAATCAACAAAATGAGAAATAAAAATCATATGATAATCTCAATAAACACAGAAAAAAGCATCTGACAAAACTGAACATCCATTTATCATTAAAATGTTCAATAAAATGAGTATAGAAGGAAAGCACCTTAACATAACAAAGGCCATATATAACAAATCCACAGCAATTATTATACTTAACAGTGAAAAAATGAAAGATTTTCCTCTAAGATCAATAACAAGACATAAGGCCCACTCTCAATACTATTATTCAACATAGTATTAGATGTTCTAACTAGAGCAATTAGGCAAGAAAAAAGAAATAACAGGCATCT
Source organism: Phyllostomus discolor (assembly GCF_004126475.2). NCBI lineage: Eukaryota > Metazoa > Chordata > Mammalia > Chiroptera > Phyllostomidae > Phyllostomus > Phyllostomus discolor. Next base: position 156,309,644 of record NC_040905.2, on the reverse strand, counting down.
GAATTGGAAAAAGAAGTTAAGTTGTCACTATTTATGGAAAATATAACTTCATATATAGAAAATCCTGAAGACTCCACCAAAAAAATATTAGCAGTAATGAACAAATACAGTAAAGTCAGAGAGTACAAAATCAATGTACAAACATCTGTTATATACACTAACAACAAAAGATCCAAAAGAGAATTTTTTAAAAATCAATATATAAAACTCTGTTGTAAAATAAAAATAAAGTAAAATACCTAAAGTTAAATTTAACCAAGGAGGTGAAAGGCCTGTAAACTAAAAACTATAAATCATTGTTGAAAGAAATTGAAGAAGACACAAGAAATAAAAATATATTTTGTGTTCATGGATTGGGAGAATTAATATTGTTAAAATGTTCGTATTACTTAAAGCAATCTACTCGTTAATGAAATACCTATCAAAATACCAATGGAATTTTTTACAGAAATGAGACAAAAAGAAACCCCTAAAATTACTGTGGAACTAATACTGAAAGCAATCCTGAGAAAGAACTAAGCTGGTAGTATTATGCTCCATAATTTCAAACTATACTACACAGTTAAAGTACCCAAAACAGCATAGCACTGGCAATCAGACATATGGATCAATGAAACAGAATCAAGTGTCCAAAAATAAACTCACATATATGTGCATAAGTAATTTATCATAAAGGCACCAAGAATACAGAATGAAGGGAAAAAAGTCTGCAATAGATGATCTTGGGAAACTAGAGAGACACATGGAAAACAATGAAACTAAACCACTCCCTTATACCATACACAAAAATTAACTCAAAATGGATTAAAGATTTGAATGTAAGCTCTGAAACCATAAAACTCATAGAAGAAAGTATAGGCAGTAGCTCCCTGATACTGGTCTTTGTGGTGTTTTGTGGATTCAACTCTAATGGCCGAAGAAACAAAAGCAACAACAAACCAATGGAACTACATCAGACTAAAAGATTTCTGTACAGCAAAGAAAAACATCAACAAAATAAAAAGGCAACCTACTGAATGGGAGAAGATATTTGCAATCATATATCCAATAAAGAGTTAACTTCCAAAATGTATAAAGAACTCATCTATCTCACCACCACCAACAACAACAGCAATAAAACAAAACACACAACTCAATTAAAAATGGGTAGACAATCAGATTAAATGGTTTTCCAAAGAAGACATACAGATGTTAAACAGGCACATGAAAAAATGTTCAACATCGCTAATTATTAGGAAAGTACAAATCAAAACCACAATATCATCTCACACCTGTTAGAATAACTATCATCAAAAAGAAAAAAAAAACAACACGTGTTGGAAAGGATGTCAAGAAAAGGGAACCCTCATACATTGTTGGTGGGAATGGGTGTTATTAGTACAGTCACTATGGAAAAAGTATGAAGAATTCTCAAAACACTAATAATAGTATTACATGATCTATTTTATTTGAATATTGATCCAAAGAATATAAAAACACTAATTTAAAAAGATATAAGCAGAAGCACACCTATGTTCATTGCAGCATTATTTAAGTAACCGTGATATAGAAAAAACCTATGTCCTTTGATGAATGAATGGATGAAGAAAATTGTGTGTGTATGGGTACACACACATATACATTGAATACTACTCAGCCATAACACATAACAAATGCCACAACATAAATGACCTTTAGCATATTATGCTAAGTGAAATAATTCAGAATGAAAAGACAAATATTATACAAATTCACTAATATGTGGAGTATAAAAAATACAAAGAAAACAGATGAACAAACCATCAAAACAAAACAGGCAGAAGAGGAAGACAACAAATTGGTGATTGCCTGAGGGGAATGGAGTTGGAAGGAGGGCAAAAACAGGAACATAGGGTCAGCTGTATGGTGGTAAATGGAAAGTAAACTTTTGGTGATAAGCACACTGTGGTACATACAGATGTTAGATTATAATGTTGTACACTTAAACTCATATAGTGTTCTAAACCAATGTTACCTTAATTAAAAAAAACACACACATACAAAGGCCCTCCTCTGCTTGAAATTTTAAATAAGACATTTATTTAGCACTATTGTGTATTTCAGAGAAATACTGATCTGGCACCTTATTTTTGTATCTTCATAAATTGTGTATTTGTACCAAGTGACAAATGCTTTAAAAGAAATAGGAAAAAAGAACAGAGAAGGTATTGTTCAATTTAAAAATGTATGATTTGTGATTCCTCACACAATGGTAATGCAGTGCAGATTACCACTAAATTACCATTCTGCCCTCTTGCTATGCCTGAGGGGTATATTACTGGTAGGAAGACAGGTTTCAAATGAAATCAGAGAGACATACAGAGCAAACATGCATACAAAATTTCCAGTTGTGCTTCTTTAATTAGATGCCAAAAACAGCAGTAAACAATAGTAAAGAAGGCATGGAAACAGTGTGTTAGCGAGATCCAAATAAATCAGGTATCACTTTTGGACTGCAGATAAAAGATACACTCCAGGATATCTGCATTTTAACCAGCCTAATCATAGTTTTGATGATCGTGCCAAAGGGACTGTTCTTTGCTCTGTTTTCACAGTGAGTGAAAGGCAACCAAAGGAACAGTTCTAATTCTCACACTTCCTGACAGATGAGTCATATGGGATTAATGTTGGAGTTCATTAAAGCAAAAATAAAAGCAAAACATTGTATTTCACATGTTATATACATTACCATTTTATAATGTGATACTTAACATCCTGGTGAGCTAATTAACTGATTTTGGCAGTTGGGCAGAACCTCAGTGTGTCTCTGTGTGTGTTATGCATAAATATATATGCACACATGAACACACAAATAACAACATACATGACACTTTTTCAAGAAAAATATTCTCAACCATACACAGAAAACCACTAATTTTGTTGCCATTGAGTAAAAGATAAAGCTCCCAATTACAGAGCTGTTCACATCATCTAACCATACATTAGCTAAATCTCTAGAATTAGACAGCTCTTTCAAAAATTGTTATATTGAGCAAATATTTACTGATGAACTAACTACTTAAAATAAGTCTCTAATTAAATGCTCTGTGTTTAACATTAAGATTCATTCCAGTTGGATGTTGCCTGTCAATCTTAGGCTGAATCTTAGATGCAGAGAATGTCTGACATTATAGCGCAAAAATAATAGAAAATGAGAGCGACTTTAAATTGTGGGGCTTGCAAAAGATGTAAGATTTCATGAGGTGCTGAAATTATTGTTGGAGAACTGCTCAAGTCATCAACGTTTCCAAAGTCTCTGTCCTTGTTCAGCAGGACAGCGGGGCATTGTAGGACTCAAGAGCACACAAACAGATCTACTCATTTGCTTGCAGCATTCCTTTGCCCCCACACTAGTCTAGAATAGATACGGTAAAACATCTTGGTTTCAGTGCTGCTTTATATTCTTACCAACAATGTTCTTTAAAAAGCTCTTAAAAGAGATTTTGTTTTCTGTGGGTTATATCTTTATAAATTACTCTTTAATAATTTAAACTGAGAAGATTTTAAATACAAATTAGTGCATGGAAACTAACCAAAGTACATTATATGTTAGCAAAAATAACACTTAAAATAAATTTATTTTTCAAAATAAAAATGATAATCCTGTTTACCACTACAGGATATAGAGTTGGAAAGAGTGTCACTCACACACTTACAAAAACAACAGGAACAATATTAAACACACTTTTTATCAACCAATTACAAAACGGAACAACCAACTGGCCCCAAATTTAAGAGGAGACAAGTGCATGTAAGGAGAAAAGTGACATGATTATTCACTAGAGTATATATCATTACATATTACTCTTTATGTAACCAGTAAGAAGCTTGCATACTGAAAGTTCCAGAAAATGCTAGGAAATTCTTTGGAACTGTAGAAATTGAAGTGTTTGTCCCTCGCTTGGAGGCTGTGTCTCTGGGCACACATAAATAATTAAGGGAGAGTCCTACACACATTTTTGTGTTGGTGACCAAGTATAGAGGAAGCGAAGTTGTGAGGGATGGGCACAAATTCATTCCTAAACCGATTCCCTCTCTCTATTATGGCCCAGAAGAATTAATGAGCTGGGAGAAGGGCTCCAAACATTTTTGACCTAAGGGTATTGGTGAAAATGTAGTGCCATTGAGGAAAAGAAATTCTCCCAGGAAGAGACAAGAAAATAAACTGGGCTGAAACTACAGTGCAGGACTGGGCAATAGAATGGTAAAAGTCACACTCAGAAGGCCCGGGACATTGTGACTGCTGAAGGCTGACACTTATTCAGGAAAATAAAAACAAAAACAAAAATGGAGAACATCCCATCTTTTCCCCAGCTCACTGCCATTCTTCGGGGAGAGGGATCAGAGGGAAACAAGCACAAAGAGGTTTAACTCAACTGTCTGAACAAAAGCTGAGAGACCCACAGACCTTATTCTGGCAATCCAATCCCTGATATAAACTACAGGTATGGCAGGAATGTGAAGTGTAGGATCTATATAGCAGGTAAACATAATAGCAAATTTCAACTCTAGCAGCCCAACCCTAAATTAACTGAAACACCAGCATTAAGACCTAGGAAATAGAAAAGTCATGTCCATTTCAAGCAGAAAATCTCTTTACTTCAGTTTCTACTAGCTACTAAAGTTTTACCTTTCAATAAAGAATTGTGAAACATATTAAAGCAAGAAAAAACATTCAAATAAGTTATAAAAACATAATTAATGCCACATTCAGATTATGAGATGTGTAGTAATGATCTGAATAACAAATTAAAAGAACTATAATTAACTTGTTAAAAATAACAGAAAATGTTGGCAACATGCAAAATCAAATGAGATGAAAACTATAAGAAAACAGAAAATAAAAATACTAAAAAGAAAGCTGAAGTAATAGAAACAATCAATACCCTTTGGTAGACTATTTAGAAGACTAAAATGAGCTGAAGAATTAGCAAATGTGGAAATTAGTAATTTGCAAGAAATGCAAACTGGAGCAATTAGTATAAAAGAGTGAAAAAAAAAAAAGCCAGAGAACAAAGCATCCAGGAGCTGTGGCACAACATCAAACAGTTTGATGTGGGCCCATTTGGAATTTCAGAAGAAAAAGGACTGTGGAAGAGACCACGGCAGAAAATAACTATTTAAAGAAATATCAGTCATGCATTTTCCAAAATTTATGACAGACACCAAATTAAGAACCCAAAAAGCTCACAAAACTCCAAACAGTATAAATATCAACACCCCCTCCAAAACAAACATATAAAATAAATTATATCTGTCCAAATATTGAATAGAAAATCATGGGAAAATTTAAAAAGAGACATATTACAGACACCAAAACAAAAATAGGAATTATAACAAATTCCCATGGAAAAAAACACATGAAAGACAGAAAGCAATTTTCATCTTTAATGTGCTGAGAGAGCAACAGACAAATTTAAATAAAATTACACACACACAAAGCAACTAAATCCAGAATTCTATATACAATAAAAATTGTAAAAAATGAGGGAAAAATTCTCAGACCAAAACCAAACAAGTAAACAAAAATAACTGAGGGAATTCAGTACTAGTTGTATTAATTTTCTACAACCACATAACAAATTATCACAAATTTAGTGGCTTAAAACAACACACAATTGTTATTTTACAGTTTCCATGGCTCTCTAGTCTAGTTAAGCATGTCTGAGTTATCCGCTCAGGGTCTCACAAAGCTGAAATCGGTATCTTGATCAAGGCTGCTATCTATCCCATTGGAAATCATTGTCCTCTTCTACACTCATTCTGCCAATTAAGTCATGAGCTGCCATTAATTATGAGACAGCTCATCTTCATTCAAAGATGTTAAAGAATGAAAAAAATTATCTTAAATTGTTGAAATGAAGCATAAATATTGCTACTCTGAATAACAAATTAATAAAATGACATTACTGAATCTCAAAGTTATTTATTTTTATAAATATATTTACATTTACTAAATGGAGATAACTGTAAGTGCATTAACAATAAAATTTTTGTAATAAAAATAAATATATAAATATATTTACATTTTAATTTTTTTACATTACATTTAATTACATATTTTTTTTACATTACATTTAATTACACTTAATTACATTTTTAATATATTTATCAATATATCATCTTGAGATCATCATTACTTCTAAGAGATTATATTTAAGATTATATTTAAGATATTGCGCATCATTTGTGTGTTGTGCAATATCTTTCAAATTTTTATTATTTTTGATCATATATGTTTACATGTGTAGTAATTTGTTTTATTTATTTACTCTCATCTTACTGATTTATAGTGAAAATGTTATGGCTTGAGACCTTTTACTAAAGAAAATATTCACTTTGATTTATGAATAGTTGTTTAACATTCATTTAGGTTTAAAGTTAGTCACAAAATCTAATATTTATAGAATTAATGATATTAAGGAAAGTATATGTTAACACTTCAGCACCCTTTCTTTTTTCTATAATTAAAAAAAATGTTTTCAAGTACAGTTGACATACAATATTACATTGGTTTCATGTGATGTGTACAACATAGTGATTAGACATTTAAATAACTTAGGAAGTAATCACTTCTCAGTTCCTTTTTGAAATTAACTGAAATTTCAAGGCAGACAGTTGCTCCCAAGCCATATGTTAAGTTTGAGTTTAAAACATATATGAGAGGGGACCCCCTAACAAAGAACAAATTATCTTTTGGAAAGCAGTACAGGTTTCCCCGCTAGGTGACTGTTCCAAGAACCCACCTATATTGGTGTACCAGCTGGCATTGTCGTGAGAGGTTGTGGTTGGCCCCAGTGAATTTTCTGAAGACTCTTTCAGTGAGTTTTCCCCTTTCATAGTGGGTGATTTAGGAGCACACCTGCCCATACTTCACTGAATGATCAGTAGTTTTTGACCAAAAATGTCATAACCTCCAAACCACACCCTTCCTACTCACCTGACCTTGCCCTGAGCAATGTTTTTTGTTTGTTTTCACAGATTAAAAAAGTCCTCAAAGGGAAACATTTTTCCAATGTGGAAGGGGTGGAAACAAAAAATGGTAGGAGCACTCAATAACATCAAAATCGATGAGTTCAAAAACTGTTTTGAGCAGTGGAAGAAAACATCTTGATAGGTATACACTATCAAATGGAGAGTACTTTGAAGGTGGCTGAAGTTTAAACATATAAGAATAAATACACCACTTTTTATAAATAAATTCCATTCGGGGGGTTCCCCCTCATATATATAAAAAGTTTTTAATAAGTCTTTACCTAATTTTTGGCCAAGATGCTTAACTGCATCATTTCCAACTAAAGTATTTTCTTTCTTATATGAAATATCAAAATGAATACATTTGTCTAATTTTCCTTTTGTTGCAGGGGCAGCATCACAACATTTTCTGCAGGGCTTGGCCACCCAATCCAGTAATCACATGCAATCCAGCAAAAGGCTGTCTTCCTTGGAGGTCTCCTGCCCACCAAGTATTGAGGCAGTGAACCCTTGAATAAGAAAATTCATTCACTTCCCTATTACCAGTAGGGGTTCTCAACATTTTCATTTTGCACTGGGACCAGCAAATTATGTACCTTGCCTTGGTGACTTATGTTAACTTTGAATATGTTGAGTATCTTGACTGTATCATTCTTTTCACCAGTGTATTCCTAGGTCAAAACTTACCAAATCATACACTTTTTAAATATGTCCAGTATGACAAATATTGCTCAAAGTTCAGTAAAGTTATTAAATAATATCCAAAAGCAGTGAAAAAACCCAGATCAGTTTAATGCTAACTGATATACCTGTATATAAGCATCTGTTTTTTCATGTAATTTGGATAAAAGAAGGATATTGTCTTCACACCCTTAGAATGAATAAAACTAGCACTACTTTTATCAATAAGGACAGGCCGTGTGGGTGCCAAACACGGAACCCAGGAAAGATGACTTTGCAAATATTGTTCAAGTCTTCATACCAAATGGTGAATTTATAGGACTAGTTAGAACAATTCTTTGACCAGTCAACATTATAAAGCCACATATAGAGCAGAGTTGCAATCTCTGCAAGGGATTTTGTTTCTGGAATCTTGGTTAGATTAAAAGGAAGAAACAAAGTGTGAGGTGTTTGGAGTTTCTTTTAAATAAGTAATTTCAAGTGTGTTTCAGAAGGTCTAAATCACTACTGTGTAAACCACTATTATTCCTTCCACTGAACTATTTGCCAGGCAGAATAAATAAATTAATGTTATTAGAATTGAATTTTTTAAGTCCTTTATCTCCTGCTGTGGACTTGTGGTCTTTAAGCTGGGAGACCAGGAAGCTCATGTAATTAACAAGATTTTGTTGTTGACTGTAGCAGCATCATGCTGTCTCCAAAATACTCTTCCTTTTATTATGGCCACCAAAAAAGAGAGAAATTATCCAATTTAAAAAATGAAAAAGGGGAACTGTCAATATCTACTACAGAATGTTGTGCATCAGTTTAAAGAATAAGATGATTCACTTGACATAGTAATATTACCAAGACATAATAATCAGGATTTTTTAATGAATATGTATATAATAATAAAAGAAATAGACAATCAAAAAACTTATGACACATTTAGATAATCACTACAATATGCACTAAAATAAGTAATACATAATAAAATTATCTTTATATATGCTAATTATGTGTATAAACATATTCACACCCAAAACAAACAAAGGAATTATTCTTTAGCAAGTGCCTTGCACTGGGGAAGGAACCAGGGTAACTGGTACATTGTTTGTTTGAATTATCATACAATGAGAATATTAACATTTATTGTGTTTATTTAAATAGATTATGTGCTTTATAAAAAGTGAAACAAGAACAAAAACAAATGGCAAACATCGGAGTCTTCCACAAATTAGAGTCCTTACTTGTCAGTACAGGATAGCATAAGAGAACCTATTAAGGCTAGAACATGAGAAAACTAATGGAAGATTTACCAAGAATGCTGGTTCAGTGTCTTAACCAATAGGATGAGAAAAGCGCACCATAAATTCAGAGCCACTTGCTCTAAAGAAGCAGTGTGTTTTTTAAAGAGGGCATTACCTCTGACAGATCAAGAATCTGTCCAAGCATAGCATAGTAATAGTACATGTAAAAGAAATTTCCTTTTAAAACCATCCTGCATGGTAAAGGAGAATTTATTGACTCAAATGACTTATTGTCTAAAAGTTATCACCCTATACATTTTTAAGACAATTTCATTGATGTTTAGAAGTAAACTCTACATAGGAAAACAAAAAAATTGTTATTAAAATGATACATACCAAGATTTTGTGTTAAATGTCCCTTTAATACATTTTCCCACTAAATGATGACACATAGATATATCATTTTGTTCCTTCTTTCTTCACTCATATATGGATGGTGTAGAGCTTTTCTAGAACTCTGACAGAATTGAGGCAAAGTCTCCGAGCAAAATTACTTTAGCATCTGTGCTTTGGGTTTACTTCTTTAATATTCTACTTGATCTAAATAAAACATCAAAGATGTAATCAGTGAAGCTCACCCAAATGTCAGAATTGGTTGTACTTATAATTAGCATGTAAAATGAACAGACTTGCATGATATTATCATGGCTGGTAATTTAAATGCTTTTAACTGCATACATAATCAAATAAGAGGAGTTATAATAACAATCATATTTAGTCTGAACACCTTTAATATTTGTATATCAACACTTACAGAATACATGTATACACAATGACTTAGAAATGTCAGTTTTTTGTTTATATTTGTGTTAAATGCGAATTTCATAGTACACAAATTAGAAATTAAATTTACATAGAATAGAGGTCCCTACATGGAAAAGGGAGCGGCAGCAGGACTGGTTTTCTCTGTGTTTTAAGTTGCCTAAAGTGTATAGTTAACTTTTTACAAATCAAGTAAATAACACAGTTCACAAAAGGAGTATAAAATGCATAGCGTAAATCTCAGAGTGCTATATTTATAGCTTAATTAACAAAACCAAAAAGAAACAATTTTTTTCCCAAACAAGATGATTAAAGGCCTATTTACTTTTGTTACCAAGAATTCTCTCAATTTTAGGTTTTGTAATTTATCATAATCCAAAATCAGGGTGGGATTTGAAGAACACTACAATATAGATGAAAATAAAATTAAGGCATCTAAATCAGAAAGGAAGAAGTAAAAATGTCTCATTTGTAAATGACATAATAGTTTATATATAAAACCCTGAGGTTCTACCATAAAACTGTCAGAACTGATAAAGAAATTCAGTAAGTTGCAGGATACAAGATCAATATACAAAAATCAGTTGTATTTCTATACAATAACAATAAAAAATTCACTTATAATTACATCAAAAAGAATAAAATACCTAGGAATAAATTTAACCAAGAAGGAGAATGTTCTGTACATTGTAAAGTATAGGACATTGATAAGACAAACTGAAGTTGAAAATAGTAACAGCTAAAGAGACTACAGGTTCAGTGTAACCTCTACAAAAATTCCAGTATTAGTTTTTACAGATAATAAAAAGTCTACAATCAGTAAGGAATGACAAAAGACAGCAAAAAGCCAAAACAATCTTGAGAAAGAACAATGAGGAACATATCATGTTTCCTGATTGCAAAGTACATTACAAAACTATAGTAATCAGAACAGTATAATACTGGCATAAAAGTAGATACAAGTACCAATGAAAAAGAATGAGAACTCAGAAATAAGCCCACACATATATGGTCAATTGGCTTAGAATAGAGAAGCCAATAATATACAGTGAGGAAAGGACAGTCTCTTAAGTAAATAGCACTGGCAAAATTTGACAGATACATGCTAAACACTGAAATCTGTTCTTAGTATACACAATTATCAATTTTAATATCAAAGTCAAATAAAAACTTCTGTAGAGAATAGGAAACCATCAAAAATGAAAAGATGGTTAATATTCAAACTGTAAAAAGAACTGATACAACTCAATGACAAAAATATAATTAAAAATAGGCAGTGGGACTAAGTAGACTTTTATTTCCAAAGAAGATATCTAAATGGCCAACAAGTATGTGAGAAGATGCTCAACATCACTAATCATCAGGAAAATCAAAACCACAAAGGAATATCACACCCTTGTGTACTCTTGTTAAGAAATTAAATTGGTACAACCACTATGGGAAACGATATGGAGGTTCCTCAAAAATTTAAAAGTAGAAATGTCATACAATCTAGTAATTCCATTTCTAGGTATATATCCAAAGAAAATGAAATCACTTTTTTAAAGAGATACTCGCACTCCTATGTTCATTGTACCATAATTTATAACAGCCAAGACATGAAGTCAACCTAAATTTCAGCAATGATGAATGGATAAAAGAAGAGGGTGTATACGAGGCCTGTCTGGAAAAGGTCCAGCCATAGTTAAAATAAAGAGAACAGTTTGCATTGATGTACCCTGGTAGCCAAGGAGAGTGGACTGTAGAGTGCATGAATGAACAATAACAACCTCACTGTACTAGTCATTGGGGGCAGTAGACGCCATTGAATGAACATGAATACTGTGTGGCCATCACATTCAAAATGACTGAGTGAGTAGAGCAACAAATCTGCATCAAATTTTGTGTTAAGCTTGAACACTCCTCCAGGGAAACTACGTGGATGATTCAGAAGGTTTCCAGGGACAATGCAATGAGTGCAATGCAAATAAAAGTATGGTACAAATCCTTCAAAGATGGTTACAAATCTTTTGAAGTGAGTCATGTTTTGGAAGGCCTGCAACAAGCAGAACACCTGAGAATGTTGAACATGTACAGGATGCAATCAAGAAAGATCAGTGACTGACTGTGCAGGAAATAGAAGTTGATCTGGGGATCTGAAAGCTAATGTATCTGAGATTTTTCACACAGGATCTTGTCATGAAATGTGTCATGGCAAAATTCATTCATGTTTTCTGCTACCAGAGTAGAAGAAACATCATGCTGCAGTTGCTAATGACTTGATTCAAACTGCCACCAATGAACCTGATTTCCTTAAGAAGTTCATAACTGGAGATGAAATGTGTGTCTACTGGTACAGCTACGATCCAGGAAGGAAGGCCCACTCATTGCAGTGGAATTCACTTGGTTCTCCAAGCCCAAAGAAGATGCAGTAAAGCCATAGTAGGATTAAGACCACGTGAACTGTGTTTTTGGGTCGGGAAGGTGTTGTCAATTGTGAGTACACCATTCCAGACCAAATAATTGATAGAGAGTACTGCCTCAATGTTATTCAGTGGCTGAAAGATGTAATACGATGAAAATGGCCCAGCTATGAGCAACTGGTGATTGGCAGCTTCATTACAACAGTGTGCCCACTCAAGCATCACTTCTCATGCAAAAACTTTTGGCAAAACATCAAATCACCCAGGTGACTCAGACCCCCACAGCCCAGATTTCGTGCCCTGTGATTCTGGTTTTCCCCCAATCAAACTCATCTATGAAAGGGAAGATATTTTAGACCATCCATGAGATTCAGGAAAATATAATGGGGTAGCTGATGGTGACTCCAACAAAAATTTTTGCTCAGTGTTTTGAGCAGTGGAAGAGATACTGGAAGAACTGTTTGAGATCCCAAGGTGCCTACTTTGAAGGGGAGTCATTGCCTAATATGCAATGTGTCTTGTATATTCTTTCATAAATGCCTCTTTTTTTTATCACAAAGCAGGATACTTTCTGGATAATACTTTCTGCCACAAAAAAAGAAACCCTGACATTTGTGACAATATGAATTAAACTTGAGGTCATTATGCAAGTGAAATACATATTCCAGAAAGAGAAATACAAACACTGTATGATCTTGTTTATATGTAGAATCTAAAAACAATTGAAATCTTGTGTAGTATTTCAATGTGTAAATGCATTTTAAAAATTATATTTTATTGTTTATGTTCTTACAGTTGTCCCAATTTTTTCCTCCTTTGCCCCCTCTACCCTGCACTCCCCACTCCTTCAGGCAATCCACACACCGTTGTTCCTTTCCATGGGTCATGAGTATAAGTTCTTTGGCTACTCCATTTCCTACACTCTACTTCACATTCCCCTGGCTATTCTGTAACTACCCACTGGTACTTCTTAATCCCCTCACCTCTTCACCCATTCCCCCACACCCCCCTCCCACCTAGCAACCATCAAATGCTCCCTGTACCCATGATTTGGTCTCTGTTATTCTTGTTTACTTAGGTTTTTGTTTTTGATTCAATTGTTGATAGATATACATTTATCACCATTTTATTGTTCATAATTTTTATCATCTTTTTTTAAATAAGTCCCTTTAACATTTCATATAATAATGGGTTGGTGATGATGAACCTTTAGTTTTTCCCACTCCAAGGCACATAACAATTAAAATGCCAAAGGTTAAAGATAAAGAGAGAATCTTCAAATCAACAAGAGAAGAGCAGTTAGTTACCTACAGAGGAGTTCCCAGAAGACTGTCAGTGGATTTCTCAAAAGAAATTTTGCAGGCTAGAAGGGATGGGAAAGAAATATTCAAATTTGTGCTTGCTTCGGCAGCACATATACTACAATTGGAAAGATACAGAGATTAGCATGGCCCCTGTGCGAGGATGACACACAAATTCGTGAAGCATTCCATATTTTTAGTGTCCCAGGTTCGATTCCCAGCCAGGGTACATGCCTGGGTTGTAGGCCATTAACCCCCAGCAACCACACATTGATGTTTCTCTCGCTCTCTCTTTCTCTCTCTCTCTATTTCCCTCCCTTCCCTCTCTAAATAAACAAAATCTTTAAAAAAAGAAAAGAAATATTCAAATTCATGTAAAACAGAGACCTACAGCCAAGACTGCTCTACCCAGCAAAAGTATTATTTAAAACTGAATGGCAAATAATGTGTGCCTCAGCGTTTTTATCCACTCATCTACTGATGGGCACTCGGGCTGTTCCCAGATCTTAGTTATTGTAAATAATGCTTCTATGAATAGAGTGGTACATATATTCTTTCAATTTAGTATTTCAGGATTCTTAGGATACATTTCCAGAAGTGGGATCACTGAGTCATAAAGCTGTTCTATTTTTAATTTTCTAAGGTATACTTAAAATATCTAGTTACCTTAAGGTAATTAAGGTATATACTGCTTTCTACAGTGGCTGTACCAATGTGCGTTCCCACCAACAGTGCAAAAGATCCCCCTTTTTCTACATCCTCACCAGCAGTTGTTTGTTGATTTATTGATGGTAGCTATTCTGACCCATGTAAGGCAATATCTCATTGTGATTTTAATTTGCACTGCTCTGGTGATTAGTGATGATGAGCATTTTTTCATATGTCTTTTGTCTATATGTATGTCCTCTTTGGAAATGCATCTATTCAGGTAATGTGCCCATTTTTAATTGGATTGTTTGTCTTCATTGCATTGAGTTATATAAATTATTTATATATTTTGGAGGTTAATCCCTTATCAGATATATCATTGATGAATATGTTCTCCCAGACAGTGGCTTCCTTTTCCATTTTGTTTATTTGTTTTTCTTATTTATTTATTTATTTATTTATTTATCTGAGTACACATATTTTAAGTGCTTATTATTTTTGGTCATTAGATATCTTTCAACAACTAACCGTATACCAGCAACTTAAATGCTACCCTGAGGAGTGGCCATGAATAATACACTTTAGAACATTAGCAATTATCTTCTTTCTCAACAAAAACATTTTGAAAATCACTTTTTTTGTGTGTGTATGTGGAAAGCACTTTATGCACATTAGGTAATTAATAAAACTATTCCTATGAAAAAGTTAAGTGGAAATTAAAAAAAATAGAGATTTGATTGCTTCTTGTAAACACACATATCTATGACATGGTGAAGTGGACATACATTACACTTTTTAAAAATTATTATTTGCAAATTCATTTCTTAGATTATTTGGAGTAGCATTTGTGTCTATAGGGATTACTCTAATAATGACTAATAAATGGTTTCATTCAAAGCTCAACTTGGAAATATCAGAAACTCAGATAAGACTTTTGTAGCTAGAGTGCTAATTAAGAGCATGTTCTAAGTATGCTGTTATTATATTTTAATAAAGAGTTCAATTGCATAAATTTTTAAGGTTTAAATGTGTTTACTGAAAACATTATCTTCATATTTTCCATGGATTCTTTAATATGTGTATGTTGTTGATGGAAACATAATAAGAAATTACTTTTTAGAGCAGGCATTCTTTGACCCTGTTATAAGCAATAAGGGTAGTGAGATCTGAGAATTCCACTGAACAGTTTTATAGCAATAGACAAAGTAGTTTCATTACCACAGGCTCAGTTTTCTCCTGTGAGTCTTAGGCTACTCTTTTACTGTCCTTATTGCAGACAATTCGTTATTTTAACTGTTTTTCTCTGAAGTCACATTGTTTCATTGAGATTCTTGGTCTGTCTTGAGTCTCAGGGCTCTCTTTAATGTAAAGGCCATTCGGATGGCTCTATGAGATAGGAATTACAAAATCAATTTGAAAACTAAAAAAAAATTTAGTGTGGTATGTGGAATAAATATTACTTTGAGTTGAAACACCCTTCCCCAAAGGGCAAGAAGTAATATAGTCCAAATAATATATTGTTGGTGGGTCTTAAATAAGTTCTATCCTCTCCTGGGTTGAGAGGCAAATTGCTTATGCTTGATGAGAGCCAAGCTGCTTGGCCCAGTATCATAAAGGATGAGCTTTTGTCCAGAAGGACCTTTTTACAAATATTGGTATTTTCACAAAGTATCTTGTTTATTTGTTTTAATGAAACATATTTGTTTTTTCAGTGTTTCACAAGTTTGACATTGTGGTCAGATTTTCTCTAGCTCAAGCATCTTGCCCAAGGTAAATAGCATCATTTGGGGTGACATCTTGTTTTACATTATAAATTGCATCCAAAATCTGAGAAAGGCAAACATTTCATGGAGAGTGGTCTGACAACAAACTCTTTCTGGAAGATGAATTATCCTTAATGTACTTTGTGCCCCTTTAGTAATTTACTCATTATGCTCTGGAATTGTTTTCAAATTTCAATTTCTTCAGATATGAATTTCAACAAAATGTTATTTAATATACAACAGATTCTAAATGTAAACTAAAATTCACCTGTTCCTCAGTAGAAATGTTGAAAAAAATATGGGTTATGGGCCACTGTACTCATTTTAAAACCTGTGGGTTTTAATCTTCTTACTAAAAACATAATCAGATTGACTTACTTCATCAGAAATGTAACTGATATTATTTCTGATGATCCATGACTCTCTGATTACATTACCAAGCAAGTATATCTGTTTTTTATAAAACATTCATTGCAGTTTTCTTTTTCATTTTTATCATTGTTCAGGTACAGCTGTCTCCTTTTCCTCCCCACCACTCCCCCTCATCTCCCCCACAATCCACCCACCCCCACATCCTACCCTCAATCCTATGTCACTCTGGCTTTGTCCATGACTTCTATACATGTTCCTTGACAACCCTTCCTCTTCCTTCCCCTGCTATCTTCCTCCCCACTCCCCTCTGGTGATGGTCAGTTTGTTCTCTATTTCAATGTCTCTGGTTATATTTTGCTTGCTTGTTTGTTTTGTTGATTAGGTTCCACCTATAAATGAGATCATATGGTATTTGTCTTTTACCAACTGGTTTATTTCACTTAGCATAAGGTCTCCAGATCCATCCATGTGGTCACAAAGGGTAGGAGCTCCTTCTTTCTTTCTGCTGCATAGTATTCCACTGTGTAAATGTTCCGTGTTTTATTGATCCACTAATTTACTGATGGGCACTTAGGTTGCTTCCAACACTTGGTTATAGTAAATTGTGCTGCCATGAACATTGGGATGCATAAATTCTTTTGAATCGGTATTTCCGGACTCTTAGGGTATAATCCCAGCAGTTTCCTTGAGAAATATTAGAAAGTAGGAAATTTTGTTTCCTGCAAAGAATGGTTCTCTCTCTTTTTTATTTATTTATTTTTTAGTCTGAAAATTTTTAAAAATGGAGATGACTATAAAGAAAAATTTGACAAAAGTAATGTTTCCACTACTGCAGGGTTTATTTGACACATTTTGTTAAATTCCTTCCTGACATTTTGAAAACAGAAAATAAAAATAAATTACAACGGATGGAGTTGTTGAAATTCACTTTACTCACTCTCCTTAGTTCTACCTTACCTCTGAAAGGAAAGCGTGTCAAAATTTCACATATATCTTTCTAGCCCACAATTTCTATGTTTATAAACAGATACAATTTTCATTTATAAATGTATATATTTTTATATTTTATTTTACAAACTTAGCTATTATTTTTGAATAAATATGCATCTTCTCTTCACATGCCTTTGTTTTGGAAAACTATTCACATTAATATGTAAGAAATGTAGTTCATTGTTATGAATCTTTGTGTGATGTTATTTTATTTGAATATTATTACTGACAAATATTTAGACTCATTCCTGACTTTTTTTTTAATGAACCTTTTTTTTAAGATTTTATTTATTTATTTTTAGAAAGGAAAGGGAGGGAGAGAGAGAGAGAGAGAGAGAGGGAGAGAGAGAGAGAGAGAGACTGAGACATCAATGTGCGGTTGCTGGCAGTTCTGGCCTGCAACCCAGGAATGTACCCTGGCTGGGAATCAAACCTGGGACACTTTGGTTCCCAGACCACGCTCAATCCACTGAGCTATGCCAGCCAGGGCTCATTCCTGACTTTTACAGTAAAAATAGTGGTGCATCAAACACCCTTGTAATTGTCTTTTTACAATACTTGTAAGAGGTTTTGAGATATAAGTCAGGTAAATTTTTAATTTTACTACCATGAGTTTTAGCTTCTTTGAAGTTTTGTACTTTAAAACCTTTGCTCAATTAAGAATTGCTTTTTATTTAATTAAGTATATTGCAGACAAGTGTGTCTTCAGTTTCTTAAGGATTTCAAGGCTACTTAACAATTTACTTATTTATTTATATTTTGCTAAAATGGGGGTTTATTTTTTTCTTATTAAATAATGTAATGGAATCTCTTTATGTTTGCTAGCAATGTCAATATTTTATTTATTTTTAAGAACTTGGTAGTAAATTATGTGTGCCGTTTAATTTTTGATTTTCAATACAATACAAAACAAAATCTAAAAATAGCAGATATCCCATTATATTTCCTCTACTGAAGGTTTCAAAAACTAAAGTTTTTATTCTAAGCAAAACAATGACATATAATTCTATATCTTATTAATTTTAGGAATTGTTTTTAATAAATTAACTAAGTAATATTTCTCAAAAATTTATAAGATCTTTGATTCAAAAGATTGTTTTTCATACCTCATTAATTTACAGATGGCAAATGTAGACGAGCAGCTGAGCCATGTGATGGTGTAAGGATAAACGCAATGGACACTCCACAGGCGACACCAGCTCGCTTCCATGAATGGTAATACCAGCCCCAATTTGAACATGCAGGTGTGCTCTTCCCAGAATAAATGAGCAGATACACACACATATAGGAAAGGTACATAAGAACTAATCAGGAAACGCATCATTTAGCATTCTTTTGTTTTTTAAAGTATGGTCATATAAAAATCTGTAAAAGAATTGTACTGAAATACAAACCTAAAATACATGTAATACTGAAAGTTTTATGGAATGGGACTTCCATTCCACTCACAATTGAAGAGTTAGAAAATAACAGAAATTGTTTCACTGACTGTCTTGCCCTCTTCACAAAATACCTAACGAATTATTATTTTTTCTCTGTGGAATACAGACCTATATATCTTGTGGGAAAGTTTTGAGTGAAAATGCCATCTGGATTATCAACCAATACAGGGTATTTTAATCAATTATTTTTAAGAAAAATGTGTCCAATGTTTAGAAAATATTCATAAATTTCTTAATTATATTTAAATCAAGATGATATACAAACTTTGTACAATTTGAATAGAGTTTATGTGTTCTGTGTTCTCAAAAAAAATATTTCATCAGTGGGTCACCCAGACAAATGTGAAGAGTGGACAACTCAAATATTAGGTTTTCTGGAATGATATATATATACCTCAGTTGGATTCTGCAGACTACTAAAGTTTGAAGGGATGACTCCAATGAATAACATTATATGGAATACGTTTTTACTCTAAAACATAATACTCACCCCAGGTTAAGATGTTGAATTAGACTAATACAAATTCTTAGAAGGCCAATCAGAAAATAATATGGATCATTATTTTTCTTTCATAACAAAAAAAAGTAAAGATTTGTTTCAGTGCAAAGTGGTTTTCAAAGCTGAAGTTATTGTACAGGAAAGCTGGTCAAAAGAATTTTGGTGGAGAAAGAAATCTTTAAAAAACATAAAAAATGTGCTTTAACAATATTTTATGTAATTTCAAAGCAAAAGTGTTTTACATTTGTAGTAGTTTGCTAATGCTGCCATAAAAATAACACTGACTAAAAGATTTAAACTAATGAAATTTTCTTCACACAAGTCTTATGTCCAGAATTATGAGATTAATGTGTCTGTAGGTTTAGTTTCTCCTGAGGCATCTTTTCTAGGCTTATAGATGGTTGTCTTCTTGCTGTCTTTACATGAACTGTTTCCTGTGTGTTTCTACCCTGTCTTTTTTTCTATGTCTTAATCTCTTCTTAGGAGAACACCAGTAGTATTTGAATAAAGACCAAGTGTCTTTTCCCTACAACAATGGTATAAAACTAGATAGCAGTACCAGGAGAAAACAAACACACATCAAAATGAGGAAATTACACAGCACATTCCTGAACAACCAATGTATCAATGAAGAAATCAAAAAGGAAATCAATCAAGATCTTGACACACCAAAACAGAAACACAACAAACCTAAACTTATGGAATGCAACGAAAGCAGTTTTAAGACAGAAGTTCATAAATGCTTACATAAAACAAAATAAACTAACGTTATGCTTCAAGGAACTACATAAAGAAAAAACAGCTCAAAGTTAGCAGAAGAGAGGAAATACAAAGATCATAGATGAAATAAATGAAATAGAAACAGAGAAACAATATAAACAATAATCAAAACTAAGAACTAGTTTTCTGAAAACATAAACAAACAACAATCCACAAAGAAACAAAAAGTCTGAACAGATCCATAATGAGTAAGGAGTTCAAATCAGTTATCAAAATCCTCCCAACAAAGAAAAGCCCAGGACTAGATAGTTTCACCAGTGAATTCTACCAAATATATATATATAGAAAAAACAATTCCTAATCTTCCTAAACTCTTCCCAAAAATTGAAGAAGAGAGAATAATTCCCAACTTATTTTATGAAGATAGCATTACCCTGATACCAAAACCAGATAAGGAAACTAAAAGGAATAAAACTACAGGTTAATAACTCTGAATATAGATGCAAAAATTCACAACAAAATACAAGCAAGCCAAATTCAAAAGTACATTAAAAGGATCACAGACCATGTCAAGTGGAAATTTTCCCTGGGATGAAAGGATGGTTCAGCATATACAAATCAATATATGTTATATACCACATTAATGAAATAAAAAATAAAAAACATATAGTTATTTCAATGGATACAGAAAAAGCATTTAACAAAACTACTATTATTTCATTTTAAAACTCTCAACAAATTGGCTATTGAAGCTAGGTACTTCAATATAATAAAAATGCCATGTGCCTACATCTAACATCATACTCGAGTGTGAAAGGTTGAAACTTTTTCATCTAGGATCAGGAAGAAGAACAGAGTACCCATTCTCACCACTATTATTCAACTAAGTCTTAGCTAGTTCAATTAAGCAGGGAAATATATTTTTAAAAAACACCCAAATTGGGAAGAAGTAAAATTATTTGTTTGATCTTTTATATAGATTATCCTAAAGACTCCACCAAATTACTGTTGAGCTAATCCGTGTATTCAGAAATTGCAGGACACAAAATCAACAGTCAGAAATCAATTGTGTTTCTACACTTGAACAAACAACTACATGGAAAATAAATTAATGAAACAAACCCATTAATAATAATACCTCCCCCTAAATAAAATACTTAGGAATAATTTAACCATGGGAATAAAAAGCTCTGTAGATCAAAAATTACAAAACCCTGAGGAAGGAAACTGAGAAGATACAAATAAACTGATAGATATTCTATACTCATGGATTAAAGAATCAGTATTGTTAAAATTTTCATGTTTATCCAAAGGCATCTGTAGATTAAATGCAGTTTCTATAAAAAAAAATCCCATGGCATGTTTTACAGAAATAGTAAAAAACAATTCTAAAATTTATATGGGGCACCGAAAGGCATTGGATAACTTAAACGGTGCTGAGAAAGAAGAACAAAGCTGGAGACATCACATTTCTTAATTTCAAATATTTATAAATCTATCATAATGAAAACAGCAGGGCACTGGCATAAGAACACACACATATATCATTAAACAGAATGAAGAGCCCAAGAGTAAACCCATACATTTATGGTCAACTAATGCCTGAGGAGGAAGACAGTAACATTCAATGGGGAAAGGGTAGTCTCTTCAATAAATAGTATTGTTTAAAGTAGAAAATCACATACAAAAGAAATTGAACACTAATACCATTCACAAAAATTAACTCAAAATGTATTAAAAACTTAAATATAATACTTGAAACCATAAAATTTCTAGTACAAAAAATAGGGCAAAATGCCCTTGACATTTTTCTTGAGGACTTTTTAGATATGACACTAAAAGCAAAATAACAAAAGCAAAAATCAACATGTAGAACTACATCAAACTGTGAAGTTTCTGCACAAGAAAAGAAACAATTTACTAAATTAAAACACAATATACAAAATGTGACAGAATGTCTGCAAACCATAAAGTTTAAAAAGTGTTAATATCCTATATCTATAATGAAACCATAGAAATCAACAGCAAAAAAAAAAAGCCCAATTAAATAATAGATAACCTGAATAGACTTTTTTCTAAAGAAGATATACAAATAATCAACAGGTATATGAAAAGATGTTCAACATCACTAATCATCATGAAATGCAAATAAAACCACAAAGGAGTATCACTTCACATCTCTTAAAATGACTATTATCAAAAAGACAAGAGATGACAACTGTTGGCAAGAATGTGGAGAAAAAGGGCCCTTGTGCATTGCACATGGGGATGTAAACTGGTACAGCCACTGTGAACAATGATGTGGATATTCCTCAAAAAATTGTAACAGAACTACTGTATGATCCACTAATCTGATTTACTAGTACATATCCAAAGAAAATAACTCCCTTCAAGAGATACCTCTTGGCCATTATAAATGATGGTGTTTATTTATAATGGCCAAGATGTGGAATCAACATAATTCCACTGACAGAGGAATGGCTAAGAAAAGTGGTACACATATAAAATCAAACATTATTCAGCCATAAAAAAGAAAGAAATTCTGTTATTTGTGACAGCTTGAATGGAACTTAAGGACAGTATGCTAAGTGAAACAGATCAGGCAGAGAAAGACAAATACTGATGGCCTCACTTTTATGTGGAATATAAAAAGGCCAAACCTTTATAAAAATAGAGAACAGAATTGTGGTTCCAGGGACTGGAGTGTGGAGTCAGTAAAAGAGTACAAACTACCAGCTCTAAGACCAATAGGCTCTGGGGATCTGCCATATGGCATGGTGGCTATAGTTAACAATAGTGAATTATACATGTAAATGAAAATTGCTAAGAGAATAAATCTTAAATATTGTCAACACAAAAAAAGAGGTAATTATGTGAGGTGATGGAGATGTTAACCAACCTTACTGTGGTAATCCTTTCATAATATATAAGTGGATCAAATCATCATGTTATACACCTTATACTTACACAATGTTATATACCAATTTTAACTCAATAATGTTGAAAAGGCAATCAACAGCTCTTCTTAGAGATGGCAGTGAAGTGAGGTCACAAGGAAAACTGATGTCTCTAATACTGGAGAAACAGACACATGAGTCTGGAGAATCATAACTTAACCATAACATATACCCAGCAACAGAAGCCTCTGCAGAAACCAGTGCTTGGGTAAGAGAATCTGAACTGTAACAGACAAGCTGATGGAGGCTCAGTGTGGACAAATCCGAGGGTTCTAATTCCAAAGGGACTGCTTCAGTCATGGAGAGTGATCATACTTCTATGAGATGCATATTCAGGAGCTCTGTCAGGCTCTCACAGTGAATATCAGAAAAATATTCCCTCCTGCGTCTGGCATGAAAAGGAAAAGAAAAGTAACCATTTAAAAAGTATCAGAGCATTCTCTGCTTCTTCATAAGGCCTGTCCTTGGGAGAAATCAATTTACCAGAGCCCAACCTGCTGGGGTTTTATCAAAGCTTAACCTACCTAGGGGAAGGGGTATACCAAACTACATTCCCTTCTAGGCATCCAGATCCATCTAAGGGGAGGGGAATTCATGAGCTGTGGTGAAGTTTACATTCTGGGGCCACAGCCTCACCAGAAGACTGAGACTTAGGCCTGGGAATACAGAGCCTTTGCCTCCCCTCAGTTCTTATCACTTCATCACTAGAGGCCTCTTTACCACAGTTCCACTTTCTCAATAGATCATGTCCAACGTTCAACAAAAATATTACAAGGCATACTAAAAAAGTCATAGTTTGAAGAGACTGAACAAATGTCAGAATAAGAGTCAAACGTGGCAGGAATGTTGGAATAATCAGTTTTTAAAAAACTACGATTAATAAGCTAAGGGATTACTGAAAGATATGGCAATATCCTCAAAACAAAGAAAAAAACAAGGCTGAAATGCAAAGAAAAACAAAGACTGAAATAAAACTAGAACAAAATATTCAAGAACTGTGGGACAACTATAAAATATGCAACATCTGCATAATGAGAATACCAGAAGGAAAAGAGAGAAGTGAACAGAAACAATATTTAAAGGAGAAATGACTGTAAATTTTCGTTAAATTAATCCTAGCCACAAACCACAGATCTTAGAGCTCAGAAAACATTGACCTGAACAAATGCAAAAAAGAAAAAAAAATTACTACATGTAGCCATATCCAGTACATTAAAACTTCAGAGTTAAATAACAGTTTAGTTAAGGTTCTGTGATGGTAACAGTTGTACCACTGTGGTGTCTGGATCCTGACAGTGGGGAGACCTGCCTGTACCATATGTAAATAAAGGACATTTTCTGTACTTTCCACTCGATATTCCTGTGAACCTATAACTGAGCTAAAAATGAGGTTCGTTAAGCTGAAAAAAAATGTTGAGGAGGTTGTCAGAGAAATGAAGCAATCTGATCAGAAAAAGAAAATTAAGTTTGAGTAGGACCTGAAGGATGAGTGAAAGTTAAACAGCAGCAAGCTGGACACAGAATTATATGAGTATCATATTTTTTGGACTATAAGACACAACCCCTTAAAATTTGGAAGGAATAATAGTTGTTAATGCTGCTGTTTACATTTACATTGGTGAAATATTATGTTATTTATGTTATTAAATATTTTACCACATTTTTGCTCCAATTTTTTCCCTATTTTCCTCCTCTAAAGCCTAGGTGCATCTTATGGTCCAAAAAATATGGTAATAAAATAATTTACTAAAAACTCATGCATGGTTAATGCACTATTTAGTTTTAAAAAAAGAAGGTTCTAAATCTCCGTGCCTGCAACTGTTTCAGAGAGATGTCTAGTTTTTTATTATTAATTTTGTCACATTTATTTAAATACAAGAGCTGTAACCCAGTAAAATACAAAGTCTCAGATTGATTTACCTGCTTGTCCACCTCCTGTGACCAATAGATCCCCAAATCTAGGAGTCCTATATTTATAGTCCAGGAGGAGACCAAACAAATTAAGAAGTGATAAATTTGAAAGTGGGTGTGTGAGTCCATAATAATCAAATATTTATTTACCTTTCATCATGATTATGGACCATGATTATGATGAGAGGTAAATAATACTTTGGAATAATAATGCTTTGGAATTATTTCCAAAGTATTATTCCAAACACTTTGGAATAATAATAATCCCTGAATTTCTGTACTATCACCATGGGCTTGAGCATTGTTTATAAAGGTGTAAATTTAGCTTTTAGATGGTTGCTATTATCTAGTCTGAATTTTCCTGATAGTCTGTGTATAACTCACTACAGTCTGGTTACTAAGTGATTTATCCCTACACCCCTCTGCTCTGACAGCTCTGGGAAGGTTGAAATCCCTGCAGTGAATGATAATACCTGCTCCACTTAGCAGAAGTGCACAAATGCAATGTTCTGTCAAGCAGGGTAGGCTCGCTAAAAAGATTCAGAACTATAATTAATCCAATATATCTTTCTTTATTCATTAACAAAAACATTAATTATTCCTGAATTTTAGTATTGGGAGTACCTTGATGCATGTCAGAAACCTTAGCAAAACCCCCACTTTTCAGACAGTCATCTAGAATAGGAACACGGGTCATTTTACTATATTCTCAAGAAAAGAGGCCAAAGTATGTTGATGTATACAACATAAAAATTGGGAAATGACATTGGTTTTTAATTAATACTTTGCATTATTTCTTGCATTAATCAAATTAATGAAAATATTCTATAATCGGTTCTAGAACATAGTTGTCAGTGTTTTAAGGGACCTGTTTAAAATTGATAGCTAAAAATATGCCTTATTCTAAACTGATAATATGAATTAATTTAAATTATCACCAGTGAAATATACAGAAGGAAGTTTGGACAATGGAGTTATCCATTCATTAATGAACTCATCATTGCATTTAATAAACAACCCCTTGTTAAACACCCATTGGAGCCTCATACTTGGCTACATTTTGAAGATGCAAGGATGAAAATGCATGTTTTTCCACTGGACATTAGCTAACCTCTTACTGTAGATAAACTGCAGGAGAAAAGGAACTCCTTAAACAGGTAAGAGACATTTTCTAGGTATGCAAAGTCATAAACAGTAAAAGATCTATAATGTTATTAGTTTGACAGTTTTGAAATTTTGGAGTGAAGTTATCATTATAGGGAAAAAATGAAATAAATCTTATGCTCAACCACAATATATAAAATAAATAAAAGACTTCTGGTTGGGGAGGTGTTTGGTAGACAACCAGGACTGGGAAGAGAGGGGACTGAAGGCCTGTGAAGTCCTGCCTCATTAGTTTCTGCCCTTAATCCTTCCCACAGCCCAGCCAGATAATTCCTGAAGAAAATGTTGAACTCTAAGAGCTCCCAGAGCACAATCTGAAAACATCTTTTTGAGATCATACCCTCACTTTACAAAGGAGGAAAATGCATAGTGGAGAGGTTAGATGACTTGCCAAGAGTTAGTGCTTGTTAACTAGCATGAGAAGTAGGGAAATGCTGTAATGAGTTTCTTTTTCATGTTGTAGACCAAAAATTATTATAATGTCATGTATTAAAGAGGGCACCACTTTAGTCAGAGTGTTAAACTCATTTTCACCAGGGGCCACATCAGCCTTGTGGTTGCCTTCAAAGGGCCAAATGTAATTTTAGGACTGTATAAATGTAACTACTCCTTAACTAGAAACAAAGAACTCAGTGTTGCCACCAATAGAAAAACAAGGTGGAGGGCTGGATTCAGCCTGCGGGCCTTGTGTTTGCCACCTGTGACTTAAGTCAACAGAACATGCCATGGTAACCTCTGATTACTCCAAATATAAACTCAATTTCTTGATGTAATCATAGAATTCAGATTATTTAGGAATTGTAAAGCAATTACAATCAAATAGCCTTTACAAAAATGTTGAGCACATGACTTGAAAGAGTAATATAGCACATGTCATTTGCCCTTGGGAAACACTGAAGAGAAAAAAAAACACATTTTTTCATCCATTTAAAATAAATAACATTACAATGTGGACATGGAAGCTGACTTTATAGCAAAAGAAACTAAATGATATACAATTTTATCCAGTTTAAATTAAATCAATATGTTCAGTCAAGTAAAATGAAAATATGAATAAATGACCATTACACACCAAAAGCTGGACTTCTTCCCAGTACTCTAGCTAGCTTCATTTCTCAAATGAGGTTTAGTACTCTGACATAGAACATTGTGAAATGATAGTGTCACCATTACATCCTAGAAACATGGGAAAAGTTATATTATTTACATTTCACCATTTCTTTTCTTTTACAAATTGCTATCTATGAATTAGTCATGTCGTAGCTTTTTCTGTCTTGTTCTTCTCTTTCGCTTTTTCTTTTTATTAAATTTGTTGGGATGACAGTGGTTAATAAGACTATTTAGGTGTGTAACCCTATAATGTATCATCTCTATATTGTCTTGTGTAATCATAGCTTTGATAGCACTTCCTTTAGGAAGTTTTGCTGGGCCATATAAAACTTTGGCTGGGCCAAATCACATTAAAGTGATTTATAAAAAAAATTTAGGATTGGGCATGACTCTCTTTTCTTCTCAAGATTTTTGATAGTACAATTAAACAGAAGGTGTATTCATAGAATGACATGGAAGTTGAGTAAAGTTGTGTGATATTTTAAAAAAATTGAAGTTATACTTACTCATTCAATAAATACTTATATAAGTCTATCAATTTTCTAAGTACTGGAGATAGTGTTAAAAAAATTGACAAAATCTTTGTTAATATAGGGTTTATATTTTTGCAAATAGAAATAATCAAACACTATACATATTTATTGAATTATAAAATGTTTTATGACATAAAGCTGTCCACTTTATAATCATTTTATTATATTATAAAATAAATCAGAAAAATACATTTAAATTACATATCCTCTATCATTTGAATTTTGAATATGAATTTCCTTTGTGAAAATACATATTTATTTAGAGTACCATGCCTCTGACTATATATATATATATACACACATATACATATATATACACATATATACATATATATATATATATGAGATCACTTCTTCATTCCTATTCATATAATTCATTCATTTCACAAAGCTGCTAGTTTCCACACTAATCCAGGCATCAGAATCAGTATCAGTTATGTTTTTATTATGGTAGATAGTCAGATAATTATGAGGCTATATCTTAGCTGAAAGTTCAATATAAGAAAATATATTAGTATAATCACACATAAATCAGATAATTTTCTAATCTGATATTTTATTTTATTTTTTAAGATTTTATTTCATTTTATTTTTAGACAGAGGGGAAGAGAGGGAAAAAGAGAGGGAGAGAAACATCACTGCGTGGTTGACTCTCATACGCTCTCTATGAGGACCTGGCCCACATCCAGGCATGTGCTCTGACTGGGAGCTGAACCAGCAAACGTTCAGCTCTCAGGCAGGTGCTCAATCCACTGAGCCACACCAGTCAAGGCTAATCTGATATTTTATATTGCAATAAATAAATGTCTAAAAGTTGCTTTTATAGATAAATTTGCATATATTTTCTCAGTTCCCAAGTGCAATATTATCATGTCTAATAGCTGCATGCTTTTTCCTTAGTAAGAAAATGTTTAGAAAAAAAATAATGATGGTGGAAAGGAGAAAGCTGTTTAATATATAGTAATTGAATTTTTTCTGTCTAAATTAAGATTTATTTATTCCATAAATTAATAATTTGCTTATCACAATTAGATAAAGCTGTGGCTTAATAATTCATAATAAAATATAACTACTCTAGTTCAAGTCAAAAAATACCTGAAAAGCATATTTACAAATTACCTTATTGACAGTTATACTTTGTTAGTGAGAAAAATTAGGTGCCAAATTCCTGAAAAGATCTGGATCTCTGTTTTGTGAAGCAAGTAGGCAGGAGAAAATAAAGTTGAATTCTAAGAGCAGACATTTTAATCTTATGTTCTGTCTCACTTCATTTTATGAGTAACTAGCAGGAAAATTAAAACAAAATTTAATATGATATTGAATTAATTAATTACAAAACAATAGCTATGGTACAATTAGAACTACTTTATTGAATTCAAATACTATCAATCTTTTAAAATATTTAATTATTTTTAAGAGTTAAAAAAAAGAGGGGTAAGAGAACTGGTATAGATTTACAATAACTACTAAAGAGACATTTTATTTGCAACTCAAGAACTTAGTTGGCTATTTATTCAGGAAGAACAAAACAAAATTTTTTAGTTCTTTTTCTCATGTAGTATTAGCCAGGGTTCTCTTAAAAACACATCTTAAGTGGTTTTTCTCTCCCTAATAATTAATAAGTATTTTGTGGGGGAGGTATTTTGAAACCATGTGAATATTCCATTTTTATCATATTTTTAGTTTATTATTTATTTTGATGATAAAACTGTCCCCAATTCAGCCAGTAGAAGCCCCTTCAAGTTGGCTTTTTTATGTTTTAACATAACCTAGCTATTTTTTTTAAAGTGAGACAAGTGGGAGAAATCTGAATATGAATTGGATATTAAATGAAATAATGTTAATAGTTACAGTGATACTACATGTATTAGAAGATTATTTTTATCACTGGAATATGTTGAAATACCAGGATGTCTACAGCTTCCTTTAAAATAGTATATGTGTGTGTGTATATAACTCATTTGTACATATATGTAAGTACAGATATATATGTACTTAATTATTTTATCCTGTGGGCTCTCTCTAGAGAGAGCATGCAAGATAAAATAAATAAGGGAAAATATTAACAAGTGTTGAATCTGATAG
This sequence comes from Phyllostomus discolor, assembly GCF_004126475.2. Lineage (NCBI taxonomy): Eukaryota > Metazoa > Chordata > Mammalia > Chiroptera > Phyllostomidae > Phyllostomus > Phyllostomus discolor. The sequence continues at coordinate 156,280,022 of NC_040905.2, read as the reverse complement.
ACAGTATACAAGCTTTTATTTTAGTTACTATTCTTTTCACTTTTCTATATGTTTACATTTTTCATGATAAAAAGTTGGAAAGGGAAATATATGTGTCATAAAATGATTCATCTATTAAAATGTTTATGAGACAGCCTTGGCTGGCGTAGCTCAGTGGATTGAGTGCAGGCTGTGAACCAAAGCATCGCAGGTTTGATTCCCAGTCCGGGCACAAGCCTGGGTTGCAGGCCATGGCCCCCAGTGACTGCACGTTGATGTCTCTCTCTCTCTCTCTCTCTCTTTCTCCCTCCCTTCCTTCTCTAAAATAAATAAATAAATAAAATCTTAAAAAAATCTTTATAAAAATGTTTATGAGACAAAAAAGAAACACAAAATCATAAATAACAGAGAACAAATTGATGGTTGCCAGATGGTAGGTGGGTTGGGGGGTGGGATGGCTGGAATAAATAAAGGGAACTGAATACAAATTTCCAGTTATTAAAATAGTCACTACAATGTAAAGTACTGTTAGATGTAGGCAGGCCTAAGAGGAATGAAAATCACAAGGCAAGAAAATGGCACCTTGGAAAACTGCCTGCAGACTCAACTCAAGAAGATTAGGGTCTGGGGTCAGTTTATGCAGCATAACAGGATGCAGCTTTCACCCAGCAACCAGATCTATCCAATCAGACTCTAATTCCCCAACTGCAGGTTTTTGTGTTTAAAAACCCTGATCTCAGAACAACTGAGGGAGTTCCAACCTCCCTTGGTTGGCTCCCCAACCTCCCTGCTCTCCTTAGTTTGGTGCATCCGTCTGGTTTCTTGAGTGACTCTGACCTAACAAGTATAACATAAGGAATCTAGTCAATAATATTGTAAAAACTATGTATGGTGTCAGATGGGTGCTAGACTTATTGAGGAAATCACTTTAATCACTATATTAGACACCTGAAATTGTTATAATATTGTTTGCCAACTGTAATTGAAAAATAAGTTTAAAAATTATGATCAAATCAAAGTACTCAATAAATTTAAAGCAGAAATAAATAAATTTGAAAACAAAAATAAATAGAATTAACCAATTATTGCTGGAGATAATTTCTTTAACGGACAAACAGAATGGTGAATGTTTTGTGTGTATCTAACAACAAATAAAAAGAGGACAAAATGAAGAACACTGCCCATGTAGGGCTTCATCTCAGATATTCAGAATTAGCACCACTCTCTACCTAATGTATTTCAAAATTTTCTAATATTGGGTAGTTTTCTAGAAATATAAATATTAAAGTACACCAATAAGTTATAAAATATAAAGATTGCTATAAATTAATGAAGACATTGGCCAAATTTTTTTCCTCAAAATATGCTGTGGGCTTGATAGATACTGTTGCAAGAAGTTGTAGCAGTATCTGGTGGATTCAGTTGCAGAGAATGGAATCTGCAAGCTATCCCCATGGAAATAATAAATCTTAATATATTATAGAATTGCCTAATTGGTTTATAGAGTTATAGAACTCTTTCAAAAATAAAGAATTAGAAGCTTGCTTAGCTTCTAACAACTCCCAGAGCCACACTTCACACATTAGAATTGGCTGCCATGACATTGTCAGGCATGTGTTCAATCAAGCATCTACCTCTGCTTGACCCTTCCCCTTCTTCCCCCCATTATCTCGCTCCCTCCCACTGAAAGGGGTCAGTGAGGGTGGGTAGAGCGGGGGAGAGGAATGAGAGGAAAGTGGGGACAACTGTAATTGAACAACAGTAAAAAAATCTACCTATGAAGTATTCATTCTATTAGGATTATAGCTCTTTCACCATGGTCCACACCATCAATGTGCATCTGAATGTCATTGTTATGCACTGTGAAGTCTCCACAGAAAATATTATTCATGTTCAATTTTATTTAATACTATGATGCTATGTTCCAGTGATTGTCTTACTTTTGCTCCTATCAAGCATTAAAGACAGTGGTGTCCATAGATTCTGGGAAAAGCAACAATAGGAGGACTAATTATGATTTTGACTGGATATATAATGGCCTATCCCATGCCATGCTAATTTCACAAGAGAAGACAAGAGAAGTAATTTAAGAAACAACTAATAAATTAAAACTACTAAGGTTTCTATTTTAAGTACTTATGGAAAGAAATAAAATGGAAAATTTTTACTTTTAGAAAAAGTCATTACTTTTTATACATATTATATAAATTATCTTGGTATCCTCCGTAGCATTCTTTCTCCTTTGAGAAAGGAGGAAAGTTGAATAGACCATGTCAACTATTAATTTTTCCCCAAAATAGTGAAGCAGAATAGCGTATGCCTTCAGCCATCTAATTTTATTCAGTTTATGTACCAGTTTAATCACTTGACTTTCCTGTTTGCTTCCATGGTAAGTGGAGAAAGATTTGCAACACTCTTTTCTGAAAAACTGAGATGCCCTCAGAGGCCTTGCTTAAGAGACAAGCACTTAATGTGAGAAGAGTTTTGTTCTATGCCACTTGAACCTTGGCCTTTCCACCACAGCTTTGACAAGAGTGCTAAATCTGGAAGTAGCCTCTGGTTTATCCTATTATGGGTATTTGTGTCCCTTAAGCATAGAACTGAAACCTCTAATTCATTTCCAAGAGACCTTAGACATTGACCAGATGGTAGTTCTTTTAGTTAAAATAAAACTGAATTTAGACTTGTACCTAGCTGTGAACTATTCCATAGCACATTCCATCATGGCAAATTGTTCTCCTTTATTAATTTTCTTAATATTGTGCCCAAAGAAAACCTTTGAATATGAATTCTAATTAAGGAATAATTATAATATGTTGCTGATGACAGTATATTCTGTTTCTTTATATGTTACTTTGGCATTATTTATAAAGTATTTGTTCAGGCTCAGCCCCAATTTGCCTCCAATGGACTAGGCTCTTTACATTCATCATCTGTTGATAGTCAAAGTATTCCACCAAAGTATTTTAATCATCATTTTATAGGTGAGAAATTAAAGTTCAAATAGAAATTAAAGGGTAAATTAACGTTTTGAGGACTTACTGCTAGTAAGAAATAGATCCTCAATTTATATGAAGACTGGAATACCTTCAAAGTCTATGCTCCATTCCACTGAATCTCAGAGATCTTTGTAATGTAGCAAAATACCTCAATCAAGCCAATATAACAAAGATTATCTCAAATAGGTCTCTACAAGTTTCAATTTTTATGGAAGTCTTATTATAACCACGCAGAAACTTCATTTATTTAATATGACTTTACTTTTTTTGTCCTTTTCATTCAGACTGACCTCATTCAGCACCTTGACTCCCCCACCAGCCTCTCTTTGGTGTGTTCAGTCACTGAGCCCACAGCACAATCAGGTTCTGGTCAGGGTCAGCATCAGCCTCACAAGCAAAGCCTCAGGTCCGTTGACCTCAAAGACAATGGTTTGTTAAACTAAAGTTAACATCTAGGCCTAAATTGTCTTTTAGCTTTGACTTAGAAAAGCTGAATGACCCCACCAACCACACCCTTGCAGAACCAGACAAAGTGAGTTACAGATATCATGGATCACATTAATTCTTTTAAATTGATTATCTGCCAATCTATTGGGAAGAGAGAAGAAAGCAACTATTCCATAAAACCAATTCAATGCAATCCAACACACATTTTATTAAGTGATTAATAAAATCACAAGCTGGATGCTAGAATGGTCTAAACATTCATAAAACATAATTCTTGCTTTAAAAAATCTAACAACCTGGGAGAAGAGACAGACAAAATTATAACTACCTATAATGTATAATGTGACAAGTATTATCATAGAAGTATTCAGAGAATACAACAGGAACCACAGAAAAAGTATTGTATCAGGGGTGCCATCCTGCCTGAGTTTTTAAGAATTTGGTATGGCATAAGAGTGCAGAAGAACACACAGTTATGAAATAGCGGGACATGCTTTGTGAATGTTCAATAGATTAGCAGGCCTGAGTACAAAGGAACGCTCATGAAGGGAAAAGTGTACAAGAAGAAATAGTATGTAGAATGTAATAAAAATAATAAGAACCCTTTAAATACTCATGTGGCTTGCTTTATTTTTCCTTTATAAAACTCAGATGTACTTGTAATTACTTGTTCAGTGGCTGCCTTATCTACTAGACTGTAAAATCAAAAATCACAGGGGCTGTGTCTTGTTCTCTCCTGGTTAACATAGCTCTCAACAAATAGCATGCATAAGGCTTTGGGAAAAAAGGAAACAGAATATGTACTTGATATTGTGCATGAGACAGCCAGTGATTAGAGTCATAGTGAGAGGAGTAGCTTGCACACATGACTGGAAATAATAGGAGGGATGACTTAGGTGAACAGTGGATGAAGTATTAGTTCACACTCAGGACTCACCCCTGAGATAATGGAAGGACTGGAGAGAATAGTAGCAGACCACAAAGGAAAGAAAAGGATAAACTAGAGACATATGTTTGAGATATAAATGTCCAGAATTTTGAAAAATAGTATAAAAATGCTGAAGTAAAAAACAAGATAAAATAAAGATATTTATTTGTTTGTTTATTTATTTATTTTTAGAAAGGAGAAGGGAGCAGAGAGATAGAGACAGAAATATCAATGTGTGGTTGTCTGTCACGTGGCCCCCACTGAGGACGTGGCCCGCAACCCAGGCATGTGCCCTGACTAGGAATCAAACTGGCCCTTTGGTTTGCAGCCCATACTCAATCCACTGAGCTAAGCCAGCCAGGGCAAAGATAATAAATTTCTAATCTGAAGCATAGGAAGGAAAAGAATGATTAAATGAAAAGAAGCTGGTTTGGAGGCAGAAATTAATAAGACTTGGTAAGGAATATAATTTGAATACTACAGTTTGTTATTAAAGTAACTTATAGGATAATTTGTTGATTAATTTCATTGTTTGATGTATTATAGTGGAAGAGTACAGATTATGTTATTATTAAGTTAGCTTTACTGATTTATACATTTGTTTTTTAAGCTACACTTTGAGTGGTCAATTTAAAATTGTATCACTTTTTAAAAATGCATTATCATTTTGCTTAAAACTATGAATTCATAAATTCAGACCTCTCTTTTTCACACTGATTTCACTGAGCAAGGATTTACATCCATGGGAAACAGCTTATATTTTGATTGGAGTACTATGGAGTCCTTGAGAATCTGTTTCTAAACTTACCAGTTATAAGTCATAAAGAAACTTTGGACTTTTCCATAACAATATTTACTTTTTTCTTCTTTCTTCAAGAGAATACTTCAAACCCTTTCTTTGAGTTTTTTTTTTTTTTAATTTAAGAGGAGAAAACCCTGTCTGGTATATTATATTTGAAGAACATTTTTTCAGACAATGAGGTCATGGGACTACAGTTCTGAATCAATAGCTGAAGTACACCAAGTTTTCTCAAGCCCTGGGTGAGATGCAGAAGGAGACTGTTTCAAGGACTCAATCTTTTTGAAAGTTTTGCTTCCCAATGACCATAGGAGGATTACAATAGCGTTTATTTTGCTCTCTCCTGTGATGAGAATTTTTCAGTTTGATTTTTAGACTGTAGTGGACCAAGTTTCATCATTACTTACAAAATTAATCCTCAGCATAATAAGGTGGACAATGTTTAACATACTAAAGAATCATAAAAGTTAAGTAAAGTAAAAATGTTATAAAAATTTGAAAATGAGGTAAAAATGACAGGCAAAACTGGTTTGAAAGGTAAATTTGGTTTTAGAAATCCTTTGTTTTAAGAAAGAAGGCAAAATTAAGAGTAAATGAGTAATATTTGAAACTGTGATAGAACTCTGACAGGAAAAATAAAGAAAGCAATAACAAAGATATTTGATTCTAAAAGCTCAAGTAGCATACTTTGCATGAAATGGATTTAGGGAATGATATAGAGGCTCTGAAAAGTACCACCAAGGAACATTGTTATTTTCTTTTTTTTTTTTTTCATAAAATAACAGTAAATACTGGGAAGGTAAAGAAAAAACATATGATTACAGTAAAATCATATTTCTCTGGATTAAAGTTTATGCTTTGGAACACAAGTATCTGTATTATAAATTTAAAGGAATTCAAACTCTAGTATGTCCAACTTTAAACAAGCAAACATTTATAGTACAAGACATATGTATAGTTCATAATATGGAAAAAATTCTCATTTCTGGTTCTAAATTTAGATGGGTACACAGCCTAACCCAGTTTTTTTCATACTCCAATTTTTAAATTACACTATAGCACATTAATAAATGATGCTGAGCAATACTTCTAAGACTTTATATATGTTTTAAACAAAAACACTTTCTTGCCCTATTTTGAATTAAATCATCCAGAATTAATTAAATATATACAAATAAGGTGTTACACAATATTCAGGCATGATGGACAGGAAAGTATGACATAGCCCTTACCTTCAAGGCACTTAGAATCAAAGCAAAATTTTCATAGGGGAAACAACTGTGGTCCTGGAGACAGAACACTGGAGTTCAAGATCCAATAAGGACATATAGAGTTAAAAGCGGTAAAAGAACTTTATTATTTGTGCCTGAGGATATTTTGCCATTTTTAACATAAGTGCCTTACCTAATTATATTGTGAGAAGATTAAAGAAGAAAGAGAAAATAAAAGTAAAATAGACCCCTATGATATTATACAAAATAACATGTATCCTTTGATTCTATCTTGATCATATGACCTTTCTAAAGGGGAGAAAAACAGTGGTGGAGAGTTTCATTTTATTATGCATGCACACCTGGTCTTGCCTCTAAAATGACAATGAAAATTGATTATCTTAATTTTCAATATTAGTGCCTGAGTATCTGCTTTGAATCCTGGTCTGGTAATCACAGCCTTGCTAGGATATAGCCAGGCCTCCTGTTAATACCTGCCCAGCTTAGCCCATCCTGCAGTGTCAGCTAAACCTGTTTAGTTTTCTGGCAAAGAGTCTCTTATTCACATTTTCAGTCTTGGAATTAGGGAGGGAGTGTAATTTTTATTTGTTAATTTCTTGGCTGAGGCTTAGTAGTGTATTTAAAACTTACCTTAGAATTAAGTAGTAAAATGACGAGCAAAATGAAAGAACTGGAAGGGAGAGTAATTCAGACTTGGTGGTTGCCTACTTGATCTCCAATGACAAAGGAATCATTTAACACACCTAGTTTTTAAACACATGTATCATTTTAAGAAGCAGAACAGAACATATTCCTCTCCCCAAACAGCATTACTATAGTGGGATTTGACTTTATATATTCTTTTATAAGGCCTTGTTAAGCTCCATCATTTTCATGATGTGATATGTGTAATCCAGTGGTTGCTTTCCTGTTCATATCTGTTCCAGGAGCTAGAGAATGACATAAGCACAGGATGAATATGGGAACTTTTTTTAGCACACTTATCTTTAGTCACTGGCAAACACGGACAGCCAGAAGCATCTACACAGACTGCATAAGACAAAAAATATAGAAATAAGAAAAATGTGCATAAAGAAAGATAGACTTGGAGTTACTGGAAGTGATGACACAGGGCAGAGTTCTAAGGAGAAGAAAAGAGCTCTCAGGTTGACACTTTCATCTCTGTGAAGGAGTCCAGTCCCTATTTCTCTATTTTTCAGTGTGTGAGAATAATACATTGGAACTTGAGAAAAACTACATTCCCTATTTAAGTACATCTTCCTGTGCTTCTTACCACTGGCTACCATTTTTCTTATGCTGATGATGTATATACAAAACAGTATCCTGCATGTTCTCTCAAGGGTTCTGCAATTCTTTAGAATACTGACTGGCTGCCAGAATATTGTCAGGATCAAGAAGAATGTGAACTATGAAATCAGAGGTGTATCAACAATAGTTTATACGCCACTGTTGTTCTGAAAAGGAGAAGGGTATTTCATGTAGATAGGAGAAAAATTATTTAAAAAAAAAAGACTTTATTTATTTATTTTTAGAGAGAGGGGAAGGGAGAGAGAAACAGAGGGAGAGAAACATCAGTGTGTGGTTGTCTCTCATGTGCTCCCTACTAGGGGCCTGGGCCCCAACACAGACATGTGCCTTGACTAGGAATCAAACCAGCAATTCTTTGGTTTGCAGGCAGGCACTCAATCCACTGAGCCATACCAGCCAGGGCAGGAGAGAATATTCTTATAAAAAATTTACCATAGGTGGTTTTGCAAGTATATTCCCTGACTGCAAGGCTGATACATTTGTTGTAGGTACTCAGGAGATAGAAAGTAAATGGAGACTTCAAGGTGTTTTACACACTAATTGAGGGCTGAATGATAGCCCAAGAAGGTGAAAAATCTGCTTAACATATCACAGAACTATAGTTGGTGTTAGTTGTAGGATGATTCTGGGAAAGAATAGCACCATTTTCATAAGTGTGTCCTCTAATATTGCCATCAGTTAGTTATTGGCCTTGAAATAAATGACTGTTCATTGTGATGATGTTTAACAGACATTCTAGGACTAAAATCTAAGCAGATATAAAAGTCTGTCCAAATTTTCAAAGCTATAGTAAATGTTAACGGATGTTAAAATATCAGAAAAAACTGGGTGTTTAAGAAAACCTGTAGACCACCTGTGAAAATGGGATCAGACTCCAATGCATGCCATGTACAATGGAATAATGACCCAGTTATGCCATTTGGTGAAGGTGTTCTGCAAGAATATAGCACTTCCTCTATGCATAATAAATAATAACCTTAATATTTTAGGACAACCTTCACATCAGTTAATATACTGATGTGGATTTTTTCTTGCCCTACTTTGTGTATTTGTCACAGCAAGACACTCCTTTGAGTGGATGATTATACATGTGGCTGTGAAGAATTTCCTCAAGTAAAATGATCTTTACCTTAGGAAAGCAAATTTGTTATCATACATGTTCAAAGTGCATGTTTAAAGAAGGCATATATAAATTTAACAATGAGTATTGTGTGAGAAGTTAAATAGTGATAGACAATCAAATGGAAAGACAAAACTGGACAAACAGTTTGACGCAAAGACAGTAATTGAAAGGAGATTCTGGTTGTAGATGCTTTGGGTTTGAAGCTCAATTAACCACTCACTCAATTAACTACTTAGACACACTCTTTAACTTCCCTGTGCCTCTTAAACACAAGACAACCCTCCCCAGATGGCGTTGCTTATGCCAAGCCCCACAACACCAAACTAAGATTGAACTTGATTACAGTTTCAGCTTGTCCAGAAATGGAATCTTGCACCAGTCCATCAGGAATCACTTAATTAGAACTGGTTTGGTCATCTGCCTGATAGATCCCTGCAGTCCCCAGAAGGAAAGGGACCTTGCAATAACCAGCCCGATTTTTGACTATATAACTGCCTTGTTCCTGTTCCCTTCTACCTGTAAAAGTCTCTAATTTTATACAGCTCCTCCAAACTCTTTTTATCTGCTAGATTGGATGCTGCCTGGTTCATGAATCCTTGCATAAGGCCAATGAAATCTTTAATATTACTCAGTTGAATTTTGATTTTTAAGATGCCTTAGTTTTCTTGACTGTAAAATGGAATCATAGAATGTTTTTTTCTTAAGGTTTCTGTGAGGATTAAATGTGTTAATATTTGTAAAGTACTTAGGAAAAAGTTTCTTACATAAGAATCATACATGTGTGATTAATGAAAAAATATTTACAAAATTGGACAAACATTTTTGCTTAAAATTTGAATATAAAATAATCTCATAAAAAGAAAGCAAAAATATATGAATATGAAAAAAACTGTCATTGCCTAGATGGTAATAGCAAACTTTTATAAAATGCTCTGTGTACTTAGGACATGTGTGGTCACTAAGTACGATGATGAGTAGGTCAGGATCACTTCAGCTCAGCCATTCATCCCCTTGGAGTCCCTTCAGCTTTCATACCTTTCTGGTTACATTGCTCGTGCTCAAGACTCAATATAGGTTAACTTACAACAAACGTAATTTCCATTGATTGCATGTGATATGGATGCAATCTGAGTACATTGCATTCACTTGCAAACCATAGTCTCCTTAGGAAAAGTTTTGGTTAAGCATTTTCAACCCCTGAATGCAGTTCAGCTAAGAGGTCATGAAGCTTATCATATATGGCATTTCTGGAGTTCTAGGGGAAAATCATCAGTGATGCTATGTGGCAAAATTATTAACATTATTGTGAATGATACTAATATGCACGCTCTTGGGCACTGTTCTGATTTATGTATGCCAGCTTATAGAGTCTTCCAGTCCCATTCATATCTGCTTTAATCAAAAGAGCAAAGTAGGCTTCTGCAAGTAAGGGCAACATCTTTTGCTTTATAGAAGTTTTCCCAAAGAACTTAATTTTTGTTGGAAGCACTCACTATATTAGTTGCTGGTTGCCTCCCAAATGTATATCCTGTACAGTTAAAAATAGGATTTTGAACAAATAAGAAAAAACAAAACTCATAGACACAGACAACAGTATGGTGGGTACCAGAGGGAGTAGGGGGTAGTAAAGGCAAAGGAGGTCGAATATATGATATCATAAGAATACTTGACTTTGGCTCACAGGAAAACAATGTGATATAACAATGATGTATCATAGAATCGTATACTTGAAACCTATATAATCTTATTAACAAATGTCACTCCAATAAATTTAATTTAAAAAAAGAAGTAAAAATCCATAGTTATGAAATGATCATAAGGATATAAAATAAAGAGTAGGGAATATAGTCAATGTTATTATAATAACTATGCATGGTGCCATGTGGGTACTAGAACTATCAGGGGACATTTTGAAAGCATATGCTTGTCTAACCACTAGGCTATACACCTGAAACTAAGACAAATGAATATTAAATGTAAACTGTAATTGAAAAATAAAATTAAAATATAGGATTTTTCTCAATCATATAAAATAATGAATATGATAAGCATAACCAGCAACATGACTTAAATGATAAATCCAATTATTATGCAGTCAGCTCATCAAGAGATGCTGTTTATTGTTCTTTTTTTCCTCCAAAACACTAAGGTAAGATACTACGGCAAAACTTGTGCTTTAACATCAATCCAATTTACTTTCTTGGAGGGCAGGTTAACTGGATGCTTTCCTAGTATTAACATTTCATCTGGGAGAAATAGCTAAAAGCATTATTTCCTTGAATCAAAATACTCTTTATTATTTATTGATGTGCCTTCCCTTATTTGTCAAAATTCCTCTTTTGCTTCATGTGTTACTTTTCTTCACCAGACTTTGGGCCTGTGGGTAAGGAGCCTCCAGTTTAACCACACTGTCTCTGGATAGAGCTGGTAGGAGAAATAGATTTGTTGGTGTTTTCCTTACTTTTATTCTCAGGAAGAAACACAAGGGCTTCTAAAGTAAATGAAAATGGGGATATTAACCACTAGGTAGTGTAGCAATATTTATGCTCAGTTTATTCAAAACATATGACATCACTTTTCAGTTCAACATCTCTCTAAGAATATGTCCAATCAAATTCAAAGTAATTGAAATAATGTATTGAGTAGTAATGTCACCCCTAAAGTACATACAGGTCTTAGACACATGTAAAAAATTCACAAAATGGGGTGGGGACTGCCTGAGGGAATGGAGGGTGCTGGGTGGAAAGGGATAAAGGGGGAAAATTGGGACAACTATAATAGCATAATCAAAAAAATAAAATTAAAAAAATAAAAAATGCACAAAAAGACAATAAACATATAATTTTATGCTTATTAGTAGTGAAGTAGAACTGTACATTAATGAACTTCTTTTTTAGCCTATCAAAGTGATTCCCATTTTGATAGTAATGCTTTATAATTAGTCAACTACATACTACTGATAGATATATAAACAGTACTATTTCTGACAGAATTCCTTGATATACAGAATCTCTTTTATAATTTGATACTATAATTTCAGTTGTACTAATTTCTTTTAAGGAAAATCCTTGTGTTTATAAAATAGTGTTCCTAACTTATTATGTGAAAATAAACATTATTAAGTAAATAGTTGACTCTCTCTATTTCTGACCTCTGGATGATACTATTAATCTCTCCAGTAAAATAAATAATTCTTTCAATGAAACAAAACAAAACACAGTACTCGAATGGACTTTGATGGACAATTGGTTAATAAAGACAAGGGCTCCTGGGCATAAATGGCAAGTGCATATTATTTAATTGCCCTGTGTAATAAAATGTGAGGTATTCAAAGTGTCAGGCATAATCAGAGAGAAAAAATATAGATAGCTTTAAAAAAAATGAATGAGTGGAATGTAAAGAGCTGGAAGTCAGAGCTATGATGGGTTACCAGGGAGCCTGGAAAGAACTGTTGACAAGTTAGGAAGTTCCTCTCATGTGCGTTCCTGAGAAATTTTATTGCGGCAGGATATGATGTTCAACTTCAAACATGCGTGGTCAGTAATCCATGTATTCAGAATTTCGATTTAAGTCATATGCCCATTTTTGACTGCCTGGTGGTTGGATGCCCCTAACTCCCCCAGCATCCCCATGTTGTCAAGAGTTAACTGTAATTTGCTCTGTTATTATCGAATCCTCCCCATTTCTCTACTCCTGCAACAAAAATAACCAAAGTAAAACAATCTTGTGCTGGTTAGTGATGCTCTGAAAAATGAGACTACTTTAGATTTGAGTATACATGTGCAAGAAAAAATATTAGTCACTAAAGGCCAGGTATCAGTAACATTGAGAGACTAGAAAGAAAAATAAGTAGAGGATAAGAGATTTGCCAATGTAAGTCTCCAGGATTATGAAATAATTCTGTGGACATTGTAATTCTCATGGTATTTGAGATAGAGACATAGGGTATCTTTATATTATTTCACTGTGAGTTCCTTTGTTTTAATATTAACGTGGAATATGGATTCATCTATATTTCTCTTCTGCTAATAACAGTTTGAAAAACAACCTTAATATAAAAATATCTGAACACTATAAAATCAATTACAAGTCTTTCATATAATGCAGTAATAGCCATTCACAGATTTGTATCTAGGTAATAACAAGAAAACCTCAAAAAACAATTACTGAAAAGAATTACAAATCAAATCTTACCAAATAATAAGTTGTATTATTTATTTCTAAAAGGCTATTAAAATATACAAAGGTATTCATAGGAGGCATTGTAGAATTGTCAATGCCTTCCCAAATTATCCATTTTTTTCTATAGATATATTCTTGCTATAATCAGAAATTGTTTAAAAATGAAATGAAAGTACATTTTCATACCATGACAAAAGAAAAAAAAACTAGCCCTTGATTTAAAACACTTTAATAAAAATGTCTGTGTTCCCTAAACTGTATAAGACCTTTTAAAAAAGTAGAAAAAGGATGATTTCAAGTTGGCAAAGAAATGATTTTTGGTCTATCAGATATAGTAAAACCCAGAGGGTGCTTTGGATCTGTTAACAACTTAGCAGGAGGTACTGGAATGTTGCACAGTAATGGAATTTTTTTATGTGAAATACGTACTACACTACGTATCAAAGTAGTGTTACAGTATCAAACAACCTAAAAAAGCTGATTATTTTTCTAATGTTTATATCATATTGGGCATTTTAAATAGGAAATAAGGTTTGATTTAAAAATAAAAGTCACCATAGTGTTGTCTTCATCTATGAGGTTCTTTGTTTTCTATTTTTTAATTTTATGTTTATTTTTTTTTTTTACCAGTAGGAAAAGGAGGGTGGGGCAGCTAGAAGAGGCTAAAGTGAGAATAAATGATGAAGGAAGGAGATGACTTTGGACGGTGAACACACAGTACAATATACAGATGATGTTTTAAAGAATTGTACACTTGAAACCTATATACTTTTATTAAATAATGTCACCCCCAAATTTTAAATAAAAATTTAAAGATAAAAGTAAGTCATTGAAAAACTACATTCTTTTCATCAATTTCACTGTAGAGATAGTTTTTCTAAGTCCTATTGACTAAAAAATGTATTCTTAATACTCTATTCTTAATGCCATGGCACTTGTCATAGAAAATTATTGAGGCTCAGATTTGCAAAACTGTTTCTATTGTCTGCCCAAAAACCTACAGTGAGAAATAGCATCACTTTTCATTTATTTCACTCTAAAAGTGGAAAAGTGTGTTATCTATCCAATTTTCAAGGTTCCTTGCTGTAGGGATAATGCTTTTGTTTTCCAATCACTGCTTCTCCAACTGGTGGATACTAGAAACAGAAAACATGCAAACTCAAAATTGACATGCTTTGCAGAATCTGAGATGGAATGTTTCTCTGCCTATCAGTTCAGGCAGAACATATAATTATTTCCACATCTCACAGGATTAGTCCTTTCTATGTTAGATTTTCTTAATGCTTTGAGTTGGCAATGACAGGGAGAAAAAGAAGAAGGAAAAAACACATTTGGGGACTGTCATTTGTAGTCAGTTCTTTGAAACTAATTTTCGAATGACTTAAATTCTACAAAACATTTATCAGGCAATTCTCTAGATGGAGAAAACAGTTCTTTCTTGGTTAAATTGGCCATAAAGTTTCCCAACTCTTTGTCTTATTTTTGACAGGCTATTTTCAGGAATGTCATCACGCAGGGAAGGTAGTAGGAGTGTGGCTGCTGTCCTATGAAGACTTTCATCAATGCATCCCCCTAGTCCAACTCTATGTTAGCATTAGTGTTTATTACAGGTACTCACTTGGGTACAAAATCACAACGATGACATCATCATTGCAATCTTTGGGACTCAATTTGCAAACTAGAAAATGACCATCATTTAGATCCTATGAAAATTGTTTTCTGTTAGTGGCATAGTTTATGGTCAGATCCTATAGGGAATTTTATATAAAAGGTCTTATACAACTTAAGTAACACTGAAATTTTGTATAAAATTCACTGTTAAAAGAAGACAAAAACAGTTAATACCATAGTACTGAAACTCAGTTAGTTATTGGCAAGTGTAATGCAATATAGGCAAATTAAATAGAGCTGTAGTAAAACTACATATCCTGATCACACATCTATCTCTAATCCATTTATTTAACATTCACTGAAAATTAAAAATTACCCCCCCAAAATTTTTACTGTAGATCATACAGTAGGGAGAAAGCAAGGTTATTTCTTTCTGTTCTGAAAGGACATACATACTGAATAAGGATCTGAAATGTAAAAGAGAATCTTACAGATAATGATGCAGGCTCTTAATATTCTATATCATTTTTTTCCTTAGATTTACATAGCTGTTAAACAAAGAATGATCCTGGACCCTGAAGGCCCATTTTGAAACAAATTCTACCAGCTGTGATAACTGCTGAATAGTGATCTAAGTAGCAATTATTCTCAAAACATCTCCAGGGTTTAAATTAAAAGCAATCGCAAAGAATCTCAAATTTATCATTTGAAAATTATTTCTATTTGTTTCCACTGATATTAGAAAGAACAAGCTTAACTATTATTGAAGTCTTACCACTATGACTAAAATCAAGTCCTAAAACATTAGCACTGGACACCATCTTTACAATATCTGCACCCCAGATTGATTCCTACCACCTTCCTCCCCCTCTCGCATAGCCATTCACCATGTCATCCATTTGGAACCTACACTACATGATTCAATAATGCATGTACTGGTTTTTGTATGTGCTGTCTCTACCTGCACATTCTAAGCTTAAAAATCATGAGTTGTTGTTTATTCTTTAAACCTAGCCTGAGAAATCTTTTCTGACGGCACAAGAGAGGCATCCCTTCATTGTTTGAACTAGAGTATTTTGCAGTATTCTATCAGGATGAGGGCTGTTTTAAATGTCTTTTATGTGGCAACTGACATTTTCCTCTCAGACAAACATTTAGGATGATAAATTCCTTCTATTAAAGTAGTCACCCACTTCACCTGCACTCTTAAGGCACTGAGACATCTCTGTCCCATTATCTTCTATATATCCTTGATGACACAATAGAGAAAAAGAGTAAAATTAAATTCTTTTACATAATTTTTGGTCAAAATTTTTGTATTGACACTCTCCAACCACCACTAGCCACCACATGCTACCACTACCACCACTTTTGACCACTAGCAAGAAAGAAGTTCAAGGGTAAGATAGACAATGTGATACACTGAAGATGAATTTGGCACATGTAGGTTACATTATAAAACCTACATATTGGGAATAAGGTCCCTAATTTGAGAGCTTTGATACAGCTGCAAGACTTCTGGAACGAAAATACAATGTCACCAAATTGTCTTTAAGCAGCCAAGCATAGAACCAAAACCCAGACTAAACAATTGCATGACTTATGTCTATCATACCTACACAGAATTCAGTGATAAGAGTAAGCACCAAATAGCATGCCACTGAAAAAAGCTGCAATTCTGCAGTAGCATTTTGGAGAGAGAAAGCCTCCCTGAGTCTGGGCTTCTTGCAAGCTCTATTGTCATACAGTATGCTACAGTGTAATTATTTCTGAGTAACATTTCAAAAACAAGTCTAACTTTTTGAGATTATACTTATACTCTATTTTGTATTTCAAAGCACCAACACATTAAATAATAACTGACAAACTATTCTAATAAAAATTTGGAATAATTAAAATGAGAGCACAGTAGAATTTTTAAAAATAGGTATCCAGCTATTACTTAATGAAGAATCCATTATGATCCAGATTACTCTTCATCATGAGGTGATGAGAAAATTAAAATAAAAATGAAGTCCCTAAAACCAATTTTACATCAATTATTTTGGAGTGGAAATGTTAAAACAGAAGTTGAAATTAATATAGAAACCCAACCAAAAATCCAAAATTCTGGCATTTATTGGTTTAACAAATATTCATTAAGAATCTCCTTTTAATTTTAAAAGTGGGCATTTATTTTTGTAATTTAATCTTTATTGTGTTATTTTACCATTATAATTTAGTTCCCTTATATCCTGGCCCAGCAACCGCCATACTGTTGTCTGTGTCCATGAGCCCTTTTCCCTTTTTGCTCAATCCCTCCACCTCTTAGCTACCCTCCACCATACACTGTAATCTACTCTCCATCTATGAATCTGTCCTTGTTTTCCTCATTAGATAGTTTGTTCATTAAATGCCACATATGAGTGAAATCATATGGTATTTGTTTTTCTTTGACTGGCTTATTTTACTTAGCATAATTTTCTTCAGGTCCACCCATACCGTTGCAAAGAGTAAAATTTTCTTCTTTTTTATGGCTAGGTAGTATTCCATTGTATAAAAGTCTCATATTTATTTTATTCACTCATCTATATACAGACACTTGAGTTGCTTCCGTATCTTGGTGATCATAAATAACACTGCAATGAACACAGGGGTGCTTATGTTTTTTACATTAGTGTTGTGGGTTCCTTCAGATATATTCTCAGAAATGGGATCACTGGGACAAAAGGCAGATCCATTTTTAATTTTTGGAGGTATTTGCATAATGCTTTCCACATGGCTACACCAAACCACATTCTCACCAACAGTGCAAAAGTGTTCCTCTTTCTCCACAGTCTTGCCAGCACTTCTTGTTTATTGATTTATTGATGATGGTCATTCTGAGAGGTGTGAGGTAACATGTCTCATTGAGGTTTTAATTTGCATTTCTCTGATCATTGGTAACATTGAGCATCTTTTCTTTTGTCTATTGGCAATCTTATGTCCATTTAGGATGAATGTCTTTTCAGGTCCTTCCCCCGTTTTTTAATTGAGTTGTTTGTTTTTCCGGTATTGAGTTTTGTAAGAACACTATAAATGTTGGATCTTAACCCCTTATCAGATGTATTGGTGAATATTTCTCCCATTCTCTGGACTTTTTATTTTGTTGATTATTTCCTTTGCTGTGCAAACACTTTTTAGTTTGATGTAGTCCCATTTGTTCATTTTGTCTTTTTTGTTCCCTTCCTGGGGAGACATATCTGATAACATATTGCTACAAGAAATGTCCAAGTTGTTGCTGCCTATGTTTTCTTCTATGATTTTTATGGTTTCAGGTCTAACATTTAAGTCTTTAATACATTTTGAATTGATTCTTATCTGTGGTATAAGAGGGTGGTCTAGTTTCATTTTTCTATACATATCAGCCCAGTTTCCCCACACCATTTACTGAATAAACTATTATTAGCCTGTTATATGTGCTTGCTTCCTTTGTCAAATATTAATTGACTATAAATGTGTGGATTTGTTTATGGTCTGTCTATTCTGTTCCATTGATCTATGTGTTTGTTTTTATTCCAGTACTATGCTGTTTTGATTACTGTGACCTTAGATTACAGTTTTATATTAGGTAGCATGATTCCTCCAACTTTGTCCTTCTTTGTCAGGATTACTGTTGCTATTTGGGGCCTTTTGTGGTTCCATATTAATTTTTGAAATATTTCCTCTAGCTCTGTGAAATATATCATTCGAATCTTGATAGGAATTGTGCTAAATCTATAGATTGTTTTGGGTAGTATGGAGATTTTCATTATGTTAATTCTTCCTGTCCATAAACATCACATGTACTCCCACTTATTTGGATCTTCTATTTATTTCTTCAGTGTCTTATAATTTTATGAGTACAGATCTTTTACCCCCTTGGTTAGGTTTATTTCTAAGTATTTTATTCTTTTTTTGTAGCAATTGTGAAAGGGATTATTTTCTTAATTTTGCTTTCTGTTAATTCATTATAGGCATATAGAAATGCAGTTTATTTCAGGATATTAATCTTGTATCCTACTACATTGCTGAGTTCACTGATCAGTTCTAGTAGTTTCTTGGTGGAATCTTTGGGTTCTCTATGTACAACACTGTGCCATCTGCAAACACTGACAGCCTACTTCTTCCTTTCCAATTGGATGACTTTTATTTCCTCTACTTATTTGATTGTTGTGGCTCAGATATCCTGTCTAAGTTGAATAAGAGAGGTGAAAGACATCCCTGTCTTGTTCCCTATAGTAAGGGAAGCCCTTGTAGTTTTTGCTCATTGAATACAGAGGGTTTTTCATATATGGCTTTTGTTATGTTTAGGTATGTTCCTTCTATTCCCACATTTCTGAGAGGTTTTGTCATAAATGGTTGCTGGATTTTATCAAATGCTTTTCTGCATCTATTGATCTATGGCCATGTGTTTTTTATCCTTAATTTTGTTTAAGTGGTGAATCACATTTATTAATTGGTGAATGTTGTACCAACCTTGCATTCCTGGAATAAATCCTACTTGATCATGGTGTGTGATCTTTTTGATGCATTGCTGTACTTGGTTTGCTAATATTGTGTTGAGGATTTTAGTATCTATGTTCATCAGTGATATTGGCCTATACTTTTCTTTCTTTGTAGTGTGTTTATCTGGTTTTGAAATTAGGATAATTCTGGCCTCATAAACTGAGTTTGGAAGTCTTTCCTCATCTTGAATTTTATGAATTAGTTTGAGAAGTAGAGGTGTTCATTCTTTGTGGAATGTTTGGTCAAGGCTTTTGTTTGTTAGGATTTTTTTTATTACTGTTTCAATTTCACTAGCTGTAATCTGTTTATTCAGATTTTCTGATTCTTTGTGATTCAGTTTTGGAAAATAGTATGTTTCTAGGAATTTATTTATTTTATCTAGGTTGTCCAGTTTGTTGGCATATAGTTGTTCATACTATTTTCTTACAATCTTTTTAAATTCTTCAGTGTCAGTTGTTATTTCTCATCTTTCATTTCTGATTTTATTTATGTGGATTGTTTATCTTTTTTTCTTGATGAGTCTGGTTAAAGGTTTGGCAATCTTTTTTATCTTTTCAAAGAACCATCTTTTGGATTCATTGATTTTTTTGAATCATTTTTGAGACTCTATTTTGTATATTTCTGCTCTGATCTGTATTATTTCCTTTCTTCTACTCATTTTGGACTTAATTTGTTATTCTTTTTCAAGTTCCTTTATGTGTGAAGTTAGGTAACTTATTTGTGGTGTTTTTTGGTTTGTTTTCTTTTGTTTTTGAGATAGGACTATAATGCTATAAATTTCCTTCTCAGGGTTGATATCTCAGTGTCCCACAGATTTTGGATTGCTTCTCCTCATTTTCAATTGATTCAAAGTATCTTTTGATTTCTTCTTTAATCTCATTTTGACCCATTCATTGTTTAATAACATGTTATTTAGCTTCCATAACTTTGTGAGTTTTTCAGTATTCTTCTTGTCGTTAACTTCTAGTTTCATATCATTGTGGTCAGATCCTTGATATGATTAATTTCAGTCTTCTTAAATTTGTCGAGACTTGTTTCATGTCCTAACATGTGTTCTGTCTTAGACAACATTCTATGTACATTAGAAATGTATGCATATTCTGCTGCTTTGGGACAAAATGCTAAATATTAATCAGTTAAATTCATTTGATCTCCTGTGTCATTTAAGGCCACTGACTCCTTGTTAATGTTCTGTCCGGAAGATCTATCCATTGAACTCAGGTGTAAAATCCTCAACTATGGCAGTATTTCTGTCACTCTCTCCCTTTATGTCTATTAAGATTTGCTTCACATATTTAGGTGCTCCTATATTGAGTGAGTAAATGTTTACTAGGGTTACATCCTTTTGTTGGATTGTTCCATTTATTATTATGTAGTCTCCTTCTTTGTCTCTTACTATAGCCTTGGTTTTAAAGTCTATTTTGTCAGATATAAGTATTGCTACCCCAGCTTTTTTTTTCACTTTCTATGAAATTTCTTTTTTCTACCCCTTTATTTTTAGTATATGTGTATATTTTGATCTGAAATGGATCTCTTAGAGGGAGCATATATATGGGTGTTGTTTTCTTATCCATTCAGCTACCCCATATCTCTTTGCTGGAGCATTTAAGCCATTTATATTTAGGGTGATTATTGATAGATACGTATTTAGTATGATTTTATTCTTAAACTCTTTTCCTCTGCTGTCATTGTTTTCTTCGCCTCCTCCTCCTCTTCCTTCTTCTTCTTCAGGCAAGCCTTTTAACATTTGTTGCTCTACTGGTTTGTGTAAACAAACTCGTTAAGCTTTTTCTTGTCTGGGAAGCTCCTTATTTCTCCTTCAATTTTAAATAATAACCTTGCTATGCAAAATAGCCTTGGTTGTAGGTCCTTGCTTTCCCTCACCTTAAATACTTTATTTCAATCACTGCTGTCCTGAATTTTTTCTATTAAGAAATCAGATTCTAATCTGAAGACTAAAATCAAATCTGGTCTAATTGGTGCTCTCTCATATGTAATTATCTGCTTGTCTCTTGTGCTTTTTAGAATTCTCTCCCTGTCTTATGCCTTGTCATTTTAATTGTAATGTGTTTTCATGTAGGCTTTTTTGGGTCCAACTTGCTTGGGACTCTCTGAGTTTCCTGGACTTGTGTGTCTTTTTCCTTCACTGGATTAGGGAAGATTTTGGTCATTATTTCTTCAAATATGTTCTCAGTCCTTTGCTTGCTCACTTCTCTTTCTGGTATTCCTATGATGTGGATGTTGTTATGCTTCATATTAACCAAAATGTTTCTTACGTTCTCCTCATTTTTTTAAGATTTTTTTTTTAATGTATTCACTTTTAGAGAGGGAAGGGAGGAGACAGAGACAGAGACAGAGAGAGAGAGAGAGAGAGAGAGAGAGGGAGAGAAACATCAATGTGTGGTTGCTGGGGGTTATGGCCTGCAACCCAAGCATGTACCCTGGCTGGGAATCGAACCTGCGACACTTTGGTTCGCAGCCCACGCTCAATCCACTGAGCTATACCAGCCAGGGCAAGTTCTCCTCTTTTTTAATTTTTTTCCCTTTTGCTGCTCTGCTTGGGTGTTTTTTTTCTATCTTGTCTTCCAAATCACTGATTTATTCCTCTGCTTCACCCAACTTAGTGTTTATTCCTTCTAGTGCATTAATAATTTCAGATATTGCGTTCTTTATTTTTGACTGGTCCTTTTTTATGATTTCTATACCTTTTTTTCATGCTGTTGAGTATCCTTATAATCACCACTCTAATCTCTCTACTTGATAAATTGCTTTCCTTCATTTCATCTATCTCTTCAGAAGAATTCTCTTGTTCTTTCTGTTGGGGTCTGTTTCTTTGTTTTCCCATTATGGTGGTGTCTTTGTATTTCTACTTTAGTTGTTAAACCAATCAAAGATATAACTTCAAGGTATAATTAGCAGCCTGCTTAATCACTAAAGTGTGGAGCAGAGTAATTCCTGTGGACAGAGCTATTGCTTCCCCTTGGGCTGTTGCCACTTGGACTGCTCTGAATAGGAAAGATAGCTTTTGTAGCATGGGGAATGACTCAGCACAGGGATCCTGATGGCTGTTTCTTCAGTTCTCTCCCAAAAGCCACCAACCCAGACTTGCCTCAA